>NC_141536.1:115784998-116099998 GCF_021556685.1 Rattus norvegicus
GGAAAAAATAAACAAAGCACAGACCCATCTGGCCAGAAGAAAGGGTTGGATGGAAGCTATCCATGCCTGGTTTCCTTGTGCAAGACACCAGTATCTTCTGTTACACTGCCCTGCATAGGAAGGGGATGAGACAGTCTTTGAAAGAACTCTGTCCTTGAAAACTTGCTTGAGGTTCTTCCTAATTTGAGGTTCCATTCTCTACGCAGTGGGAGACCACCACCGTTTGTCATATTGGAAACCTCTTCCCTGACATATGATCAAGTTGCCTCCTAAACATTTATACTTAGGCACTGCATTAACCTAGTTCAGAGAATTTTTTTTGCAGTGAGCAGCTGTCAGTGCAGTCGCTTGGAAGTGCTAAAGAGCTGAGAGTGACCGTTGGGTGCTTAGTCCTACGTGGGATATTGATGTCAGCTACCTCAAGGCTCAGGGGACATCCAAGAAGAAGGAGAGGAAAAAATGCAAGAGCTGTGGGATTGGGGCCAGGTGGTTGTTGTGAAATGCTGTCTTCTAGACAGAATGTGGCTACTGCACCAATGAAGTGGTGGTTATGTGCGTAAGAGTAAGTCAGTCAACGTTCCAGCTCAGATGGGGAGGGGCTCACAATGTCCCACCCTTACTGAGGAGCTACTGGAGGAGGGGGAGGGGTGTGGCACCAGTAGGTTGCCCATGCTCTGATGGCCCCACAGCAGTGCACACACAAGTAGCACTAACTGGACTCAGAGTGTTGTGTGTGTGTGTGTGTGTGTGTGTGTGTTTAGGAGAAGACAAGAAGGTTGGAAGGGGATGTGTTGGAAGAGTGGGAGGGAAAAGGGAGGGTAGGAGGATGATATATATATAGAGAGAGAGGTGTGTGTGTGTGTGTGTGTGTGTGTGTGAGAGAGAGAGAGAGAGAGAGAGAGAGAGAGAGAGAGAGAGAGTCACTTAGGCAGAGATGCCTTATTGGGGAAGTGCAGATTGAAGGATGACATTCCTCGCTCCTCACCTCAGGCAAACTATTGGGTTCTGGAGCCTGCAAGTTGCTGCCCTGCCTTTGCACAATTTGGTCCAGTTACCATGTAAGCGGTTGGTGTCCCTCCCCCATGTGTGGAAACTTTACCTATAGGATATAGGGACATGAGGTGGGTCAGAATGTAAGCCCCGGGTCTCTGTCTGTCTCTCTGTCTCTCTGCCCCGCCCCCCAAGTCCACCAGACTAAATAGAAATTCCCCACAGGAAATGGTCAAACCCTATCCTGGTTCTCAGAATCGAGCCCATTCTGGCTGTCCTCATTCACAAAGTCAAGATGCTGTACCGTGTCTGCATCAATGGCTTAAGCAAGTGGGGGCTTCTGCTGACTCTGTGGAAAAACAGTAAACTTGCACAACAGCAGCTTCCACTTCTCCAAAGACCTCTGCTGACTCTAGAGATAACGGGAAGTCAGGAAGCCTTCCATGAACATGTCACTAACGTGCAGTGCTCCTCCATTAGATTCTGTTTCCTCGATTTTCAATAAAGACTGCAAAATTACTCTTCTGTTTAGCATTGAGCTTGTCCAATTACTTATTTCACCTACTTAGATGCAATTATTCCTAAAAATCTTAACCCACAGACCACTACTCTAGAATGCCTCAATGTACAGCATATTTTGGTAAAATGGGATTTGAGGGCCTGGAGGTGAGGCTCGGTTGGTAGTGTGCTTGCCTAGGACACACAGGGGATCGTCCATCTCCAGCACTGCATTAAATGAGTGAGGTGGCGCACACTGGCCATCAGAGACTTGGAAGTAGAGGCAGACGGATCAGGGGTTCAAGATCATCCTTGACTGTGTAGAATCTGAGCCCAGCCTGAGTTACCTGAGCCCCTGTTGTTGAAGAATAACTCAGTGATCACAAATGTATTTATGATGTAAATATTATTCAAATAGAATCCTGTTGTATAAAGTGAAAAAAAAAACATGCAGGGGTCATATGGATTCTACATTTAAATATTTTTTTAAAACATTTAAGGGTTATCTTAAATAAGTTTAAGAGTTATTCTTAAACTTAAGAATTAACCTTTCTGGGGTTGGGGATTTAGCTCAGTGGTAGAGCGCTTGCCTAGCAAGCACAAGGCCCTGGGTTCAGTCCCCAGCTCCGGAAAAGAAAAAAAAGAATCAACCTTTCTGCTCCTTAAATATATGATTCTTTTTTAGTTGTTTTGTTCAGAGAACACAATTATAAATCTATCCAAGGAAGTGTTTCCTGGCAGCGTTAGTGATGTGTACAATGAACTCATCTATTCACAGATACAGAGGAGGGAGCCCGGCTCTGAGGTCGGGATCTTACAATGACTGTCTCGACCTTGTTGTCTAGTAGCCAGAGAAGGTAATGGACAAGTTCTTACAGTCTTTTCTTACAGAATATGGCTCAGAACGCTCTACTTTGAGTGGTTTGTTGATTCTATCGGTGGTCACAGCGAAGTGGTCAGCCTGACTTGTAAGTCCTGCTTAAAGACTAAGAAACACTTGGCTACATAAACTTCCCCAAAGCAGGCTCTAAGGCCCTGCCCTGTGTACCTCAGAGGAAAGGCTCATTAGTGGATGTTTGAAAACCATGACAGTTTCACACCACTAGCATTCTGAGCAGGTTGGAGGCAGGCAGGTCACTGCCTAACCCCGAATTTGCTGACAGCTTGTTTTAAGGATCAGTTTCTCCTTCCTAGGCCCAGCTGTCTCTCTAGCTCTCATTCATTCTGTACCTCAGATGTTATCTCTAATGAGCCTCCTTCAAGTTGCTAGTTTTCTCTTCTGACAGTCCCTATCTGATGTTAGGCGCTCTCTCTCTCTCTCTCTCTCTCTCTCTCTCTCTCTCTCTCTCTCTCTCTCTCTCTCTCTCTGTGTGTGTGTGTGTGTGTGTGTAAAAGTGCATCTGCATGTGTATGCATGTATGGGTGGTGAGTATCTTTTTTAATTGCTCTCCTCCTTAGTTTTTGAGACAGGGTCTTTTGTTGAGAGTGGGGCTCACCAAGTGACTAGACTGGCTGGCTGGTGAGCCCCAAGCACCTGCTTGCTTCTGCCACCCCAGCACTGAGATTGTAGGCTCATCACAGGCCTGGCTTTTTTTTTTTTAACAGACTCCAGGAATCCAAAATAAGGTCTGATGCTCACACAGGGCATGCTGTATGGACTATGCAGTCTCTGTAGCCCTCTGATGAGGGTTTCATTCCAGTCAGTGTACTTCTGCCGATATGGAACAGCCATATGTTTGCTTGTTTGCTTCTCTGTTGACTAAAACTTCTATTTTACCCATTCCCGTCTTCCAAACTGGGTCAGAGACACAGGGGACATTGGTACCACACTCCCAATGACTTACTTCTTTCTTTTCTTTTGTAAAGTCTATCTGTTTTTCTTTTTCTTTTTTTCGGAGCTGGGGACCGAACCCAGGGCCTTGCACTTGCTAGGCAAGTGCTCTGCCACTGAGCTAAATCCCCAACCCCCTGTTTTTCTTTTTTAATGACTCCTTTTTCTTTATTCGTAGTCTCCATTAGAAGTGTCAGGTGTGGTGGCACATACCTATAATCCCAGCATTGGGAAGGCAGAGACAAGATTGCTTCAGGTTCAAAGCCAGCCTGCTCTACATAAAAATTCCAAGACAGACAGGGCCACCTGGTGAAATCTTGTGTCAAAACATTAATAAAAGAACGTAAAGGTCATTTTCTTTATTTCTCTGAAATTATTTACAAATAGAGGCCTGCTTATAATAAAGCGTTTACCTGATGACGGCCAGGTAGTCCTCCGTAGGGACAGTTGCTACTGACTGCCTTTTCCTCCTGTGTAGGACAGTATCAGTTACTCCTGTGTTTTGTATTTAACTGAATATTTCTTGTCGTATTATTACTAAAATTCTGGGTCTCGCTGTGCCCTTCCTTCAGAGATGGGAATTATTGCTAAGGGTTTTATGTCTTTCATGGGTCATGTTTTTATGGTTTTTTTGATTGGATGATATACTTAAATCCTTGACTTAATGCAAGTTCCATATTTGCTGATGGGTCTGTTTGTGGCTTATTGAGTGTATTTTCCAAGTCCAGAAAGTCTTTGAGTTAGCTCTGTGTTAACCTCTCTCTCTCTCTCTGTCTCTCTCTCTCTCTCCCTCTCTTTCTTTTTCTTTTTACAAATGATGCCTAGTTCACTAATTGTAAACAAATTAAAATTTTCTACTCAAAATATAGCAATTGGATTGGGGATATGGCTCTGTTGGTAGTGCTGCTTCCTAGCATGCACAAAACCCTGGGTTCAATCCCCAGAACCAAATAAACCAGATTGGTGGCATATGTCTATAATCCCAGCAGCAGACGCCGAAGCGAGAGGACCAAAAGTTCGAGACCAGCCTCAGCTACTTAGGGAGTCTGTAGTCAGTCTGGGTTATATGAGACCCTGTCTCAAGACAAAACCAAAAACAGCAGAACAAACAAACAAACAAAAAACACAAAATAAGTCCACAGATTATCAGGCTAAATGAAAAAAGGATATGAATCCTGAATATATAAAGAACTCTTACAACTCCACAATAAGAGGACAAATAAATAAACCAGTTTTACATGGAGCAAAGAACTTGAATTCACATTTCTCCCAATCTGTGCAAATGACCAATAAGCAAAAGAAGCCAGCATCATCTGCCATTAGAGAAACGAAAGCCAACACCAGCCCTCACAAACAATTCACACCACTCAAACCCAGGCCATCTAAAAGTCAGGCACCAGCAGTGTTAGGAGCTGGGTATGGTGGTGCGGTCCAGTAATACCAATACTTCTCCACACAGAGGTGGGAGAATCATGAACTGCAGGCTAGCCTGGGCTACACAGTAGGAGCCTATCTAAAAAATAAACAGCCTCCATTCTGAGGGGCTACTTTAACTTCACAGAAGTTCATTGAGTTGTATAGTCTGTGAGCCTGGTCCATTTTGGCGTATGGTGTGTGTGTGTGTGTGTGTGTGTGTGTGTGTAAATTTTTTAAAATGACGTTTAAAATAAAAGCCATTAAATAAGAACATATACACAAATGTCCATAGCGTTGGCATTCACAAAAGCCAAAGGTAGAAAGAAGAAAAAAGTTCATCGACAGGTGCACGGATATGGGAGGTGGTGGTGCACACCTTTAATCCCAGCACGTGGTCGGCAGAGGCTGGTGGATTTCTGTGAGTTCGAAGCCAGCCTGATATACAGAGTGAGTTCCAGAGCACCCAGGCAGGGCTACACAAAGAAACCCTGTCTTGAAAAAGCAAAACCAAACCAAACAAAAAACAGATGCAGGGATAAACAACATAAGATATACTGGTACAACTGAACACAATTCACTCTTTAAAGGAAGGGATTTTTTTTTTAAGATTTATTTATTTATTATATATAAGTACACTGTCGCTGTCTTCAGACACACCAGAAGAGGGCATCAGATCTCATTACAGATGTTTGTGAGCCACCATGTGGTTGCTGGGATTTGAACTCAGGACCTCTGGAAGAGCAGTCAGCGCTCTTAACCACTGAGCCATCTCTCCAGCCCAAAGGAAGGGAATTTTGATGCTACAGTGTGGGTGAACCATGAAGATGCTGTGTGGAGGAAAATATTATGTAACTTCATGGACTTGGGGCTCCTGGAGTAGTCAGACACAAAGAGGCAGGTGATAAGATGGTGACTGGGCCGGAGAACTGCAATGTCAGTGTTAAATGGGTGCAGAATTCCATCTGGGAAGGAGGAGAAGATTCTGAAAGTGAACAGTGGCAGTGGCTGCCCAAAACTGTGAAAGCCATCGATGTTACTGAACTACGTCCCTGAAAACAACTAACATGGTATCTTTATCTTGTATGTATTTTACCAAAATTAAAAGTATGGACGTTGATCTCAATTAGTCTATAAAAGTTAATTATATCATGTTAGTAACACAAGGAGGAAAATCATGTGATTGTCTCATTAGACATGGAAAAAACTGTACTCTCACTTGGGAAAAAAAGTCCCACAAAACTAGATCCAGATATTCTGATGGAAAGTTCCTTCGACATCAGGAAACGAAACAAAGTTAGTATGCAAGACAGACACTCTCCAGAACCACACCCCTTCGTCCTTTACTCCCTCCACAAGGCAGTATAACACTGCTTACATTTACAACGTACTTGAGATTAAAGACCTCTCAGACAGGGTAAAGGCTCTAGCTGCTGAACCTCGCTGCCTGAGTGAGTTGATCCCAGTGATCCCCATGGTAGGAGAGAACTGACTCGGGAGTGCTGTCTTCTGGCCTCTCCATGTGCATCATGGTATGTGCCTGCTCCCTTAGTAGAAAACTAAGTAACTAAATAGATGTAATCCTTTTAAAGTGTAAGATACTCAAAAGTGTCCGGGAGAAGGTGTGTAGGTTATATGTGAATATTAGGGCAAATGAGTAACCATCCTGTTTGTTTGTTTGTTTGTTTGTTTGTTTGTTTGTTTGTTTGGCATGATCAGAATTCTGAAGGAAAAGGAACAGTGATGATTTCTCCACATGCAGCACTTAGGGTCCCTGCTGAAGAGTCAAAGGGGCTCCTGTGGATTTCAGAAAGTCTCTCTCTATTCCACTCTCTCTTTCCCCTGATTCCTCAGGCACACTCCAGTGCCTTTGCTCACACAGAATTCCCAGCCCCGGCTTCTCAGAGCCTGCCCCTGTCTGGATTCTTCCCTCCTGTTCCACAGCCTGACAATGTCCTTGAGGTAGGAATTATAGGAGGAGCCATAGGGCTTAATCTCTCTTACCCTCCCTCCCCATTGTGTGTGTGTGTGTGTGTGTGTGTGTGTGTGTGTGTGTGTGTGTGTGTGTGTGCATGCGTGTGTGTGCGCGCGTGTGCGTACACACTTTGTATTCCTTTGGGAAATTTGTCTTTTATCACCCTAAGTCCAGTATCTTAAAACCAATGGTTTCATACATTTGGCCTGGTTTATCATTGTTTTACATAGGATGTAAACTTAGACCCTATTATTACATCCAGCAAAAATCTCCAATGCAATAACCTTATTGCTATGAAGGGCTAAACGTATATAAACAGGCAGAAGGGTTGCGTGGCTGCTCACATATCCATCTCCAGGCTTTAAAAAGGAAAGGAAACCATCAGTTCAGGCTTGGAGAGACAGTTTGGGGTTTAGAAACACTGGCTGTTCTTCTAGAGCACCCAGGCTTGCTCCCAGTACCCACATGACACTTATAACTCCAGTTCCAAGGAATCTGATGCCCTTCGCTGGCCTCTGTGCACACACTGCAAACATGTCTGCAAAGAAAACATCTATATCCATAAAAATAAAATAACAATAATAAAAATTTAAAAATTAATTCATAGCTCATCTTATTTTATCGTTGTCCATTCCCTTCTATCTTTTTTGTATTGTTTTGAAGCAACTCCCAAACACCATGTGAGTTCGTCTGCAAGAGTTGCAGGGTGAGTTTCTTCAGGGGTCCTTGTAGAGTTCTTCCTGGCCTTTCTATCCTGCATGTCTGAATTGACGTCCAGCTGTGATGTTCTCTATTTCTTTGCTTTCCTCAAACTTTGGAAAAGCTATTCTGCCTTTCTCGTGGGACTTAAACTGCCCTCCCAGGGACAGCCATACTCCAAGGGTAAACTGAGGTAAGCACCTCTGCTCCTTGACCCTTGATGAGGTTATGTTTGGACACAGCCATCATAAGTAGAAAGCATCTCAAATCGAACATGCATATCTGTAACCTGAAACTGGAATGAGAGGCTATTCAAATATGTCACACTAGCTGGCCACGGTGGCACATGTGTGTTATCCCATGAGAGTCATTTATGAGGCAATATGGCGCACACCTTTAGTCTCAGCACTTGGGAGGCAGAGGCAGGTGGATCTCTGTGAGGAGGCCAGCCTGGTCTACAGAGCAAGTTCCAGGACAACTAACAGTCCACAACTCCTCAGGAAGGGCTAGGGCACCATGGGCATCTCCTCTACCCATAATAGATGTTGAAGGGCTCAATCTGAGAGGACTAATTGGGAAGAAAGTGAAGTTTAGAGGGAAAGGAAGGGAGACACCAGCGGGTAACGGGGTAAAAACAATCACAATACATTACCTATGTGTATGCAATGGTAATCTTTTTCATTTCATTCTATGGAAGGAGATAAAATTGTTTGTACTATAAGGTGGGGTTGGGGGCAGGTATAGTGGTACAGTCCTGTGATTTTAGCACCTAGGAGGAGGAAACAGGAGGGTTGTGAGTTCAAGGACTGGCGTATATAGTGAGTCGCTATCTCAATTGAGAAAGACGAATGTTGGCACATCAGCCTACAGAGCTGTCCGCTTGGTGTCTCAGGACACGGCAGAGCTTCCACTTTGCTTGCTGACTTCAGGCTACCCAGGGCCACCAGAAAGCACCACATCACACATCTCCAGCCATGGCAAGATCAAATCTAAGAACAGTCTGTACTGGGTGTGTGCTACTCTTGCAGTACCATGAAGCTGAAAAACTGTAAGTCTGACTACCATAAGCCATCTTCTATACATTTGATCAGCTTCCTGGTGAGGGACCGGGACGCGCTCACACACTTTTCCAAAGTCTCTCCGAGATTACAAGCCATTTGCCACCATGGTAGCTGACTGGATAATAATGCTGTCTTTCTTGTCCACATTCCATTCACTGTCATATTTACTCACTCTCTGGATTGATTTGTTAAGATTAGCGAAAGAAAGCGCCAGAAGGCTGAGAGGCTTAGACAGCAGCAATGAGCACCTCACAGTTGTGGGGTCAGAAAGTCCAAGATTAAGTTGTTGACACAGTTAGATTCTTCTGACTGCGTCTATCGAGGGCTTGTTGCAGCTCCTCTGGTTTACAATGTCCTCCCTGGGGCCAGGAATGTGTCTGAGGTTCCTCCAGGGCTGGGGATATCAGTCATACTGGATAAGGGCCCACCCTGAAGACCTCATCTCACTTTATCTCTTTCTCCATTCACATTTGATCAACTGGAGATTAGAACCCGTAACACATGAACTTCAGGGCGTAGTATCTGCCCCAGAACACTAACTTATTGCCATTTATGAACCTTCCCTGATGAACTGGAGTTCTTACTCCAGAGACTGCTTCTAGAAGCATCTAAATTAAATTAGTCTCTAAAATATAAGGATTTTTAAAATGGTTATAGGCTTTTAAAATTAAATATATATTTTACATTTATTTTGTGTATGAGCATTTGGTCTGTATGTATGTTTGTGGACCACATGGATGCCTGGTGCCCAGAGAGGTCAGAAGAGGGCAACAGACGCCCTGGAACTGAAGCTGAAGAAGGTTGTGAGCTGCCATGTGGATACTGGGATAGAACCCAGGTCCCCTGCAAGAGCAGCCAGTGTTCTTACCACACTGAGCCATGTCTCCAGACTCTTTTCTTTCTACACCCTAGGATGTGCCTAGTTTCCCCTGTTCGATTAGCTCTTTTTGTAGTTCTGGGGACTGAACCAGGGCCACTGATGGCTCTTTACTGTGTTAGCTTTTAGTGAGCTTACCCAGGCAGAGTGCTGTGGATGAAGATCACAAATACAGCCTAGCTAACCCAGGGAAGCAATGTTAGTACCACTCTTCCTTGGAAACAAAATTACCCTAGAATAAGAAACATCTAATTAAAAAAGTAATTACTCTTAAAATTTTAATTACATTTTATTTATGTATTGAGTGGGAAATATGTGGGGGCTAAAGAACAATATAACAGGGGGCTGGTGAGATGGCTCAGCGGTTAAAAGCACTGACTGTTCTTCCAGAGGTGCTGAGTTCAATTCCCAGCAACCACACGGTGGCCCACAACCCTCTGTAATGGGATCTGATGCCCTCTTCTGGTGTGTCTGAAGACAGCTGCAGTGTACTCATATAAATAAAATAAATAAATCTTTAAAAAAAAAAAAAGGGTTGGGGATTTAGCTCAGTGGTAGAGCGCTTGCCTGGGAAGCGCAAGGTCCCCAGCTCCGAAAAAAAGAACCAAAAAAAAAAAAAAAAAAAAAAAAAGAACAATATAACAGAGTCTGTTCCTGGGACCTTATGGGACCTTACAGAACTCAGGTAGTCAGGCTTAGCAGCAAGTGCCTTTAACCTCAGGACCATCTCAATATTCCATTTGCTCTTCATTAAGGTAAACGTCCCTGTTTACTCTATTACTTGGAAATCGATACCTCTGTGAGATACTTAATGAGCAGTAAGATACAGTTTTGAGTTGATTATTGGTTTAATGGTCTCCATTAAAGGCACTTCTTGTCCTGTGGAATGTTGCTAGCAGGGGAAGGTATTTGGGAGCTATTAGAACTCTCTAGAGATCCATTCCTCTCGATTTTACCGAACTTAAACGTGCTTGAAAAATAGTTAATTATTTAAAAGTAAATTAGAGGTATGAACAGCAACTCCTATTGAAGTTAGGGGTAATATAATCGGGACTAAAAAGACATTCAGGAAAGATTCAAATTCATATAAAACATCAATTTACTAGTGCCACCTACTGGTAAGACCTCACTATTGCTCTTGAAACAAATTTTCCCCCTGTAGAGAGCATTTCGATGTTGACAAGTGTTTTGTTTTGCTTTTAGACAAGTCTTGTGCAGCTCCCACTGGCCTTACGCTTGCTATGTAGCTTGGGCTGTCTTTGAATTCCCACGATCCTCCTACCTCCACCTCCCAAGTACTGGGATCTTAATTTCTGCAAAGTTGTAGTTAGAGTGCCCCATTATCCCTCGAGCCTTGCTCTGCAAGCTGACCTTTCAGCTGCGTAGTAGCCAGGTCTTTAACTTCTAGTGTCCCTGAAGGCCCTCCCTCTTTTTCTTCCCCCTCCTCTCTGCCGTCCGTTTCCCCGCCTCCACCTTCCCACATTCAACCTTCCCTTCGAATCGGCTTCTAGTTCCGCCCAGGTCCGGCCCTTTCAATCTTGTTGCAACCCCGCCTCCACACTTCGGCTCCGCCTTCCCTCCTCCCGGGAAGGCCCGCCTCCCTGCCACGCCCCTCACCATAGCCCCTCCCGAATTAATGTGTTGGCTCCGCCTCCACATCCCGGCCTCACCTCCTCAGCCCCGCCCCCGGCCCCGCCTCCTCCTTGGCCCTGCGGGTTTTTCTCCCTACTCTCATCCGTACCCCTCCATTCTTCCTCCGGTCCTTCCAGGCCTGGCCCTGAAACCCACCTCCAGGTTCGACCCCACTTCCTCTAACAGCGCCTACCCGCGTCAGCCCAAGATCCCCCTTCGCACTCCGGCCCAAGCTCTATTTTTTCCCTCGTAGGCCTGCCCCTTCAGGGGCGGAGCTGCGCCAGGTGCGGCCCCGGGGCGTGGCTGAGTTCCGGGAGCGCAGGTGCGGCTTCCGTGTCAAGATGGCTGCCGCCTGTCGGTCTATGGCTTCCCTCCTTCCCGGCCTCCTCTGCCGCCTACCCGCTGGGGCCCAGATGCTGCGCGTTGCCCTGTGTCTCCTGTGCTGGGTCCCGGCGGCTGTGGATGCAGTCCCTGAGCTCGGGCTTTGGACGAGGACGGTCAATGACGTAAGTGCTCTGTAGGGATTGAGGCGTGGCGCTTCTCAGGCTCTCAGGGCCCGGGCAGGATAGTTTCGCCCGCGGACCCGTCTGGCCTTGGGCTTGATAGCTACTGCTCTATCCTTTGACATGCTTCTTGAGCCTTTTGTCTAGATTGGGCTCTGGAAAAGGAGCGTCCCCTTCTCTGCCTGATGTAGGCTTCAGGAAAGAACGGTCCCAGTTTGTGCTTAGGACAGCTTCCCTTCCTAAACGTTCTTGCAGCTCGTTCGTGAGGCTCTCCACCCGTCCTGACGTGGTGTGTCTAGATCTTGCTTTTATTTATTCAGTTCAGAGCCACCAATCTCTGCATTCCCAGCGGCGTCGTTGGGGCTGAACACTTTGGCTAGGTTTGGCTACGGGGACCACATCCTTAAGGCCACAAGGTTTGTCTAGCCTTTCTGTTAGAGCATAAATTGAATATGCTCCACAGAAGTGCGTAAAGTCACCTCGCCTTTCTTTTTCTTGTGTTTCTGTACATTCCTTAGTGCTCTTATTACATTTCGGGATTTCTGTGTGTGTATGTGGAGCGGGGTGTTTGTTTAGGAGTGTTTAAAGGGTGAGTCTGGAGGCATGGGTAGATGAAAACTTCCTTAACTGGGCAGACCATTAGAGAACTTGACGTCCTATGTGGTTAAGAGATGATGTGGGAAGAATGCAGAGACCAAATTATGGAAAGTCTTACAAAAGAGACAGGATATCAGGAAGCAGCATTGTCTTGAGCATCTCTAGAGTCAGATGACTCACCCAGATCTGCTTGGGGTGTGTTGAAACAACGTCCAAATTCTGAAGATGACATTTATGTTTATATTCCTTCAACCAAAAGTAGTATCAGAAGGTGCACACACTTCCAAAACTACAGAGGATCAAATGTAGGCTCAGTATATCCATTTATTTTTAAGATTTTTCTGAGTAGGTGCCCTGTATTTTTTGAGATTGTGTGCTTTGTTCAGGCTGAGTTTATTTCCTGTGTCGTTCAGGCTGGTAGTGTCAGTGAGCCTAGTTTGCAAGAAGCAGGATTATTTTTTTTTCTTATATTAAGTTGTCAGAATTTAGCTTTTAGAACAGAGAGAATGAGACTTATCGTTGTGTACTTATCCTGATAGGGCCTGCCCATCTCTATTACTGGATTTCTCATCAATAAAAAGCAATAAAAAAATGCTTTATGGTTTCCTGCTGCTTCTGTAGTAAATGCATTAAGCCAGTTTCCAAACTCGGAATAAGAACATTGCAAGTGAATCAGCTACACGACAGCTGTTAACTCTGCTTGAGCATGTATAAAAAGATCTTCGTCAAGCATGCTTTGGACAGTAAGAATTGCACTGGGAAAATCGGCAGGTTCTTTTGACAATCGGAGAAGTGTGTTTTTTGACTGTCCTGTGCTTTAGTCAGGCTGAGTTTATTTCCTGTGTAGCTCAGATCAGTAGTGTCAGTGAGCCTTTCCTTGCAAAAAGCAGACTGATTATTTTCTTCTTAGAATAAGTTGTCACAATTTAGCTTGTAGAACAGGGAGAACAAGACTTTAATTTATTTTTATGAATTCATCAAAAGTGAAAAAAAGATTCTTTTAGCTATAAAAATTAGCAAGTAGTTTGAGCATCGCCGTATGCCATTTGCTAGATTGGTCATTCCTCTTGCAAAGGTGAATTTTAGATACAATGCTTTCTCTCAAGGTGTTCACACAATATTGAGGACAGTTCATTTATGAGTAGATACTTATGTATACCATATAGCATGCTTGGGTTATTATTATTCAAGTGCTGATGGAGCCAGCCTAAGTCTGATTTGTGGAGATGTGTAGCTAGTCTGAAAAGATAAATAGGTATTTTCTTTGTGAAAGTGGAACAGTAGCAGTGGAACAAACCTTGGTGGGTTTGTTGAATGAAGTTCTGGAAGGTGGGTACTAAGGTCACTATAGGTCTCCTTCACTAGACTTCAATCTTAAATTCCAGGACTTATAGGACTGAGACAGATCATGTCAGAAGTGAGCTGAGCTCGAACAGCATGTCTCTCTTGAAATTGGTACCTGTTATGTGACTTTCCCTCTGAGACCATTTCTAATAGCACAGTGACAGATAAAAGTACTCAGTCCATGGAAGTCCAGCTTAGTGAACCAATGAGTACATTAGGGTTACTTTTAAGAACATGGGTGTCCCTGACATGGGTAAGAACCAAAAGCTATGTCACTGTCATTCTACCAATAACTTGCAGCAGCTACTCCAATACAGCACTTGTTGTCTTCATTTGTAACTTCAGGGACGACCCTGGTTAGCCTTGTAAGCTTCCTGAGCCTTAGGCGTCCCTCTTCCTCAGAAAGGAAAATTTAAAGCCAGCTATTATAAAGCAACTGCCATCTGGCTTCGGGGAAGGAAACACTGTGGTTCCTAGGCACAGAATTGCCAAGTCTCTTTTTAAGAGACGCTGGAAGCAAACCGTTTATTATGTCACCTAACTCAGAATTTTTGATTTTGATTTTTTTTCTTTTATAATGCTCGTCAAGGCTTTTGGGGTTTGCGTGGACCTTGGGGTCATCAGTAATTAATTTTAGGTGTAAACAGCTGAGAGCCATTACAGGGGTTTGGGCAGAACTGCCAATTATTCTGGCTGCCATTCAAGGGTAGATTGAAGGCTCAGGTCTGGAGGCAGAAGAACAGTTATAGCGTTGAGGTCAGAGCAGAAGTGTTGAGGGCCTGCACCCCAACCATGTTGGTAGGTGTGGAGAGAGCCAAGGTGGGAAGCATGAGCAAGTAACTAGGTATATGCTGGGGGTTGGGATGGAAATGAAGCTTGACTGACTGGAGGACTTCATCTTCACAGCAGACAGCATAGGACTTGGTGCAACGAGGAGTGCGCCTGCTACTGTAGTTAGTGTGGTGTGCCGGTTCACCATATCCATGGGTATGGATGTGGAGATGAGAGGAGGGATCTGAGCTGCTGACTTTATATTTTGGAAACTGCTGGGAAGGGGAAAGAGGTGTCTGTCCTGTCTGCTCGGTAATTCCTAACTACTCTTTCATTTAGCATGGTTCCTTCCTGCAGGATTTTTATTCTGTTCATCTTTAATCATGGTTAATGTTGTGAAATACAGTGGTGGCTAGAGACTGCATAAAGGAGGTTTGGGGTCACTGGGGAGCACACCCAGGGCCTTTTGTAGGCTAAACAGACTCTGTGAGCTATACACTCCAGCCAGGGAGGAGATTTTTGAACTTGTTCTTGTGGTAAGGAGGAGCTAAGTAGGCAAAGGAAAAACAAGACAGGTATTAGCAGCTTTTAGATTGACCACTATGGTCCTAGCAGCAAGAGTTTTCCAGAAGTGAAGCATTGCTGGAGAGGTGAGCAGGCTGTGTGTGGGGTCTCTAGGATGTTGTAAGTAAACAAAGTCATTTTGGAGAGAGATGCTATTTATTGAAAGTACTTTGACTTTGATACGAAGAGAACAGCATGTAAACGTGCCATTTGTGTTATGTATGGCCAAGCAGCACTAACCATAATGGACAAACCCCTTCTGCCTTGTGTATTACCACACCCCAACTGAGACTCCTTGAGGCCTTTCTATTTCTGACAAAGTTCACTATGTGACTCAGGCTGCCCTTGAATTCATGATCCTTAAAAGCAGGGCCACTCCTTCTGATCCTCACATCAACTAGGGAATAGACACAGTGATAAGATTTTAAGCCAGAGATGTGATCAATTTTATATTTTAGAGATTTTTATTTTTAATTTTTCTATAGGGGTAGGAAGAATGTGCACATGAATGCAGGTACCTGTAGAGGTCAGAAGTGGGCATCATCTTCCCGGGAGCTGGAGCTATGGGTACTGGGATCTGAACTCAGGCTGTCTACAAGAGCAGTAGGGCTTCTTCACCACCCAGACATCTCTCTAGCCCAAGTTTTATGTTTTAAAATGTCTTGGCTCAAAGACTAAATATGGGGCTTTAAAATAAAATCATCTGCTCAGATAGTATCATAAGGACTAGAGTGCTACATTTAGAAGATAAAACTATGGTTAAAAAATAGAGAAAGTTTTAACTAAGATTTTTCTATATTTGTTCTTCACTTTAGAAATCAGGACCTTTGATATTCAGGAAAACTATGTTTAACTCTACTGATATCAGATTTTCTGGTAAGTATATTAATATTCAATTCTGATATATTATAAATAAATATATTAATTTAAACATGTAAGATATGTTAAGCTGAATGTATTTTTTTAAACTGGTGCTAATATTTTAGAATTTTATTTCATTTAAGACTTAGTTTGCAAAAATACATCTTTTTTTTTTTTTTTTCTCTCAGCCTTCTCTGTGGGCTTGATTTGCCATCCTTTAAGATGATACTCAATAATCCTTGCCTTCTGGTGCTCATCATCCAACACGTTCTACAGAGTTGCTCTTAAACACCTAAGGCTATGTTATAAAAAGATCCTCCGTTCGGTCCCCAGCTCCGAAAAATAGAACCAAAAAAAAAAAAAAAAAAAAAAAAAAAAGATCCTCCGGCTTCTCTGGCCTTTCCCTGATCTTGCTCTGGGGAAACCAGCTGTCCTGGCACAGTTCACTCCAATAAGAGCTTTCTCTGACCGTAGACCTAACCCTTTTCAGTCCTAGTCACACCAACCAGAACTTTAAGCGCTTGGTAGTGCTTTCTGGTATTCCAACTAAAGGTCAGACTGCTTGGTCTGTTGTAACTGTATCCAGGCAATCATCCTCGGTCTGGGCTCACACTTAGGTGAGGTTCGGTGCATCTCTCTGCCCTCCTCTTCACTTTTTTCACTGCCTTTTTTCAGGTAACATGCCTTTGCCCTAGATCATGTCCTAGTGCCCCTTGACACACACCCTGTTCTCTTAGGCTTCTAAAAGCGCCCAGTTGTTAATGCCCCACAAAGAGGAATTGTTCTTGATAGCTGCTGTGTCCTTTCATGGTACACAGCAGAGGACTCATTCAGCATGTTTGGATGAGTGAGTTAATGAGAGAGCCACGGCTTAACAAGCCAGCATGCTTAGCTGATTCCAACCTTGGACCTAGATTTGAAAAGTGTTGTAGCAAGTTTGGGTAGCTGTTAAAATTTAATGAATTTATCTCATTTTGCAGTGATTTAGAGAAATGAGATAATGTTTTACTCATGTTACTATTAAAACAGTCAGTTTCAGACTGAATTCTTGAAGCCTCAAGTTTCTACTAGACTGTAACTAACGTACAATAAAACTCTTTGTCTGGTCAGTGAAGTCGTTCAGTTGCTCTGGACCTGTGAAGTTTACCATAGAGTGGCATTTGAAGTATCACACCTGTCACAATGAGTACCCTGAGCTGGAGGAGGTAAGTGGGAACAAGTGTCTACAAAGCTGTGGAGGAAAATGGTAAATACAGAGACTCAATAGCACACCAGGTGAGTAGACTAGAAGTGGGGCATTTAAAAATGCTCTAAACTGACTTGGGACTTAAGACAATAAATGAAAGTGTGTGCTTCTTGACAAAACTGTAAACTTTGCAATCTCCTTGTGAAGGATCTTCTAAAAAATGTTAGTAATGTTTAAATCAGGCTTGTGGGAGCCTCTGGTAAAGGGCTTTGACAAGTCATCTTAATTTGAGAAGGAAATTGAGATTTCACATCATTCAAACTGAGTTGCTGGGAACCCAGAACCTTAGGAGGATGAGTAGATTTCATGAGTTCTAGTCAGTCTCCAAGGAGGGAAGAGTGGAGACCTCTGAGGAAGGGGAGAGAGGAAGAAAAAGGCTGTGCCAACAATGGATGTGAGGGCTCCTTGTGGCTTCTGGCAAGGAGCTCTTTGCCGAGTCTCACGATTGTTGAGAAAGCCTCTCCATCCCGTGCTTGACTCCATCCTGAGTAATGATGGCTTTCCACTGTATAAGTACTGGCTTTCCATTTAGAGCAGATGTCTGCTGCTTCATGATCAGATTCCAAGTAGGTACTGACTGCAAGCAGGCATCCCACACAATACTGACTCGTCCTTTGCTGTTGTTAACTTAAACAACTGATAAAGGAAGTATTTGTTGATCTCTCCACGGTAGTTAACTGTGGTTTTTGGTATGTGAACAGTATTTTTACGGTTATGTAAATGTCCTGTTTTTTCATCAAATATTCATCCATTTTCGCCTTTTGTGAGTTTTGCGTTATGAATTAATTGTTATAATAACTGCAAAATGATGATTTTATTATTTTCAGTTTTTTATATTTCTTAGCATTTTCCTTTGTGAATGAGCTGCCCTGTTTCTTCTATCTTTTCTATAATCCCAGCCAACAGTATGGACACATTAATTTTCCTTTGTTTTATTGGCTATGATGACTTAATTTGTTGTTGTGGTTTTCATGTTTTTTGTTTTTTCAAGACAGGTTTTCTGTATAGCTACAGCTGTCCTGGAACCATTTTGTCAAGCCGTCTGGCCTCAAACTCACAGATATCCACTTGCCTCTGCCTCCCAAGTGCTGGGATTAAAAGAAAGATCCACTATTCCCAACTGTTGTTTTGGGTTTTTTGATAGAGTCTCTGCTTGTCCCAGGCTAATCTTGAATATCCCTTTCTTGTGCTTTAGCCTTTAAGGTCTAGGATTAACATCATGTACTCCCATGCTCACCCACAGTTGTATTAATCACTTTCCTCACAGTACTTGTACTTGATAGTGTATGAGAACTCACTGAAATGGCTAAAATGGTATGGTCACCTCGTATACTTAAGAATCACAGTTAATATTTTTTTTCTTTTCGGTATGTCATTTTACTGCATATTTTCAAATGTTTCAAACTGAATTAATTGGTATTCTTTAGATATGAAGTTTTTTTTAATCAACTGGGAAAATAGATGAGGAAGTAAATTATAACTTAGAATTTTACTTTGGATAGGAGCTGTTCCAAAAACATGAACTTCATGCTGATGGAGATGTCTGTGCTTACTTCAAAAACATTGACTGTTGGACAACAAAAAGTGAAAACTTAGATTGCAGCAGTGATTCACAGGCTTTTCCTTCATTAAATGTGAGTATCTGCCTGGTTAAAATCATTTATGTTAAAATCAGTTTATTTGTAGTGAATATAGACACCAAACTTGAATAATGTTTTGTCAGTATTTTCAGAAAGGAAAGTGCTTGTTTTGTATATGTGCATTAGGATATAAGAAATAAATTGGCATCCTGGTGCTTTTTATTCTTTACTGTCTGTCTGTTTCCCCCACACACACACCCCCACCCTCTCTTTCTTTTTTTCCCGGAGACAGCCTCATTATGTGGTTCTGACTGACCTGGAACTCTGTAAAAAGGCTGTCCTTTAGCTCAGAGATATACCTCCTTCTGCCTCCAAACTGCTGAGTTGAAGGTGTGCACTATCATGCCTCTGGTTTTTTCTCTTTTCCGCATTACAAGAGATTTTTGAGATTTGCCCTCTCTCATTTTATCTCTCATTTTTTCCACCATTCTCAGCTTTTTGCTCCCAGCATACTGTCAAATGAGCTCTAGTCAAGGTACCAGTAACCTCCTTGTTGTTAATGCCAGTGATCTATTACCCTTACCAAAATTCTTGCCTTTTCATGGACATTTAACAACCTAAACACTCCTTCCTGTGTGTGTGTTCTTTCTCCCAGAAAGTGGTATTATAAATGTTGCTAAAACCATCATATCCTGGTGTTTTTGGCTGGGTGGAGCATCAGCTTGACCCAGGCTAGAATTATCTAGGAAGAGGAACTTCAAATGAGAAAGTGCCTCCATCAGATCGCCTGTGGGCAAGTCTGTGTGGCATTTTCTTGATAACAGTTAATGTGGGAGGGCCCAGTTCTCCATAGAAACAGTGGCATAGGACCACTGGGCAGGTGGTTGTGGTTTGTATAAGAACTGGGCTGTGCAAGCCATGAAAAGCAAGCCAGTAAGCAGTTTCCCTCCATGGCTTCAGCCTCGGTCCTGCCTCTGGGTTCCTACCCTGAGAGTTGTTAAAGTTAAACCTTTACTCCCCGGGCTACTCCTGGTCATGGTGTTTATCCCAGCAATAGAAGTCCTAACAAAGTCACATGAATAGGTAGGTTGTGAATCATTGTAGTCTTTTTTTTCCTGAAAATTCTAAAATGAAAATACCTTTAGTAGTAAAACATTGAAAGTTTTTAAACATGGATATGGAAGCATAACAAACACACAGGAAATTGTACACACATGGCTCAGTGGATTCCAGAAACTTCAGGCTTTGACCAAGTCCAGAAGTTTAGAACCTAAAGCCCATTTATCTCCTACACTCTCTCTAACAGCTCCACTCTCCAGCATCAGCCACACTAAGGAAGCACGGTCTAAAGAGAACTTGGTTAATTCATGTTCGCAGTACAGCAGGACCTGATCTCTGATACTCAACTGTTAACTTATTTTCTAATGCTTTTATCTTAATTATTATTTTTAAAGAGTGTTTTTTTAAAGACTTATTCTATGTATGTGAGTACATTGTGTGTCTGAAGAGGGCATCAGATCTCATTACAGATGGTTGTGAGACTCCATGTGGTTGCTGGGAATTGAACCCAGGACCTCTGGAAGAGCAGCCAGTGCTCTTAACCACTGAGCCACCTCTCCAACCCCTTTTCTTAATTATTAAAAGCTACTTTTCTCCATGGAAATTAATACAGAATGGGATTGTTTTACTCTTTTCCAGAATAAAGAACTAACAGGTATCAGGAACATTTCAAGCCAGGAAGGATCAATGGTAAGCCCTTTGTCTTTAAATCCAGTAAGCATAAATTATAGTAAGATTTGGAACCAAAATCTGATGACTACTTGGAGAATGATAGTAACTAAAATTGGAAAAGAAAAAAAAAAGAACTATTTAAAACAGTACATTTTCTTTTGCTTCCCTCTATATATTGCAGCATTAGTTTGCTTTTGGAAAGACTAGCTCTGTAGCCTTTTGTTGTTTTGTTTTTTGTTGTCTGTTTTGAAATGCCAGTTCTCAGTGCACAAGACAGCATAGCAGTGGGCTCCTTCAATCATCAAGGCTGTACAGTGAAAAACATTGTACCACAGGAAAGGGAAATTGTAGCATTTGGGGGAGTTACTAAGAGGCAGAGGACTGAGTAGGCAGTACGGATGGTTAGGAGGAGTTATGTGTGGACAGAATTGAGCATAGCAGAGCCTGAATTTAGTTTTTATAGAGTGACTCTACACATTTTCCTCATCCATTCCAAATAGAAATCTAATAGGAAGACATTCACTGCAGAGGCAGGGACAGACTCTACACTAGATCTCTTATGTGGACGAGTAGAGAACGAGAGGAAGGGAGGATGCTCACGGATGTGCACGGTGCCATGTTGACTGCACGGCCTTTGGAAGAGTCATTAGCATCATTGTGGGGCAGGTTTTAGTGTTTTTTTAGAAAAGTGTGTGTGTGTGTGTGTGTGTGTGTGTGTGTGTGTGTGTGTGTGTGTGTGCGCGCGCGCGCATGCTTCAAGAGTATTGCATTGAATGGGAGTTACAAGCTGTTGTGAGCCACCTGATGTGTATGCTGGGAACTAAACTCAGGTCCTCTGGAAGAGCATCAAGTGCTTTTAACCTCTGAGCCATCTCTCCAGCCCTCACTGGACAGCTCTGTTTGTCAGTGGGACAGCTGGTAGCAGAGTGACCCTAGTTGGTCCAGTCATTTAGTCTATGTGAGTCAGCCCTCAGCACCTGCAGCTTATGTGTGTCTGGATACCACATCAACAGATACAACCAAATACAGATCAAACAGCCAGAAAGGAATTCTGTGTTGAACATTTAGAGACATTTTCATGTCATTCTCTAGACAATCCGATACAACAACTGTTTGCATGGCATTTACATTCTGTTAGTATTGGCATTTTATATGAAGGACTTAAGCATTCAATTAATTTTGGTACCTATCCCTTGTAGAGACTGAGGAACAATTGTGTAGTTATATTTTGTTTTGTGATACTGTATTACTGCTGCCCAAACTGGCTCAGACTCAAAGCCTCTGGCTAGTCTGACTTATTTTTGACATTTTCTCACTTGTCTTTCAACTCAATTTTTTAAAAAACAATATTTAGTTAAAATTGAATGTTTGGTATTAGAAAGGAATATGAGAATTCCAATATTAGATTTTTTTCTCAAGGTAGGTGTCACTGGCTGTCCTGGAACTGTCTCTGTAGAATAGACCAGGCTGGCCTCACAGAGGCCTCACAGAGTCTGCCTTTGCCTCTGCCTCAGAAGTGCTGGGATTAAAGGCGTGTGCCACTGCCAGCACGATAGGATTTCACTCTGTGGCCCTATGCAGCCTGGAACCTCATATAGATTAGGGGGCCTCGGCCCCACAGAGGCTCACTTGCCTCTGCCTCCTGTGTGTGTCACCAAACCCACCCAGAAGAAATATTTGAATGATAATATTAAAGGCCGCACAGACTGAGAATGCATGGGGAACCTGTGGCAGTGTAAGTGGTAGAAGACACAGAGGATGAGAACCTTTTGTTCCCCTCTCTTGGGCATGGGAGTAGGTAAAAAAGAAAATGGCAACAGTGTCTTCCTTCCACTGCCTGCCATTCCCTCCCTTTGTCTTATCTGTTCAGTTATTAAAAGTGTTTAAGTGTGAATCATATAACTGTATCTCATCTACCAATCTGTCCCTAAGAACAGACTTACTCTCTCTATTGCAGGATGTTGTAGCCAGGACCCAGAAAGATGGCTTCCATATCTTCATTGTTTCTATTAAAACAGAGAAAACAGATGCAATCTGGGATTTAAATGGTATAGTTAACCTCTCTTCATCCATTATCTCTGTTCTAGTTTTTGTCATTAATGTGAATCTATTTCTGTTTAAAATGTACTTTTCAAGGATAGATTTGTTGGTCATACATCTATTTTGAAGACCTAAAACTTAATTCTTCTCTCATACTAATACACATTTTTAATAGATAGGGAGAGATGAGCTTATGTTTAAAATGTTTTTCAAAACTCAGTTATTAGTTAACTCTTGTATGTTTTCCTCTCCTCCCTGTTGCTGCCGTCACCAGTTTCTCTTTCCATGGTGGGGCCTCACGGCTACATCTCTGCATCTGACTGGCCTCTCATGATTGTGAGTACCCCTCCTTGTTCCAGATGAGCTTTACGAATGTGAAGAGTTCAGTGGTAACAATTGCTTTGTAGGTAATGCTTTGACATGCCCTCTATTTCTGCTTCCAGAGAGACTAGGAAATGAAGGGTGGGAGAATGAAGGGATGTCTACTTCCTAGAGTTAAAAGGGTCAAAGGCTAACACTGTTTCTCTTCCTGCAGTTTTACATGGTGATGTGTATTGTTTACATATTATATGGTGTCCTCTGGCTGCTGTGGTCTGCCTGTTACTGGAAAGATATACTGAGAATCCAGTTCTGGATTGCAGCTGTTATTTTCCTAGGAATGCTTGAAAAGGCAGTTTTTTATAGTGAATACCAAAACATCAACAGCACTGGACTGTCGAGTAAGTTCTGACTGTTTCCATGAGTTGTGTGTGTGTATTTTAGCTAGTGTGAGCATAGCTAGAGGAAGGCCCCTTCTGTACGTTGGTTTGCAAATGTCTGTGTTGCCAGTCAAGAGGATGGAAGACAAGAGAATGTCGGGAGGCTTGGAAGATGGATGGCTCAGTTTGTAAGCAAGCATGAGTACCTGAGGCAGAACTTCAGCACCCACTTAGAGCCGGGTGTGGCTGGCTGCCTGCACACCTAGAACCGCAGCACTAGGGGATCCGTGCAGCTTGCTTGCTGCAGGTTCAGTGAGAGACTTAGGGGAATCAAGTGAAATCAGGACGTCTTCTGGTGTATAAGCATGTGCGCCCTCCACCCAACACAAAAGTGACAGTGTTAGAGTAGGACCCTGATCATCGGAGCTAGTGCATGTGTTCTCGCCTTTTTTTTTTGGGGGGGGGGTGCTAATTTTCTCTTCACTTTTCTTTGTGGAAGAAGAAAAATTCCCATTCTCTATATTAAAACCATACCAAGATATGGATGAGAGAAGGTCTTGCCAGTGCTTTTGATATTTTCCTTTTCTGATTTTTTTCTCTTCTTTTGAAAAAAAAAAAGAAAGAAAGAAAGGCTCCTGGGCCCCAGAGAGTGAGATGAGTAGCACCAAAGTCTGTGGCATCCGTAGTCTATGTTCTCCTCTTCTCTTCACCCTGCAAAAGCTTCATATGATCAAAGGAGGCTCTACCATGGCAGGCACAGGGGGTTCCTTGAAGCTAGCTAGGCTGCTGTTACACATTTCAGATATGTGCCTCGGGCTTCTAGAAGACAGAATCAAACAGGCCACAGAAGTGAGGGTTTGGTCTTACCACTGACACTCTGGAAGATTTCAGAGGGGTAAAAATGTCTTTTTAAGTGCAATTATAAATGATCTTGGCATCGATTATTAACAGACATGATGATGCTAGCCAACTTGAGGAAAAAAAACTGAATGGAAATATACGTGAAACTACTTTGGACTCAAGTTGCTATATATTGAAACTGGTTGATGGATTCATAGAAATTTATCATACTAATTTCTCTCTGTTGAAGAATGTTTGAAACTTCTGAGAATAGAAAGGCTAAAAGCATATCTACAAAAGACTAAACAAAGGGCCAACATGAGGACTGCATAGTAGGGCTGCTCCTGCTGTATATGGGCTTGCGTATATATGCACAGGGAGGTGTGCATATGTGCTGTAAGTCATATAGTGAGGTGCAGGGGATACATCCCAGTGGTGGATAACTTGCCTAGCTTACATAGGCCCTGGACTCCTTTCCAAGTACTGTGAGGTGTCCGGTGGAGGTGGTATCCACTAGTAAAGCGTTATGTTGACACATGACTGGATGTCAGAGTGTTTGTCCCTGGGCTGTAGTTTACCAGTTCCTCTCCTCTCTTCACTACTGTTGATGTCCCACTGCCTTCAGCACCACATCTAGACTCCACAACAGAGTCCCCAGAGCCATGAGTGCTCCTGGCCTCTATCATATATATATATATACTCATGTCTTGGCATCTGACATTGCACTCTGCTGCACATACACTATGCTTTCCCTCTTTTGTGCTTCCCAGGAGCTGCTGTGTTTGCCCTTTTCTTCCCCCCCATATGTCCACTTAGGCTTTAAATCCTCATTTCCAGAACAATTACATGCACCCCAGGTGTGTATTAGGTTGTTCTTCCTCTTAGTCCCAGGGTTACTGTGTCACATGCAGCCCTCCCCGTGCTGAGTTTTGTCTGCTTACATGCCCTAGCCAGAGGTCAAAGTCTATGCAGATAGAGATCCAGGTGCCTCTTTTACTCACAGTCTCATAGGAGCACAATGAAGACTTCACTTCTTTTTGTGGGTTAGAGTTTGAACCCAGGGCCTTGCCCATTTCTAGGCCAGAACTTCACTACTGTAAGTGTACTTTAAATGAATAAATGATAAAGGCACTGGAAAAGAGAGAACTCCAGAGAGCACGATGGCTTTCAGATATTTGCTGGACATAAAGAGGGATGTAGCTGGAGGGTTGCTCTGGAAGGTTTCGGGTAGACATAAGAAAACTGCCCAGTAGATCTAGCTGATCAGATCTGTGGTGAGTCTTCAGGAGCTGGTGTTGCCTTCCACGGAGGCCTGAAATATCAGTTGACTTCACTGTAATTGCACAGTAAATTTTAGAGTCTTAGAAGGCTTGGAGAAGTACACATAGTCATTTGTTTTCTTTTCTTGCTCCTCAGCCCAAGGTTTACTGATATTTGCGGAGTTGATATCTGCACTTAAGAGGACGTTGGCTCGCCTGCTTGTGATCATTGTGAGCTTGGGTTATGGCATTGTAAAGTAAGTAAGCTCTTGACTCTCCAGTCTAGTGCTTCAGCTCATGTACACCATGACCTCTTCAGTTGCAAGCTGAATCCCCAAGGGAAAACTGCAGAAACATAGGTTTCTGCATGGACTAGCCATTTTATATTATCTCCAAGTGAAGTTCCTGAATTGAATCCCAGTAGCCAAGGGGGCCTGAGCATCCTAAGAGCTGAGATTATAGGCCCCTACACCTTAACTCTTTTTTTTTTTTTTAAGATTTATTTATTTCATGTATGTGAGTACACTGTAGCTGTCTTCAGATACACAAGAAGAGAGCATCGGATCCCATTACAGATGGTTGTGAGCCACCATGTGGTTGCTGGGATTTGAACTCAGGACCTCTGGAAGAACAGCCAATGCTCTTAACCACTGAGCCATCTCTCTGCCCCACACCTTAACTCTTAAGCAGCCTATGTCTTATTATAAAGGTGCAGCAAATCCAGACCCAAAGTACAGAATCATAATAACTGGAGACCACCACTTATTTTCCAATGGACATACCATCCTCCTTTGCCCTACAGACTACAAGGCCATGAAGTTCTGGACACCTTTTTCTAATATTAGAGCCACTGAGGGCTCCATAAAAGGTCAAGAAACTGAAAGAGTGAAGGCAGGAGGATTGGTCATACCACACTGAATCTTCCTTTCTGAGGACCCCATTTACCTCTGTCTCGATTTCTCTGTTTCAACAAGCTTGCAGAAGAGGCTAGGGACTGATACAAGAACCACACATTAAGTAAGGTATTCCTAGGTATGCAAGAAACATGGGATGGGCCCAACTTGCAGGGGTTCCACTGATAATAGTGATAGTAATAGCAGGGGACCAGTGCTCCTAGCTATCTAGGTGGCAATACTCTTACTGTCTGTAATGCAATCTGAGGGTGGAGGAATGTACCTAGAGACAAACTCAGTGCTTGGGAGGGCTGTAACCCACAGGAATACCTACCCTTCTTTTGTGGGTGATCTCTGGTTGGGATCTGGGTCACCCCTATCTTCAGGATTCACTAATGGGCTGTAGTACAGTTGACCTACCCAGGGAACCAGGAGGGGTCGTGCACTCCCAGAGGAGTCCTCCCACCTGAGACTAACCATACCACTGCAGCAAGGCACAGGCAGCGTTGGAGAGAGAAGTATAACTTCAAAATGTCACTTGAGCTGGCCTCTTTGCACAGTAGTCTGAATGTTTGGCCGGTGTTTTAAGTGCCTGTCTAAGGATATTTTCAAGTTAACATAGGGTCACTGGAGAAGCAACATTGATGTTTGCTAATATAAAAATACTAGGAGAAATTTAGGAGCTCTGGAGTGTCCAAGTAGAAGCAGAGGTAGAAGAGTGGCACTAAGAGTGTGGCTTCATGGGTCTGCCTTCTTTCTTGCTGATTCTCCTTGTGTTTGAGAGCACAGCTGGGGCCAAGATGTCAGGGGAGACAGGAATGAAGCTAAAGTGAATGATGGAGTTGGGTTGACTCCAGGATCCAAATGATTTTGCTGTGTCTGATGTTCCCCATTCACAAGGGCAGTAGAGACTATTTGAAAACTGCCATCTAAGCCCAGATGCAGACATGGGAACCAAGCTACGTCTTTGAATTACAGATCTTCCTTCTTAACTGTCATAGTTATGATCTGCCACTCCCTGTGGTGTAAGGAAGATTCTGACCCCCACGAGGACTAAAAGGTTTATTTCCATTGAAGCTCCAATTTCTCGCATATCATTGGCTAATTTAACTCATGCGTGCCTTGGAGTTCTGGTCACTTTTGTAAATGTTTTGTGTTCAGCATCATTTCTGAGTGAGTGTGGCAGGTGTGCACAGACAGTGCTGCCGAGGTGCTTACGTTTGACTGGTGCTGAGAGCCAGCCCGTGGTCTCCTTGGCTCTCTGGGAGGGGATCTTTAGTCTGTTGGCTCTGCCCAGTTCTTTCCACTCTAAAGGCAGGAAGGTCGGCAGGATCTGTGCCTCTCAGCAGCGTAGGTTTCCTGGAGGGCTCTGTTACATAGAGCATTCACAAGGTAATGAGAGTTTTCTTTTTCCCTAAATGTGTTGGGTTAGTACTGGCTATGAAGGGTTTTTCCCTTAATTTTTGACAATAATGGTAATGCTGTCATGACCACTGCCAAACAAGCTTTTAGGCAGACATGTTTTGTTTCGTTTTGTGTTTGAGTAAGTATTGTGGAGTAGAATTGTTAGGTCATAACTAGGTCTATTGACATCCGTAATCCCAGTACTTAGGACATGGATTCCAAAGGATCTCTAGTTCAAGGCCAGCCTGGGCTACATTCCAAGCCCGTTCCTTTCCTGTAACCTGAAGGAGCCACCACCCTAATCCCCTCTCCGCACCCAGTTCTTAACTCATTGCCTCAGGTTTTGCTTTAACATGACTTCTTAGATAGGTTTTCAAAGCCATTGTTTTTCCTTCTAATTACTCTGAGAAATGGGTTTTTAAAGTATTTTAAAATATATGTGCAATGAATTCTGATTTGTAGGTCCCATCTATATTCAGATTATTAATTGTAAAAGAAAATACATTTTCCCCTACTTATTATAAGGCCCAAAAATGTTATTTATCTTTTAAGTTTAAAGATTAAAAACCAGATTATATTATCACCCCCACTCTGGGGTGAGAGGCAGGAAACTAGAGAGAGGGCACTGGTGTTCCTTTGCTCATCCCGCTCTGTGTTCAGTCACAAGGTCAGTGGGCTCCTCTAAGAGCGTGCTTTGTGTGGTTTGCAGTTAATAGAAGTTACAACCTCTGTCAGCCCCTAGAAGCTGGCAGATCTCTTCCTAGGTTCACCAGCCCGTGCGTTCTCCATACTAAGAAGTAGTACTTGGTTATGTCATCCTATTGCTTGGACTTCAAATCCTCTGGCACCTCTGTGGCTAGACACACACAGTTTTTTCCCTGGTACCTGTACAGTTTCAGGTGATTGTGTCCTGTAAAAGAGAACCCAAGCATGGCCATGTGACTAGATTGTGCCTTCTCTGTATTGACAGCTCAAATTCTGTGCTCAGATGATCTCTACTTACAAATGCTTTCTCTCCTTCTTGCTTCCTCCAGGCCGCGGTTGGGAACAGTGATGCACCGGGTGATTGGACTGGGCCTGCTTTACTTGATCTTTGCAGCCATTGAAGGTGTCATGAGAGTCATCGGGGTAAAAGCCACATTAACTCAGTCACCCCTTTTCGTTGCTATGGAATACTATCCTACTTTGTGTCTTCATTTTTGGAAAAGTCCAATTTGAGCTTTTTTTAGATGGAATAGGCTGCTTTTTCCATACTTGGTGAAGGGAGAGCCCAGCAGAGCGCTTCCTAAAATGGCTGTTAGTGAAAGTGCCACTGATGATGCCCTTGGAGTAGCATCCGCAAGTGTCTGTTCATCAGGGACTTCTGTCTTTGCCCTTACATAGTTTTAACACAGACATAAACATCCTGGGTTTAGAAACGGATCAGATGGGCAGGAAGGATTTATACTCTTCCCTGGGGTGAGCACCCTCCACTTACCGGCTCTGACAGGATTTGATGTCTGGGCAGTCAGCAGGTCCCGCTGCTGGAAGAACCAGAAGGAGGTCATGCTCAGGGAAGACTGATCACATGGGCAGCAGCACTTTGTCATCTGAGGAAGTGTTGATATTTTAATCTCTGAAAACCCCTAAGGAAAAGAAAAAGCAGAACAGGCCAAAAACTCCACAAAAGGAGCGTGGATTCTTCTTAGGAATTTCATCGAGGGCCGAGTGCTCCATGAAACTCCACGAAAGGAGCTAGTGGATTTGCCTGATCCAAAGAATCTTGCATTTTATCTAAAACATGCTTGAATTCAGTGAGAAGGTCAGACCATTGTGCACAGAGCAGTTAATCTGTGTGTTGTTACATAAGTTTACTTCATATAAAATTTTGTTTGGTTCTCAGAGGAGGACATTTTTCAACAGTATTAAAAAGCCTTATTCTTTATTGTCTTGAGGCATCTGCGTTGTGTGTTTCAAACCTGTTCTTTTATTCTCTGGGCATATTTATTCCTTTGCATAATTATGAATCCTTCCTATATATTTATATATATGTTTATGTATAATTCATAGGAAATTAATTTTTTCTAAAAAGACTAGGAAAGATATTACCCCACATATAAACACAGTACTATACATTTTAATATTTACATACTCAGCAGTTAGATACTGGCTGTTTTGAAACAAGTGCCTAAATTATAGTTTGTTTTCCCCTCCCAGTCTCCCACCTTCACTCTGCCTTTTTGCATGAGTGTTTCCCTTTACCCTCAGGGGAGGTCAGGAACTAGCTTTTCTGATGGGCTCAGCTCTAGGTTTGGTGTGAAGAGGAAGGAGGTTGAAGTGGTAGGTCTGGGTGAAACAGGGCGTGGTAAGCATTGTACTAATTTATACAGAGACATTCATTTATGTCTCTGTAACTGCGAGTCACTAATCTACTCTAAGATCCCTACAAGGGCCCCACTCAGGAGCTCTGGATTTTAAACCAAGAATACCAGGGGGGAGTGTGTGCTAGCCTGGGGAACCTTAGAAGTGCTCAGCCATTGAGCTGGTCACAGCACATCAAAACTAAGAGCTCGTGGGCAGGTGTAGAGCCTCTCGATCATCTGCCAGGAGCCTAGAGCGGATTAACAACTCACCACTGTATTTCTAACATAAAATAAATTGGTGAGAAATTACATTTGTTGTTCTGAGAACAGATGATTTCTATGTGCTAAATACATTTCATCAAGGTATAAAACAGTACAAAGTTGGAGGCGATAAAAAGTAAATTGTTTTTCTTCATCAGATGATACTTTTACACTGCAGTGAAACTTGTGTAAACTTGGGCTGTCCATACTTTTCTCTTTCAGGGTTCTAAACATTTAGCTGTTGCTTTGACTGACATTGTTTTAGCAGTTATTGACTCCATTTCTGTGTGGTTCATATCCTTTACCGTGTCCTTCCAAAATAGTTGGTATAAGTAAAATCAGGTTCCTGTCAATCCGTAGTAATGGTGGGATGAGATATAATTGTACATTATTGCTTTCTCAATAGAGTTTAGTTTAGGAAAGTAGTAACTTCCCAGATAGGAATGTCTTTATTTTCTCCTTAATTCATTATGTACACCTCAGCATACATCTCACACAGTGAGGCACAAAAAGAATATTGTCTGTGTGTTTACAGAGTTCACACCTCGTAGAGAGAGTTGTAGCTTCACTGAAGCAGCATAGCAGAAGAAATCACCATTTTAGAGTGCTGGTGTGAGAATAGAGGCAGGAGGAAAAAACCTCTGGCAGAAAAAGGAAAGACTTCACATGTCCCAGCTCTGGTTTTTTGCGTGTAAACGTGGTGGGGAGGGGAAATCATGGCAGATGAGGCCATAGGGAAAGATATAATGATGTTAATGGGTCCTGTGTAGCCGCTACAGTGGCTTTTCGGAGCTTCTTGCCTTCCTGTGGGGAACGGACAGGAAGTAGACACCTCTGGAGCTGGAACAGCAGAGCTGCAGTAGAGATGGAGGCAGTCCCTCCTTAGCAGTACCTCTCTGTCCTAGTGGCCTGTCCTCTGCCACTGTGCATTAGATGAGATCGGGCGCGTTCAGGGTGGTATGGCCGTAGACGCCACTGTGCATTAGAAAGTTGTCCAGGCTGCCTCTCTTCCAAAGTGGCTTGTGCTTGGAGCTTGAGAAGTCAGGGAATAGATCCTTGCATTAAGCAATTGAACGATAGACTTCATCCTGAAGAATTGTATATCCAGCGTATTGGTGACACCTGTTATAATCCTGTACTAGGGATGCAGAGGCAGGTCTCTGAGTTGGAGGCCAGCATGAGATATAAAGAGAATTCAAAGACAGCCAGGACTATATAAAGAGACCTGTTTCACAACAAACAAAATGAACTGTTTTTTCTCGGGAACCTAAAGATACACATTTCAAAGATTTCTTCTTAACTGTCCACAGAGTGACTTACTGGGAAACCCTCTAGTAGTAACTGTAGTAGAAATGTCTCCTTTGGACAGCATAGACTTTGTTACTTTCTAGTACATGGGGGTGAGAGGGGGAGGGAAGCAAGATGAAATTTACTCTGTGGTCGTATAGAAATCCAGAAATTAAAGTGATTGTGGATGGTATTCAGTGGTAACCAGAAGTGAGTTACTATAGCACTTCTTTCTTTTGAACTTGAGTTTGCAAAGTTTACTGTCAGTTGCTGCTTGGTCATTTTTATTATTATAAACTGAGAACTGGTTCCCCAAATGGTTACAGATGACAAGCAGATAGATAAAAGCAAGGATAGATACAAAATCGATGGTTTTGGATAATGACTTTGTTGTCTTTGATTTCAATGAACCTAACACAAAAGCAGTTAGTCCTGTAGGAATCTAACTTACAGATTTGGAATTGATAGCCTTTCTCATGTCTCCCCATGCCCCTGCCCCTTTCCTGCTTGGTTATTGTTTTTGCTGTTTTGCTGCAGGCGAATGACTCTGATCTTGTTCTTCTGGCCAGCCTGCCTCTCTCTCTCCTTGACTCGGGCTTGTGCTGGTGGATATCCTTTTCCTACTGCAGCAGCTGCTCAGCTGGCTCTCTCCACCTCGTGGAGTCTGTGCGCTTCTATCCCTGCTTTCCCTTCTGCTGAGGGTGGTGGTAGGGCAAGTGAAACTTGGCCTGAAGTGTCCTGGTAAGTGAAGGTTTAGGCAGTTCCAAATTCACTTTTGAACTTTTAATCCTTAGCTTTTAAAGAACACTTTTGGGTGATTTAACAAGAACAGATTTGTTTGTTTCAGTTGGTAAGTTTAATGTGTTTGCAGTTTTGTAGGATCTCACAGTAGATCCTAATCAGTGGGATCATGTTACCTTAGAAGTTAGTCCTAGCATCCTGTGCTTTAACTATTCTTGGCCATTTTCCATGGTTTTCCTTAACTGGCTTTTCACATTTTTATAAGTTTGGCACAGACTATGAAGACTCTGAGGCTAAGAAAGAACACAGTGAAATTTTCGTTGTATAGGCATTTTACAAATACACTCATCTTTGCTGTGCTGGGTAAGCTATCTGTCTATGCCTCTTTCAGAAATGGCCCATCTCAGTGTTGTATGTTCTTTCATAGGTGGCTTTCTTTGTCTTTCAGCTTCTATAGTGTTCATGGTGTGGACAACAAAGACCTTCAGGATAGCAAAATGCCAATCAGTAAGTAAAATCTTTTCTTTTTTTTAAGTTTTATAAAGGAATGCATTTAATTGGGGCTGGCTCACAGGTTCAGAGGTTCAGTCCATTACCATCAAGGCAGGAGCATGGCAGCAACCAGGCAGGCATGGTGCAGGAGGAGCTGAGTTCTACATCTTCACCCGAAGGAAGCCAGGAACAGACTATAAAATCTTAAGTGTTTAAAGATTTAATTAAATTATTAGTTAGATAATTAAAGTGGTTAACTAAATTATTGAAGAATTAAAGCATTTAATTAAATTAATTATTTAAACAGTTATTTTTAATTATACTGTTGTGGAATTTCAATGAATTTAATTTGTAAAATTATAATTTTATTGGGCATTTTTAAAATTTATTTTCTGTAGAACTATCCAAACTTTTGTCTGTTTTAAATAACTCTGAAGCTGGGGTAGATCTCAGTTGGTAGAATGCTTGCCTTGCTAGGTCTAACGCCAGTGTCACATAAACTGACATAAGTACAGACCTTTAATTGCAGCCTTCAGGAGGTGGAGGAGGCAGGAGGGTCCAAAGTTCAAGGCAAACTTGGGCTGTGTTTGACCCTGTCTCACAACACCAAAAGGAACTATGTGAACAAGTTCCTCTCGAATTTTTATCCCTTTTCCCCAAACTTCCTTTCACATATTTTGAGAAAGGATTTGCACCTCTTTCTCTTTCTGTTTACCTTTGGTGCTAGAACTGGCACCCAGCCCTTTGCACAGCTGAGCACATGCTTTGCCTCACTAAGCTATGCCCCAGCCCCCGCTTTGTACCTAAGTCTGGTGTGGTGCTGATGTTGTACTCAGCGTGGGCTTTGGGGAGATGCCCGGTGCTTGCTGTACCTGGAAGAACAGTTTCCACTCAAAACCTGGTCTTGAGGTCATAGTGTGCTCACAAAGTGCCGGGAAGCCTCAAGCTGCTGCAGTATAAGAGACCATTGAAGGAAAGAAGCTGAATGTCCGCCCCCCCCCCCTTAATATTTTCTGTTTAAAGTTCTAAGTCTTAGTTTTGATTTTTTTTTCCCCTAAATCTTTCTGTTGCTCCTAACATTTTGTGAAGGGAAATATGTATGCGTTTTAGAAACAATGCTTACAACATAGGTTTCCTTAGAAGAAAATTATTCACAGGGAGGGTTTGCCAACTGGAGAGGTCTCAGTACTCAGGCCTGTGTACGGTTGGAATGGGACATGTGCAGGTTTGTCAGAAGGCTGACGTTTGTGTTCGGATCATCCTTTCTTTAGGACTGGATGGAGCTGTGGGTTGATGATGCCTTTTGGAGCTTCCTCTTTTCACTCATCCTTATTGTGATAATGTTCTTATGGAGGCCATCAGCAAATAATCAGAGGTAACCAGCATGGGGAGATACGACCTGGAAGCATTCATTGGCTATCTTCTGTGGTGTTGAAAATTGTAGGAGGCACATCTCACAGAAAGTATTAGAAAATCCCAAATTGTTAAACATTAGACTTTTTTTTTAATTCAAAGGAAGAAAATGACTGACACCCATTTACCCAGAAAGCTGTCTAACAACCTGGTGATCTTTTTGCTCTTCCATGGAGCCAGCCCTCACTTGAACCCCCCCAGTCCTGAGCATCGTTTAGATCCTTAGGGAAGAGGTGCCATGAACTTTGTTTCTTCCATCAGTCCAATCCATCGTATGCCTGTTGCCCTGAACATTGTTGATCCCAGAGGTTACAGATGCTGTACTGCTTTGCACGGGAGTTTTGATGTAGCCATCCCTGAAGCTTTGTTATGATAATTGTCATGTGGAGACTTTTTTCCCCAAAGTTTTACTGTGCTTAACTACATAAGAAAAATATACCTTAAGATTAGACTCTGGAAGATTTGAACAGAGCTTGCTAAAGTAGTGCTGACCCAAGTTTCATTCCTCACCAAACACCTCACAGCAGGGAACTGCTGACCTCAGTGGTTGTAGGGACCCTGACAGAAAACAGAGAGACTGTTGGGAAGTACTTTTGTTACCAAGCAGTTTTGTAGTCAAGTGAGACAACAAGCGTAATGGATGCAAGGCCATGAGAGAGGCATTAAGCAGTCCAGGAGGTAGGGACGGCTCTGTGAAGAACTGGAATTTACAGTATAGCTTTAAGATAAGTTAGCACCTGAAAGACCGGGCTGGGAAAGAATGTCCACTTGGGGAGGGGTGTGGAAAAGTCGTGTCCATAGGAGCCAGGATGGTGTGCTTCTCATCTAGTACAGCAGGTGCAGTGTCCTACCACGTGCTTGGGTTTGCTCGTTTGTCTTCAGAGTTTACAATATTTGCATAGATTTTACTGGCTAAGTATCCTAATCTGAAATCCAGAGTGCTCAGAGTCAGAAACTTCTAGAGCACTGACCTGAGGCTCAGACAGGTATACAGTTTGGGATTCTAGATATTCAGCCTGTTATTTATTTCAGGATTGCTGGGCAGGGAGAGCAGGACCTGACGTCACAGGGCCGATGTCGACTGTGGCAGACAGCCCACTTGCTCTTGCACTGTTTTCTCCTAGAAGAGAACTACTGAGTTTCTTACGTATCCCTCTAGGAGAAATGAAGTGGGCATACTAGGAAGCGTGTTTCCTTCTGCCTTCAACCAACAGTCATGTCAGGCCAGTGAGTTAGCTCAGCTGGTGAAGGCTCTTGCCCTCACGCCTGCAGACCAGTCCATTGCTGGGACCTACCTGTTGGAAGTAGAGAAACAACTCTTGAGACAACTTCTTTTTTTTTTCGGAGCTGGGGATCGAACCCAGGGCCTTGTGCTTGCTAGGCAAGCGCTCTACCACTGAGCCAAATCCCCAACCCCGAGAAACAACTCTTGAAAGTTGTCCTCTGACCTCCAATTGTGTGAGCACATGCATGTGCATGCACCCACAAATAAATATAATAAGATTGTTTTAAATGACTGGGCATGTTGGGACACACCTTTAATCACAGGAGGCGGAAGCAAGTGGGTCTGTGTAAGTTTGAGGCCAGCCTGTGATACATGGCAAGACCTTGTCTTTAAAAGAGCTTTTTAAAAAATAAATAATAAAGGTAAAAATGGTCACATATACATGTACTGTTCTGTACCTTTCTTTTAAAAATATACTTGTCTCACACAATGAATAGAGGCATCACAGTAACCAGAGGCTCTTCAGTATTTTGTAATGTGAGTGGATATATGTGTGTGTGTATGTGTATTTATATATATTCCAAAAAATTAGACATTTCGTTACTAGATTTTTGCTATTATCAACAGTGTTTTCTGAATGCTTTTACCTTTTTAGTGTGCTATGAGGCAAAAGTGACCTTTTCTTAGAAAGATGTGGCCCAAAAGACCTTAGGGAAGATCGTCTCCTCAACAGTGCATCACATGTGATATATTTAATATATAATGTATTTAATAATTAAAATACAAACATTTCTAGAGGATTCGAAGATGTGTTAATTTAAATATGGACTCATTTGGTGATGATGAAATAAAACACCAGCCCTCTAAACAATGCTTTTTGTTTGCCTACAACCATTTTCTGGCTGGAGAGAGAGCTCAGTGTTTAAGGGCATTGGCTGCTTAACCTCTTGCAAAGGACCTGGGTTTAGCCCCCACTGTCCACATAGTGGCTCACAACTACCTGTAACTCCGGCTCCAGGACATCTAATGCCCTTTTCTGACCTCTGCAGACACCAGGCATGCAATGTGTTTAAATATATGCCAGTGACACCACTCATGCACATAAATAAACCTTTAAATTTCTTCCTTGCTATCCTGGACAATATGTAGAAGTAAATTTTGTCATCAACACAGTATTTTTGAGAAGGTATTTGACCTTATCACCTTTAGCGTCACTAATCAAATTAGTGCCCTCTTTCATTAGGGAAGACGCTAAAATATGGTAGGCAGAGTGTTAGTTATCTTGGTGCATGACTAACTTAGACAAAACTTGGACAGTGCAGTTTTTTATATGCAGTGACTGCTGGTGATCAGGCTTAAAGGCTCCTTTGTTTTTCTTTAGGTATGCCTTCATGCCCTTGATAGATGACTCTGATGATGAAGTTGAGGAATTCATGGTAACATCTGAAAATTTAAGTGCGTGATGTGTGTTTTTTTTAAAATGACTATTGTACATATTTTAACAGAAAGAAATCTTTACTTGAGATGCAAGGTCACATATATTTCAAATTTTTCCTATGAAGACTAGAGAGATGTCTCAGCTTGCAAAGTTGTTCGCCTTATAAGCATGAGGACATGAATTCAATCTCCAGAACAATTTTAACATTGGTATTTAAAAAAAAAAAAGCCAGGCATGGTATCATGTCTATGCAGTGCTGGGAAAGACAGATCTCTGGACCTCACTTGCCAGCCAGGAGGGCATTCTTGGCTAATTCCAGGCTTCTGTAGTCCTCTGGTCTCTCTCTCTCTCTCTCTCTCTCTCTCTCTCTCTCTCTCTCTCTCTCTCTCTCTCTCTCTCTCTCTCTCTCCCTCTCAGACACACACACACACACACACACACACACACACACACACACCCATACACTGGCGAGGTGGCTCAGGAGTGTCTGCTGTACACATGACTTAAGTTTGGATCCCAGCACCTGTATAAGAGCCAGGAGTAACACCCTTGCTAGAGTGGGGAGGGAGAAGAGGAACGGCGTAAACAGGCGGATCTGTAGGCTTGCTAGTCAGCCAGTCTTCCTGAGACAGTGAAGTCTAGGCTAAGTGAGAGACACCTCTGAAATAAAGAATAAGGTAGAGAATGATAAAGGAAAACATCCAACAAGAGCTTACCCATATGGTGGTCAGTGGGTAGAAGACTAGAACAGACAGGGTGCACATTGAAAATGCTCACTCTTCTCATCTTCTAACCGGGAGATACAAGACAGCAGCAGTGAGGGCTCCAAGCCCACAAAGGGCAGTCAGCATGACTGAGCCAGACGAAGAGCTTACGTCAAACTCTACTTACTACAAGTCCTGGACAGTGCAGAGTCTCTCTAGAGGAGATTGGCCTGCATGTACATATGTACATACCACCTAGACACATATGCATATGTTTTTAAATACTTAAAAATAAAAAGCTCTCATCAAATGAAGAAAATAATTTTATATTGTATATAATAGCCATACACTGCTGCTTATATGTCTAGCAAGTGAAGATTTCCAAGATATGTGTGTGTGTGTGTGTGTGTGTGTGTGTGTGTGTGTGTGTGTGTGTGTGTGTGTGTGTGTGTTTTGGGAGTGTTAGTGATGAAACCTAGTGTTTCACACATCCTAGGCAAATGCTCTACCACTGAAGTATATCCCAAGCCCCCAAAGATGTTTTATTTTTGAAATACAGTAAATTTTACACATTTTAAACTTTAAAGTAAATTGAATTGGAAGACGTGTGTGGTTGAGCTCCTCCACAGATGCATTTCAGAGCAGCAAGCTGAGAACCTGCTTGTGGTATAGAGTCACCAGAGCCTGAGTCAGGAGGACAGGGTCAGGTCAGGGATGGAAAGGCAGACACCACATGTTATTACTGATATTACAGAAGCCAAAACTGTTGATCTCCTGCAGAGACAAAAGAGGTTGGGGCAAGGAGGAAAAGCAGGAACAGTAATAGAAAGGACAGAATTCTAGTTAGACAAGAGGACAAGGCTTACTGGGTTATACAATAGGGTGACTATAGTTAGTAATTCATCGTCTGTTTACTACAGCTTCATCACCAGTACAAAGAAATTAAATTATCCTTTTGAAGTGAGCCTACTGTGCACAGACACACTGTATGAATGTGGGTCGTGAACTGTCCAGTGGTGGAACATCAATTCAGAAGCCTGTGAGCTTCTTTCTGATTCCTGAAATGCACATTGAGCTCCTCCCCTGGCTAAAGTATCTACTCCTAACTTGTTTTTAAAAATAATCTTTTTTCTTATTGGGTATTAAGTGTGAAGTTAGAATTTTCTAATCTCTTATATGTCTCATATGTCTAATCTTTTATATGTCTCGGATGTTTCTCATTATAGCTGAAGGAATAAAACTAAGAGCCTCAAAAACGGTTTCGAACGGAACAGCTAAACCCACTTCTGAGAACTTCGTGAGTATCTATTTAGTGCAGTCTTCGTCTAGCACTTGAGAGTCTGTATCGGTGCCAGAGTCACTGACTGTCCAGGGAGGTTTAGCCAAGGAGTGTTACTAAATCAGCTGTTTCCGTGCACCGAGGCCATAGTGGCTGTGCTGCTGCTGCTGTCTCATCTCAGGAGCTGTGCTTGCCCAGCGGCCTCAGCTTCCCCAGTGCTGCTGTGTCTGAGTCCATGGCTACCCAGGGCTCTCTACCAGGCTCATCCCAGACTGAAGCTTTGTCTTGGTAAACGTCAGTGGTGGCTTTTAAGCATATCCAAGCCATTTCTTTTGAAGCTGTCTTAGGTACAGTACAGACAGTTAACCTGTTGGGAAAAGGACTTCAAGTGTCCCATTCGCTTTCTAAAGCAACAGACTTTTTAAAACCGTGGAAGCATGAATAAAATGTAGAGTATAGGGCAGGGGTGAGTTTTATTAATTATTTTACTTAATTTTATATATATGAGTGTTTTGTTTGCATGTATGTCTGCATGTGGACCACATGTGTGCCTGGTGCCCTCTGGTCAGAATCTGGAGCCTCCGGAATCAGTTGTGCCAGGTTGTGAACCACTACTTGGGTGAGCCCAGAGCTCACTGTACAGATCACACTTGCCTGGATCTGCCTGCTCTGCCTCCTGAGTGCTGGGATTAAAGGTCGCACTGCCACACCCGCCTCAGAGCCGTAAAGTACCTTAGAGGTGCGAGCTGTGCATGAAAGTGGTGGTGATGGTGGTTAAGCAGAGTAAAGCCGTATGCTCTCCTGCCCTCTGCTGCCTTGGAATGATAAAAAGGACATGTGCGGGGTGTCCACAGGGCAGGTGCCGTATGACAGCCTGCTCTCTGTTGGATTTAACAAGTTCTCTTATGTTTATTTTTGGCAATTTGGGAATGGTATTCTTTGAGTGGTTTCATGATAATTTGAAACCTCTAGTTTTTTCTTTTTTTCACTTGGTATTAGACCTGCAGGTAGAGCACCCTAATCTGAAAGTTCAAAGTCCCCAAATTTTTGAGCATCAACATGACACCACAAATGGGAAAAGTATTGTGAAACTTTGTTTTATCTACTTGAGTCTTAAAAATACTGTGTGAAATTGCCCTCAGCCTCTCATGTAAAGTGTCTGAGTTAAAAATGAATTTTATGTTTCAACTTGGATTCCCATCCCATTTCATGCTGTATATCAAATGTGAACCCCAAAACGCTTCTGGCCCCAAGAGTTTTCAAAGAGGGATGCTTACTGTCTTACTCATTAGGTACTGCTCTGTATTAGGTATTGGTGACGTAGAGCACTTTATTTAAGGTTCAGTAGTCACAAACACACCAGAGAATTTTACCCATTCATCTCAACTAAGGGTTGGCTTTTGATCAGAAATTAGAGGTCTTATTTTTCATCACTAATTTTTCCCTGGGAACCAGGCAGAAATGGGCTCTATTGCCTTGTCTCAGGCAGCAAAGTGCTTACGCTGCAACCTTAGACCAACCCAGGGAGCCAGGAACACAGGAAAGAAAAACTGGGTTTATTTTACAGTGCTGTCTCTCTTTTCTAAGTGTAATAATAGAAGTAAGCTTATTAGAAAGGACAGACACCTGGCTACCCCATCTGATTGGCTTCCTTTGGGGGCAGAGGGGGAGTTGCTTGCTCGTTTGTTAGTTTGTTCTTTAAGACAGGGTTTCTGGCCTCAAACACAGAGATCACCTGCCTCTGCCTCCTGAGTGCTGTGATCAGAGGTGTGTACCACCACTGCCTGACCTGACTGGTCTTTCTTGCCCCCTATGGGATATGAACACAAGCACAGGCGCTCCATTCAGTGCTTTGCTAGGGTTAGAGCATTACCCATTATAATTTTCTGGTGAAAAAACTATAAACTCAAAATTTTTTACAAATTAGGCATAATGAGGGGTAGAAGCAAGAAAATCAAAATATACCTTTGCTATTTCCCATTCTCGCAAATCAGTTCTGCATTTTTATTTTGACTTCTTGGGACAAAAAGAAAAAGAACAGTTATGTTCTTAGCTAAAACCAAGAAACAGAAAAATCAGCATTTTCTGTCTGTTTATGAAACATGGCACTTGCTATGTGGTGCCTACGCCAGGTTCTAGAGCACATGCAGCACAGCAGACTCCATGCATCTGATGTGAGTATGTAAACTTACAGACATGCTGAACATGTTCTCAGTAAGATTTAGGAAAAACTAAATGTAAATGTTTATTTCTACAGGATGAAGATTTGAAGTGGGTGGAAGAAAATATTCCCTCTTCCTTCACAGATGTGTAAATATCCTCTGTTCAAGTCTGGACCTCGGGCTCTAGCTTAAGGGGATTTCATTCAGTGTATCTCAGGCTGTGTCTGTGTGTGTGTGTGTACTTGCATGTATGTGCATGTCTGAGTGTTCGAGTGCATGCCTGTGAGTGCGTGTGTATGTGTGCACACATGTGCAAGTGTGTGTGCATTGGTATGCATGTGGTGTGTATATACGTATATGAATGTATGTGACCCCCATCACTACTTCTTACAGAGCTGAACACAGCCTGGTCCCCGTTCTCTGACTTTCCATTGTATAGCCATTTCAAGTCACCATGTTGGTGGCCTACTTAACCACAAGCTGTCTCACTAGCCTGGGCTTTGAAGGCTTCAGAAGGAGTGTGCATTTTTAGTTTTCCTATTATGGGGTCTTTGTTTTATATGATAGTTTTATTTTTTTTTTTTTAATGTATTTGCTTTGTTTTCCCCTAGTGTCAAGGTTCTTTATCTTTCATCCCTAGATGTTGGGAAGTGTAGATGTGTTTATGTCTGCCACAGCAGGTAAAGGCACTTGCTGCCAAGCCTGCCAGCCTCAGTTCAACTGCAGGGATTCACAGGGGTGAAAGCCAAGAACCAGCTCTGTGGAGCTCTCTGACTTCCACACCTGTGGTCCCCGCACACACAGCTACTCACACATACAATAAACAAACATCTCTAAACCAGTGTCTCCATACAAAAGAAATACTATCTATTTTTATTTTATTTATGTATGTATGTATGTATGTATGTATGTATGTATGTATGTATGTATATATGTATGTGAGTACACTGTAGCTGTCTTCAGACACACCAGAAGAGGGCATCAGATCTCATTACAGATGGTTGTGAGCCACCATGTGGTTGCTGGGAATTGAACTCAGGACCTCTGGAAGAGCAATCGGTGCTCTTAACCACTGACCTATCTCCTCAGCCCAAAATACTATCTTTGATAATATGGTACTCATCTCCTGATATTCATAAAAGCATGAAATATGAGTTTCCTAGTTAAATCACAGATCATCACTAAGCTACCCCGCTGACGGTTAAAAGCAAAACAGTAGCAAAGGGCTAAGCAGTAGCTGGGGTGGGGTGGGAGCGTGTGGAAGGCTGTGAGTTGTTAGCCAGCTACTCCATATGCACTAGACCTGCACTTGCACTAGCTTGATTCTGTTTACAGTTCAGATTCTTAACCATTTCTGTTAACTTTAGACTGAACATTTTTAAAGAAATACACATTCTGGAAAACACACATCCTAGGTAGATGTCAGTAAGGTGTTTTTTTTTTTGTTTGTTTGTTTGGGTTTTTTTTGTTTTTTTTTTTTTTTTTGGTTCTTTTTTTCGGAGCTGGGGACCGAACCCAGGGCCTTGCGCTTCCTAGGCAAGCGCTCTACCACTGAGCTAAATCCCCAACCCCGTCAGTAAGGTTTTAAAATAAGTTCCTTTATGTACTCGAAAGGTAGAATACTGCCAGTACCCTGAGCCCTGGTCCCTCCTGGAGCTGCCCCACAGCTCTGACTGTGGACTGAGGGATGTTAGGCGGATCACCTGAGCCTCCAGAGGCTCACACTAATGAGCGGGCGCTCTCTTCTTAGCCACTGTTGCATTTGGTTTTCATTGACTCCTGGGCCTCGTTTGAGTGACACTGTCCTTGTCTTTTGTTTCAGAGCTCTCCCAGTGTTAGTGGACTCAGATGAGGTAAACATTCTGTTGCTTATTTCCCTAGAGCTGTTTCCATTTTCACTGCATTTCAGAAGCTAATTCTAAAAATACTTTGAAGAAGTTACCAACTAACTGAGCAGGCAGAAGGGGATAGAGCCGGCGTGATGTGTGAAGGGTTGTGGGCTAAGTCTCGATACAGGCAAGGAAGCAGGGTAAAAGCTGCTCGGTGTAAGTGAAGGGAAGAGGCATTTCATGAGATTTGGTTTGAAAGTCTTTTTAAAGGCCTATGTGTCCGTTGTTTAGCTTTTGAAATGTAGAGATAATTTATTGGACTAGTTTATTTCCAGCTTTACTTACTAAGCATGAAATTTAAATAAAGGTCTGGGCAGGAAAAGTTAATTATGGGTCATCTAGACATCGCAGGGTAGCCCAAGGCAGGGCACATCTGCTCTACGGACTAAAAGATAAAGACAAAGAAAGCATTGGCTCGCCCAGAGCAGGGGCAGCTGTTAGCAGTCGGTGCACAGCATGTTGTGTTGACTGTAGAGTGTGAGAAGAGCTGACAGAGAGGTGGTTCTGAGGTAGAGTTGTGTAGCAGGACGGCAGGGTGGAGGACCTGTAACTTGCAGGGATGTGCTGGAAGGCTAGTTAGTGGTGCACTTGAACTTATTTGATACACTAATTAACTCTGGATTCAGTAACATGAGACCTTAGTCACATGAAGTCCCTGTTAGCTGTAGTTCTGTCTAAGCTACACAGATCCGAAACTCATTTGCTAGGTAGAAGGAAGCTGACCTTTCCAGCCTCTGCTGGTAATTGACCTACTATATTAGAGAGTGGGGCTTGGGGGCAGGAGGAATATGGTATTTATCTGCTACTTCTCTAAATTTAGGTCTATTAAAAAGATTAAATAGTGACTTGTTAGATTAGAACATTTTTGTAGGTTCTAGATGTAGCACCAGCATTTGACACCTATTTTTCTTTCTTTTTTTAACCAGGAAATTATGACCAGATCTGAAATAGCTGAAAAAATGTTCTCTTCAGAAAAGATAATGTGATCAGGGCCCCAGTGGGTCCAGTGTGCATGGGAGCGCGGTCAGGTGATGGGAAAGGCCTGGCTCTCGTCAAAACTGACAGCTGCGCTATGATACATGTCTCACTTTGTTGTCTTGGAGATCTGTGTATGCAGGTGAAGAACTCAGGTGTGGGAGGGTCTGCCGCCCTCAGAAAGCCATCTTTGAAACGGACTCATAAAGTCAGTTTTGTTGCCATTAAGTTGCCTGATTTTGGAAACAATTTAAGAAGTGTTAAAGACATGTGTTCAGATGCCTCTTAGGCGGCAGCCACAGGCATGCCAGGTTGTGTCCCTCAGTTTTCTCCAGACAAAAGAATCTGCAGCTGGGCGTGGCGGCACACTACTGGCAGTTGAATGTCTGTAATTTCAAGGCCAAGCCTGGTCTACATAGTTCCAGGACAACCAGAGAGATCTACATAGTGAGACCCTGCCTCAAAACACAGAAACCAAAAAGAAAAAAGAAAAGAGAAAAATCTCTGTGAACATTCCTTCCCCTCAACTTCGAGATAACATGATTCTCCTGAATGCTAACACAGCGGTCTTCATCTTTTGTAGTGATCATTTTATTTGATTTTTTTTATACTGAAGTGACAATATTGGAACTCAAGCATGTTCATTTATTTAATCTTGCCCCTTTTGTTGGTGTGCACACAGCCTTTGTTTGTAAATACCACCATGCACTCCAGTTCACAGTCTGAGCACGGGAACACGTGTGCACAAAGACTGCAGGCCTCAGGTACATGTGCTGCTGCTACTTCTGCTGTGAACCTGGCCACGCGACTCCCTATAGCACTTTATCCCAGCCTGGGGTGCACTGTCTTGTGAACCTTGTGAAGACTTGTGAAGTACCAATTTGTTACACAAACATCTAACTATACCATGCATCAACATGTAATTAACCAGCTCTCAACCGTATTTTACACCTTGTTAAATTATGTTTATAATGTATGATTGAAAGTTTCTGTTCTAATAATTTTTAAACAAAGAATGTTCTAGACTTGAAAGGCACTTGAATGTAGAGTGATGAAAATGTGAACGTTTGCCACTTTCGTGACCAAAGATACCAGGCTGTTGGACATTGAATGTGGTAATGACAGGCAGCGTCTTGTATGCCTTCTCTCTGGAGGACTTCTGGCCTTGTGGGTTAGAACCCTGGGAAAATTGAGAAAACATGGAAATGATAAGAAGTACTATCCAGAGCCTGTGAAGATTTTCACCGTGGCACCACAAAACAAACCTTTTTCTTTCAAATGCCTACTTTCTGAGTTTATTTCCTGCGGTCTCGTTTCAAAAGGGTTGGTAGATATATATTTCTATAGTTGTGTGTCCATTTTAGGTTTGTCATAATCCACCTTCTAACTCAGTTCTTTGAAAACTGGGGATGTCTTGCGGGGGAGGAGCATTGCAGGGTGTCACTGCGTGGCTCAGGCTGAAGTTGGACTTGTGAACCTCTTGCTAAGATTATAGGCACGCACCACCATGGGCCCCTCCACATCTGATTTAATACCCTGTCCTCACAGCATGAAGCAGCTGACCCCCAGCCCACATCAGCACTTCAGTGTTTCTGCTCATAGCCAGCAGGAGCTACACATTGCAGGAGCAGGGTGCGAGTCTGGAGCTGAGGGCAGGGAAGTGCTTCTGACGCCACCTCAGTGGTATTTCTGAAACCCAGGAAAGACAGATAATGCTGCCTCTGGCATATGAAATGAACTCTCTCTTTCTATCCAGAGAAAAACTGCTTAGAAATGTTGTTGCAAGCACGTGTATGGTGTCTGTTGCATTTAGTGATAACTGCCAGGTGCTGACGTTCAGTGCCCTAAGGTGAGTATTTCTTGGGGCCTTAGCCCCAGCATGTATCCTTATGCTGTCACTGTAGATCACAAGGACTGGGAACGCCACCCAGGAACACCGCACAGCTCCTCTTCCCTGTCTGCCTCAGGTCTGCAGACAACACTGGGACTCTGCAGGTGCTCAGCTCAGTGTCTGTTCAGGATGCTCTTGATGGACCTATTTTTTAATTTCGTGCTCTAAGGATAAGGCTCCCATGTTCAAGACTTCTGGGAATACAGTTCATGTTAGATTTTGGAGGCATAGGAAGTTTGAGACATTTTTTCATGATTTGAATTAAGTTAATATTTAAAAATCTGCCTTCATGGGTAGTTATTACATTTCAGTAAGAAATAGGAGGTGGAAGTTGTAAGTTTGGGAGATGGTAGGATACTCCCATGCGTTTTCCCAAGTTTTTTGTTTGTTTTGGGGTTTTGTGTTTGTTTTTTTCCTATCCTGTGGAGAGTGCCACCTGTATCTCGGTACATTATGTTTATACTACTATAATGTCACAATTAAACTAAAAGTATGTGTACAGAGTTGACTTCATGCCCTCTTGAAGGTTCTCGGTACATTGTGTTTATACTACTATAATGTAAGGATTCAACCTGAAGTACACGTACAGAGTTGACTTCATGCCCTCTTGAAGGTTTGGGCCATTCCCTGGCTGTACATGACTGAAGCTGAGAGAGATCATGCTGTTTTGTCTCTCGTTCTGATACTTGTCTTCGTATGATTGACAGCATGCAGTAAGCAATACAAAACACTAAGCCTTACATCAGAAAGAAGTTTAATATATAAAATTCTGAACATATAAATGTATATGTGACAAAACTAGATTTTTAAGGAAGGATATGCTATAGGACAGGAACTCAATACTGTATTAAGACACTGTTTTAGAATTAGGAAAACATTCATTTCTGTGGGGAGAAAGTCTAGAGGTTAAACATAGATTGTCTATTTTAAAAAGTTAAATTATAATTTGGAGAAATTTCTTTGAATATAGAACACAGCAATTTAAAAGACTTTTGTTTGAAATTTTGTATTTTTGTGCCTTAATTGTTTTTTTAATAAATTGCTTTCTGACATTTGGAGATTGTTTCCTGGGATTATCTGTTAGTGCTGCCTCATGAAAACCTGTAGGAAATGTGGACTCAGGAGATGGCAGGACATGGAATTCTTTAAAAGAGAGGCATAGCTCAAAGGCAGAAAAAGTAGGACCTCAGTTGTGATACAGCAGAACAAAACAGGAAGGTATCTAAACCAGGTTAACCTAAGTGTGCAACCCTGAGTGTATAGTTTATATGTGCCTGTGTCTGTGCGTGCCCGTGCGCGCACGTGGGTGTGTGTGTGTGTGTGTGTGTGTGAGAGAGAGAGAGAGAGAGAGAGAGAAGAGAGAGAGAGAGAGAGAGAGAGAGAAAGTCCCACAATGTTCAGGACCATTGATATGCAAGCTCTCTTGATGTTTTCAAAGATCTCTCAAAATACAGAACAAGGTTTCTACACTAGAACTAGAGACAGCAAATGCCAACGCCAGACAAAAATAGTGAGTGCTTTGTGGCTTGTCCACCTCTTGTGGAATGGTTGCTGCTTTTGAGTTAAAGTGAAGAATTTGTGGCAACAGGAAAGAACATATATGAAGCAAGAACAAGGGCACATGTGAAACCTTGTTTACCTGTGGGAAGCAAAACAGACTGAGCAGCAAACTGTTGGATCCCCCACAGCTTGTGGTGCCTTTGAGGTTCAGCTACCTATGATCCCTGCCAGGGCCAGCCCTTCAGGACATTAGAAGTTATGCATATGGGCTGGAAAGATGGCTCAGCAGTTAAGAGCACTTGGTTCACACATTACCTCCAATCCCAAGGGATCAGATGCTTTCCTCTGGCCTTAGAGCACTATTACCATCTGTATGCAATGCACCTACATGCAAGCAAAACATTCATATAGTATATAAAGCTTTTAAAAATCAGATTTAAAAAGTTATCTGAACCAGGCAGAGTGGCGCATACCTTCAATCCTAGCATTAGGGATGCAGAGGAAGGGGATGTCTGTGAGTTTGAGTCCAGCCTGGTCTACTGAGTGAGTTCAAGAACAGCCAGGACTACATGGAGAATCTCTGTCTCAAGAAACAAACAAAAAACAAAACAAGAAAGCCAACAGTTCTGGGTGTGTGAGGTAGGAAGAGCAGCCCTGCCTGCTCTGTATGGTTCTGGAGGATCCCACAGTTTATCTCCATCTGTGGAAGGGACACATCGTCTGCGTCCAGCCAGCCCAAAGGGTAGGACAGCCTGGGAACTTCAGAGGCTGGCTTCTGAGTGTACTGTCTTATAGTCAGATGGTCACTCCAGTGTGCCAGATAGTCTAGGAAGTGACATCGTCATGGGCCTGCCACTGCTCTAGTTCTGTAGAAGACAAGTGATACTAGGTCGTTTGGGGCAGTAGACTATGAAGACTTGAAGCTCTGTCCCTGCTTTTCTGTGTTTTCCTAATGTTTTCTTCAAAAGGGAAGCACACTAATAAATAAATACATGACAGCACCTTAAGAAAAAAGTAGGTAGGTAGGTAGGTAGGTAGGTAGGTAGATAGATAGATAGATAGATAGATAGATAGATAGATAGATAGATAGATAGATAGATAGACAGATAGACAGACAGACAGACAGACAGCCTGGGTGGAGAAGCATGTCTAATCTCAGCACTCCTGAGGCAGAAGCAGGTGGATCTAAGTAAGTTTAAGGATATCTTGTTCTATATAGAGAGTTGTAGACCAGCCATAATGACATAGTGAGACCTCATCTCAAAGACAAAACAACGGCCAAGAAAACCCATGATCCCAGGAGATAGAAGAGCCTGAGTGGCCTTAGGACACCAGGCAGAAAGTGCATCTTGCTATAAGCAGGTGTAATGTTAACAGGCCAGCCCGGAGCCTGGCTGTTTTGGTAACAATAACTTGGGAGGGTCAGTATTTGCAGGGTTCCAGGCTTTGTTCACTGCTGTAGCACCCGAGTTTGAAGGAAACACATTACTATAGCTTTCTCCTGGAATAAAGATGAGAGTCATAGAGATGAACCAGCTTGCTGAGGGTCACCCTCCTGGCAAAGTAAAGAGGCTAGTATTGTAGGAGCAGGCATTGTCTGTGAAGGGCAGTCCTCAGAGTCCTGGGGACAGGGCAAGTTTTGTTTACTTACTAGGCAGGTGTGAAGGTAATACAAAAAGGGCCTGGTATGCAGCATGCATGAAACAGTTGAAGTTGATTTCCACTGAGACCAGGCAGCGGGAAAGCCGCAGAGACCTTGTTGAGACCAACTCCACCTGAAACATCCGAAGGCTGGCGTACTCATATTGAAAGGAAGTTACCCAGGGCAAGTGATCATGGATTCAGGCTGTACTGAACCTGAATTCAGGTGACAATAACCTTGACAGTAGTTCCTCAAAAATCAGTTTATACACAGGCAAACATACCCAAATTTTTCAGCCATGGTGGTGCCAAACATCATCTCTAAAGAATTGTTTCCTTGCCTTTAACCAACTAATAAATGCATTTTTACTTACTAAAATGTCTGTCTGCCAATTTGAAGATAAAATGAAAGTCCTTAAGGAAATTAAGCATGCTACATAAAAAAAAAAGTTTATTTACTTTTGGAGACAGGTTCTCTCTACATAGCCCTGGCTGCAACAGAACTCACTCTGTAGGACAGACTGGCCTTGAATTATCAGAGATCCTCTGGCCTCTGCCTCCAAAGTGCTGGGATCAAAGGTGTGTACCACCACACCTGGTCCATGCTAAGAATTTAAACGGTGAACTTTAAATCTGTTTAAGAACTGGCATGAGTTCTTAGATACAATCCCCAGCAACACACACACAGACACAGACACACAGACACACAGACACACAGACACACACACACACACACACACACACACACACAAATAATGGAGGAAGGAGCTCTAAAGAACAAGGTAGCTGGACATGGGGAGAAATGGGGAGAGGCTAATACAGAGGGGGAGGAGGGAGGAGGGAAATAACCTTAAGGCATTTAGCAAACCTTTGGGAAGCATTGTTTTATATTAACTTAAAAATACATATGTGCCTACATATATCAGATGATAGATAATAGAAGACAGACAGACAGGCAGACAGATAGAATTCAGATGAAGTAGTGGCACTTAAAGTGTCAGTTTTCTCCCCTAGAACCATAGATTAACAAAAACTTTACTGTCAAGCATAGGAATTCTCCCTTCGATTTGCTGGTCAGTGGAAATCTAGAAGACTCCCATTACAATACAGGCCATTGCTATCACCCTTCGATATCTTCCCAAACTCAAAAAGATGTGATCCTATTGCTGGAGACAGCACATTCTGGAAACAGTATACTTGGTCAAATCTCCAGCTGGAACTGACCCAGAAACCCCTTCCCTGAGGACTCGCCCTCGCCCTCGCCCTCCAAGAATTTAAAGTTGCCATGCAAACTGTTAAGGCCTGGGATCTAGCCAGCACTTGAAGCCTTTGTTAGTGTTAGAAGGAAACTTTCTCACGCCGGAGTTGGTTGCATGTTCTGTTATGTTCTGTGATTTGGTGATTGGAAACCAATCACAATAGAGGCCAATCAGAACTGCTTTGCATAGGTAGCCACAATAAGCTTGGTCCTGAAGCAACCTCCTGGCAACACTTCCTGCTCCTGTGCATGGGCTTTTATAGTCTTTGCCTTTATAAGCTGCCCCTGGGATGGACCCCAACATACGAGAAACATCTGCACCAGTATAAGAAGCCATTTGGAATAGGACTTCCATTTTGAGTCGAGGTCGAGTAAATTTTAAGTTCCCGAGACCTCACTGGGAATTGGTATCCTACTTGGCAGAAAGAGACATGTGCAGGGGTAGAATGCCTAATTAAGCCATGAACGCCTGGATGCCAAGTTAAGGCATGGATGTTAGGCAAGGCAAGTTTCTCACCACAGTAGAATCACCCAACCAATGAGGACAGGATAAATGTACAACAAAGCCATGTTCCTAAGGAAGTCCCCTATTTTTAAATCCTGATTGGTGGAATAACTTGGCATGGATGTTTGTGAATGTCAGGCTTAAAAGCCCTGTAGGATTCTGGCTCAAGGTCAAAGACAGCCCCGGAGTCTGGTCTGCACTCCTGATAGATCAGTTCTGGAGCAAATGCTCAGTAAACGACCCCTGTGTGACTGAGATCGGTGTTCTGTGATGTTCAATAGGCCTACCTGACTGTGACATCTACAAATCACAAGAGTCAGCTGGGTTTGGTGGCCCACACCTTTAAACTTGGCACTCAGGAGGCAGAGGCAGGTGGATCTTCATGAATTTGAGGCCAGCCTGGTCTACAGAGGGAGTTCCAGGCCAGCCAACGCTAGACAGAGGAACCCTGTCTTGAAAAAACAAAACAAAAACACCACAATGATGACCAGCATTGACAAGATAGACTCAAAGTGCAGTAGTGGAACTTAAATCTTAGGGGTCACCAAGGTATAAGCCACACACTTAGACATAAGGGCCATTCAATAGAACAGGTTTATACCCGATACTGTAAACCCAGTCAACTTCATTGTAAGGCCATTGACCCTAGAGGAGAACTTTCGTCACTAAACCAGTATAGTTTCTTTAATTTTTTTTTTTTTTTACTTATGTGGGTGGATGTTTTACTTGCTTGTCTGTCTATGCATACATGCATGCCTGGTGCCCACAGAAGCAGAAGAGGGCGTCAGATCTTATGGAACTGGAGTTACGGATGGTTGATAGCTGCCATGTGGTGCTGGAAATTGTCCCAGTGTCCTCTGGGAGAATAATCAGTGTTCCTAACCACTGAGCAATCTCTAACTCCCCATATAACTTGTAGTTTCATTCTAAGTATTTAGCCTTATACCAACAGGTACATATAATTCTTACCTGTCTTACAGCTTCTTTTGCAGTAGGTAAAGACTATTCAGAAATCCACGGCTGCTCTGTGTTCAGAGAACACCTGACAAAAAGGTGCCCAGCCTTACCTGGTCCAGCTACAGCAGAACCCCTACATTACAGCTAAGAGAATATTGCCAGAGAAGGACAGAAATAGTGTGAGAACCAGAGGCATCTGCTATAGGGTCTCCTGTATATGACGAGGAAACCTCAACAATGTGATCGCTGAAACAAAGACCTGCAAAATGGCAACACCAGTTGACATGCTGATGTAGATGGGGGAATTCTCATGAGACTCTACCATTAGGTAAAGAACTACAGGCAAGTAACGGCTGCTGAGAGAAGGGAGATCAGTCTTCTCCAAAGATGAGACTCCTGAGAGGTTATCCAGTCCCTAACGGTCAACCTTAAACACGAGTACATACAAGCAACATTAAATGGACCAAGCAGGTTGTATTCATGTATATGTATAAACATACATAAAAGTAATGAAGAAGAGATAATAAATTTGAAAAGGTTGGGAGCACAGGAGGTGTTGGAGGGGGAGAAGGTGGAATAGAAATGATGTAACTATAGTATCATAGATGGAATTCTCAAAACAATATTAATGATCTGCGTAATAAGATAAATGTGGGGAAGAAAGGAGGGGTAAAAATGACAAAGTCTACGTGGTGTTTGAATGAAAATGTCCCCCATCAGCTCATGCGTTTGAAGCAGCTGGTGGAACTGTTTGGGAAGGACTAGGAGGTTTGACCTTCTTGGAGGAAATATCACTGGGGGTGAGCTTTGATGTTTCAAGAAGACTCAGGTCATTCCCAGCGCGCTCTCTCCATCTGCGGTTGGTAAGTTAGTTGCCTTGGTCATGGTGTTTTATTACAGCAATACAAAAGTAACTAAGACATTACTCTTTAAAAAAAAAAAAAGGTTAAGGGTTGAGGATTTAGCTCAGTGGTAGAGCGCTTGCCTAGCAAGCGCAAGGCCCTGGGTTCGGTCCCCAGCTCCGAAAAAAAAGAAAAAAAAAAAGAAAAAAAAAAAGAAAGAAAGAAAGAAAGAAAGAAAAGAAAAAAAAGGTTAAAATAAAAAAGCTTTCAACTTTTTAAAAACTTTGGATATTAACCAGAGTTATAACAACCCAACACACAAAGATATTCACTCCAGAAAAATGGCTTTCAGTACAAAGAGAAAGCAGATGGTGGTTGGGATTGCCTAGGCCCCCTCGCTCTGCCCTCGGCCCTGAAGAAACTTTTTTTTTTAAGATTTATTTATTATTTAATGTATATGCGTACACTATAGCTATCTTCAGACACACCAGAAGAGGGCATCAGTCCCATTACAGATGGTTGTGAGCCACCATGTGGTTGCTGGGAATTGAACCCAAGTCCTATGGAAGAGCAGTCAGTGCTCTTAACCTCTGAGCCATCTCTCCAGCCCCCTGAAGAAACTTTGAGAGGCTTATGGTCATGGTTGCGGCTTGTGTGTTACGGCTGGATAGGACTAGTGGATGCTTTTCTCCCTGGGCAGCCTGCATGTAAGTCTCTTGAACTCTTCTGACCAACAGCTCAGAAGGAAGTGTCCCATGCCCCACACTGGAGTTTTTGTTAGCTACCTCATGATTTTCTTTTTGTAGGAAATGGAATAGTATCACACCAGGTGAGTAGTGTAACTTCAACTGAACTCTATGTATATATGTTAAATATGACTTTAAGTAAACATAATTTCTAAGAGCTTCTTGAGACATCCTTAGTGTTATTTATCCTGACTCCATCATGCCTGCTCTCTATTATTTAGGATGTCTTATTGGTTCTGATAAATGTCTTTATTTTCATATAAATGAGGAATGAGAAGAGGTGGGGAGCCACAAATCCCCATTGGTACCTACTCAGGTGACATTTGGCTCAGGCACGTCTGACTCCAAGAATTATATCACCCACTGAGCCCACTACTCTGCCCTTCCACAGCCATTTAGACTGTGGGAAGGCATTTGTGGGTTCTCAAAGTCTCTCTCCCCATGGCAGACACTGAACGAATGATGTTTGTTCTATAATTATGACACAATGGACTGTAGTTGTTGTTGTTGTTGTTGTTGTTGTTGTTGTTGTTGTTGTTGTTTTAAACAGGCATTCCTTTTGTAAGATTGGAGGCAGTCCTCAGGGCATGGCCAAGAGTTTCCCTGGTCTGTCCTGGTTGAACACAGGCAGACAATGTCCTCAATGTTATCCACAACTGCAGGGCTTGCTGAACGATATAATGTATGGACATAACGTAGCACTGGCTCAGGGCCAGGCCTGGAGTTGGCACTTGATAAATATTTGTATAAGGAAGGAATTGGATGAAGTCATGGCTCTCCTGCTGAGTGATTCCTCCCTCCTCTTGCCCTGTCATCTCTGGTCAGACTAGCATGCCAGGCTTTATCCCTGAGACCTTTGGAATAGCTCCTTAAGGTCGATGACAGAATCATAGACAGATGCAGAGGTGTGAATGTGCCGACAGCAAGACTGGGTCATGCACGGATCAGGAGAGAAGCACCCTGATGTGGACACCCTAAGGGACCATGAAGGCCCCACAGGACAGCCCTGGAATCATTGTGTGCTGCCAGTAGCCGGGTGGTCAACATAGACTTCTACAACAAATCTTTCTCTCTTAGTCAGGAGTGGTGGGGTCTCTGTAACATAGTAAGAGCCTAACAGATAAATAAGTAAATGAATAAATGAATAGATAATTTAAATGCCGAGGAGATGGTTCATTGAGTAAAATGCTTACCGTATAAGCCTCAGGATCTGAGATTGAGCCCCAGAACCCATGTACTAAAAGTCAAGCCCTGGTGGGGTATACTTATGCTCCCAGTGTTGGCGAGGCAGAGACAGGAGGACCATCCGCTCTAGACTATTAGGCAAACCCCAGACCAATGAGAGATACTTTGTCCAAAGAAAGAGGTGGACAGTACTTTAAGAATGACACAGGGGGTTGGGGATTTAGCTCAGTGGTAGAGCGCTTGCCTAGGAAGCGCAAGGCCCTGGGTTCGGTCCCCAGCTCCGGAAAAAAAAGAACAACAACCAAAAAAAAAAAAAAATAGAATGACACAGGAGTTTGTCTCTGATCTATGCAGACAGACAGAATATTAATTAAAATTAAAATTCAACTTTCCTCTTCTTCCTTTGCAGCTTGCTTTCCCCTCCAAGTGCTGGTGTTATAGGTGAGTGCTTGCAGGCGCTTATGCAGCGCTGGGGATCCAGTTCAAGTCTCACTAACACCAGTCGAGCATTCTACCAACTGTGCTATATCCGCGGTCCCTAAAACCATTTTTTTTTTTCATTAAAAACTGTATTTGTCCTTGCCCCTAGAGGAGCAGGTGTGGCTGCTGTGTCACATGCATGTCAATAGGTGGCAGAGAAGAGAGAGACTATGTCTCTGCTGCGTTCTAACCTATGAACATCTGAATGATTCGTAACCTAACAATCCCCGAAAAGTGAAGGCCTGAGACAGCCACCGGCCCAGTGCCAGGCAGGCCTGGATAGACTCCCAGGATGGATAGCAAGCTGGAGACTAGAAGAACCCTGCCTGGGACCTACTGGCCCAGATTGGGAGTGAGCTGGAGAAGGATGACTCTCTCAGGGGGCCACTCGGGCAGGCTAGGCAAGAAGTGAGTCTGAGATGACCACCAGACTGCTGCCATGGAGCCCAACAGGGAGCTAGCCAAAGATGACCACTGGTCCAGCACTGAGCAGCTCTGAGGAGGGCCTCATGTCTGAGATGCCCCCTGCCTGGTGCCATACTGCACGAGCCGACCATAGCACTCCAGGGATCTCTCCTGAGATGATCCCAGACACTCAGGGACACTGGATGCCACTAAGAGTAAGTGGTGGAGAAATGGAAGAGAAACAGAAAGGTGTGGGCACAGTGAAGGGGCAGAATCGGAGAGTAGAGGGTAGTGAGGAGCTACCCTCAAGGCTGTCAGGCTTGATGATAAGTGGTTACCACAATACCGAGCTATTTTGCTGGGCCCATTGTTTATCTCAAGAACCATCCAGCTCTGATCTTTTTTTATTTTTTTTATTTTTTTTATTTTCTTTTTTTAGGAGCTGGGGACCGAACCCAGGGCCTTGCGCTTGCCAGGCAAGGCTCTACCACTGAGCTAAATTCCCAACCCCCTGATCTTTTTTAAAAAAAACAAAAAACAAAAAACAAAAACAGTTTACTTACAAACTAATTCAGCAAAGTCTGTGTTGGAGAAAGGGCAGGGGAGGGAATATCTACCACTGGAGGGAGTTTTGGGCCATCAGACTTGGGGAGGGAGGCTGTTGTGACTAGCTGGTGATACCACAAGGGAGGCACCATGACCACATGGAGTCATGGCCTATTCTGCCACACCTGTGTCTGTGGCCTTGCAACAGCAGGTGTCTGTTCCTGCTAAAGGCCAGGTGGTCATCCCTGGTCTGGGCCGCTGCTGGGGGAGATGTTGATGTCTGAGGGCCGTGCAGAATTGCCTTACCCCTTACCTGGGCATCATGGGAGAGCTAGCCCTGGAGGTATGAGAGCCGGAGAGCTGGCCCCACCCCTAGCCAGCTGCAGTACTGAGAACAGGCCCCACGCATTTCAAGAGCTGCTGGTGAGTTCTTCCAGTGCAGGAGAACTTGCGCTATGATTTGTCTTCCATGCAGTGGCATAGGTGAGGAGGAGAGGCCCTCCTATCCCCTCACCATGTGTGCAGGCAGGAGACCTGGCTCTGCCCCTCACCAGCTGCAACACTCAGGAAAGTGAGTCCTGCACCCGACCTGGGCACCACAGTAGAGCTGACCCTTGTGTGTGTGGGGGCACATGGTAGAGCTGGCCTTAGGGAGTGACGGTAGAAAAGCTGGCCAACCACTTGTCTGTTGTGCAGTAACATGGGCACAGGAGTGATGCCCCTCCCCTCCTTCAATCCCTTGCTGCCTATGGCAGGCAGAAGAGCTGGCCCTGAGGTCAGCCGAGGAGTGTAGGCCCTGCACTGCTCAGCAGGGTAGAGCTGACCCTGGTTTTGGGGGTTGCTGGTGAGCTGGCCCAGAGGGTGTGAGTGAGTGTGGGAGAGCCAGCCCTCCCTCTTGTCTGTTGGGTGGTGGCATTGGTAAAGGAGAGATTCCCCACCCCTTCTTTTTGCCCTCACCAGTGGCAGCAGGTGGGAGAGCTGGCCCTGATAGAGTCACGAGAGCAGAACTGGCCGTGTCCCTCACCTGCTGTAGCACTTGGGAGAGTGGGTCCTGTACCTTGACTGTAGGGCAGAGCTGGTCCTAGTCTTGAGGAGTTACTGGTGAGCCAGCCTCAAGGGTGTAAAAGCCAGAGAACAGCTGGCTGACCAGACACTCCTCAGGCCCAGATCCAGGACTTTGAGTTGCTTACCCCTATACCTACCCCATCTATAAGCTGCTGAAGCACATAAATGGCCAGTCCTACAGATCCAAAACCCTAGTATCTCCAAGACACAGAGCAATGACAGCATATCTGACAGGAGTCCCAGTGAGGATCCAGCATGGATAGAGTAACAGAAGCCAGAGGCCCCAAACCAGACCAAGGACTTACTGCAATGAACATTTGCAAGTAAAGATGTGTGGACAAAAGGGTGCACTGTGGGACACACTGACACACTGCAGCTTCCACCATGAGATTATTTTTCCTGTGTTGTGGGGGCGGTTGCAAGGGTGGAGGGTGGGTACAAGGGGAGGGAAAGATGGGTGGGATTGGGGTGTATGATGGGAAATTCACAAAGAACCAATCCATACGTGTATGTGTGTGTGTGTGTGAGAGGGAGAGAGAATGTATGTATGTATGTATGTATGTATGTATGTATGTATGTATGTACATGTATGTGCTCTTTCACATACAATGGCATTCATATGGAAGGCAGGGAACAATCTGTGGAGTTTGGTTCTGACCGACTGTGTAGATTCAAAGGATCACACTCAGGTAATCGGCCTTGGTGACAAGAACCTTTATCTGCTGAGACATCTCCCTGGTTCCAAAATGAGTCTCTTTAGATGTGACTACCACCAGGGCAGCCCTCCAGTATCCCCAGATATTCTCCTGAACACAACAGAAAGAAAGCGAAGGGAGCAGACTCGCTGATAGACCCGTTCCCTGACTAAGTCGCTGACCGTAGAGTGTGTGTTCAGAGCCACCTGCTCTCTAGATATACTTTATGTTATGTATATGAGAGTTTTGCCTACGCGTATGTATGTGCGTCATATGTGTACCAGGTACATAGGCCTTTGTACACCAGTGTACAAAGGCCAGAAAAGGATGTTGAGTTCTTGGAACTGGACAGAGGGACGGTTGTGAGCTACCCTGTGGGTACTGGGAACTGAACCCCGGTCATCTGCAGGAACGGCAAGTGCTCTAAACCACTGAGCACCGCTCTAACTGCTAGCCACTTTCGAGATACCCTTGACAAGCTTGCTTGTGGGGCACCTGCTTTGGTTACTGCAGATCAGGAAAGCTGAGAATGGAGAGAAAAGGATGGCCAGACCTCAGGAAATTAATTCAGCTGAACACTGAACACTAATGGAAGTCAGCCATAGGGCAAAGGTCATGGATGGAAATTAGCAAATAGGGACAACGACAAAGCAAAAGTCCCTGTTGACTTTTAGAGACGCCAGGAAAAAGCAAAACAACGACAAAATGCAAAGGCATCTGTGCCACTCCGAGTAAAGCTGTCCTTAGATTCCTAAAAAAAAAAAAAAAAAAAAAAAAAAAAAAGTCCTTAGATTTCTAAAAAAAAAAAAGTTCTTAGATTCCTAAAAGTGAAGGGAGGATTAGGTTAAGATGTTGAGATGGAATGTTCTGAAAGTGCCCTAAGGAGAAGGGACATTTAGACTGGGATTGATATACCCCAGGCAGGTCATCAGCTATGCTCCTGTTAGCCTGCCTCGTTACTAGGACTAACTGCCTGACAAGAGGCGAATGAAAGAGGAAGGGCTTTCTTGGGCTCATGGACTGAGTCCAGCATGGTGGAGAAGGCTGTGGCTCATCTGGCTTCTGCTTTCCCCCCTCTTCCTCCGTCCGGGCCCCCAGCCGAGGGGATGGTGCCACCCACGTTCAAAGACTTCTCCAACTAAACCTCTCTGGAGACAGACACCCTCTTTGCCAAGCCTAGATGTGTCTCCTAAGTGATTCCAAACCCAGTCAAGCTGACAAAGGAGATTAGCTCCTACGTCGTTTCACTCTCTTCCTCTCTGGAATCTGGCGGGTCTCAGCTTTATGGCTAAGGAAAGGACGAAGGGAGAGGACGGACAGCTCGCTCACATCCGCCCAGCCTCTAGTGTCCAGTGTGTAACCAGAACCGCTAAGAGTGCTTGGAAGTTGCCATGTAAATACGGGGCAGATTGAAAGTCAAAATAAATAGCCACTCCAAGTAGAATGAAAGCTTTCATTCACGGGAGAGGTAAGCATAGCCAGGAAACTGGCTCTCTCACAGCCAGCAGACGCCTTGGAGACTGACACAGAAACCTGCCATATCTACGGGCTACCCTGGTTTGGCCGCTGTCCTTTCCTCTCTACCTGGACAGTGACACGCAGTGTTCTGACTGGGTCTCTCGGCAAGACTTTCAAAGCACAAGGACGTGGACTTTGCTCTGCTGCGGAGGTTGGGGGCGGGGTGGGTAGCTCAGTGGGATTTGTTGGATAGCGATGCTTGGGTGGCCAGCAGGTCCCAGGCCCAGTGCCCCGTGCTCCGCGCTCCGTGCTTTCCAGGGAACTGGCTGTGGTCATATTTTGAACTCCTTCCTCAGTACGGTAGTGTAAGGAGATGTGGCCTTAGGATATTTCTGGATTAGATAGCTACAGTGTCCTTACAAAAGAGGCCTCATGCTGGGTGGTGGTGGCATATGCCTTTAATCTCATCACTTGGGAGGCACAGGCAGGAGGATCTCTGAATTCAAGGGCAGCCTGGTCTATAGAGCAAGTTCCATAACAACCAGGGCTACACAGAGAAACCTTGTCTCCTCCCACCAGAAAAAAGAAGCCCCAGAGATCTCCCCTGTCTGTTCCCACAAGTGAGGCTGGAGTAAGCTTCACCAGATATCGAATCTGCCGATAGATGCCTTAATCTTGACCTTCCAGCTCGCAGAGCCCCGAGGCACGCATTTGCATCATTTGTATACTGTCTATTCGGGAATGCTTTGCTATAGCATCTCTAACAGGCCAAGAGAGGACCCTCAGCTTCTCTTCTGATTCCATCGAAAGCAGTTCCAGGTCAGGGGCTGTAGGTTTCAGAACCATTCCATACATAAGAGTGAGCTTCACAAAATGTCCTTGCAGGAGGAACTAAATTACATTTTCCAGGGGTAGAGGGTCTGAGGCATCTGGTTCACCATAGCCTGGGTGCAGGGCTCTCAACTCTATGCCTGTCCACCCCAGGGCTGTTACCTAACTAGACCCTAGCCGGATTCTGTAGCTGGGCGTTTACTTTAAGCCCTTGGGAAACAGACGGAAACCTAGAAGGAAGGCTGTAGATTTTTAGCAACTGAGCACGCGCCCTCCTAAAACCCTAGGGAACACTATTTTTAAAATTGGCAGAGTTGTCCAGTGGGTGACTTAGTCTAACCCAGAGCCCTTTAAACTTCCCGCTCTCAGTCCCTTTTCACTGAGGAATATTTCCGCCATCCCAGGAATTCAGGCACATGAGTAAGTGTACAAATCACTTACTGGTAACCATAAATGCATTTAAAGCAATTATTTAGTACAAATATTATTTTATCCTTTATTAAAGATTAAACAAAATTTGGTATGCTTATTTATTTTTACATGAAGAATTAAATCTTGGCTGAATATTTGATACTGAAGAAAAAGAAGTATTTTCGACATTTTTCCCCCAAATTAATTGTTTGGTTATAATTGTCACACAGAGCATACCACGTCACATAAATAAGTAGTACAAAGTAGTGAAAATTTTTGTGTGTACATTAAAAACACTTCGTTGCATATCATAGGTTAGTCTGAGATCTGAGCGAAGTGTCCTAGTGTTTTGGTGTGTGTGTGGGGGGGTCATTCCTGTGGTGCCTCGAGGCATCTGACCAGTAACAGTTGTGGAGACCAAGGATGCCTTGGATTTACTATATTTGATTTTGAATTAATTTTTGGTTTTGTGCTTTTACCATTTGCTAAATTCCGTAACTTGGCTCCCATTTTTTGGCCCACAGTTTAAGAAGACGTGGTCTAACCTGGGCCAAGTTTATGAGGCCATTTTTCTGCCACACTAACCCTGTTCTCTGCTCTACTGGAGGAAGGTGTCCTTATGTGGACTTTGGAGTGGGACAGACCTAAGTTTGGCTCATCAATCAGCCACGTATAGATGGCAGGGGCCTAGCAGGCAGTGGGGACGGCGGGCAGTGGGGCAGCCTAGGGTGGTCACTGGCCACCCTTGGTCGCGAGGCGTCGCACCCGGTCTTTTCCAGAGCAGAGGCTTGGGCGCGCTCCCAGGCGCATTCCAAGCTCCGCAGCCCCTCCTCTCTCGCCTCCGCCACAGGCTGGCGCCTCCCCGCATCGTCGGGACAGTCTCGTGCAGGCGGCTGCGGACGATAGTGGCCTTGGGAGCTGCAAGGGACTCGTGCACCGTGGGGACTCAGGGCCGGGCAGGGAACAGCGATCTACCTGCCTTCCCCACCAGCCAGGTTGTGCGGGGCAAGATGGGGCCAGGCTCTCAGCGCACGCTCGTCCTTCTTTTGCTGCTCCTCGCCAGCCCTGGAGCGCGGGCTTTCCAGGTCAGTGTCCCCGCAGCCCGTTTTGGGGTCCCGCTTCCCGGGAAGGTAGCGCCGAGGCCAGGGTTTGCCACGTTCCACTCCTGTGCTGGAGTTGGGACTTGGAGCGGAATCTCGGGCTGGGGTTTGGTTGATGGAGATAGGAGCGGGTTCCCCGTCTGTCATCGTAGGCGACCTGGGCTGCTGCAGCCCAGCGGGAGAAGGTGGCTCCGCGTGGGAATCGCCAGCCGGGGAAAGTTGCCCCGGGACTTCTGAGACATTGGTCTTTTGTGGATCGCAGTGAGAACACCTGGCCGCCCAATTCTGCTAGAGATTGTCCGCGCTCTCCAAACCCAACATTTGCGTTTCTAACTGAAATATTCTTGCTGCCCCCACACCCTAACCATTCTCAGAAATTCTTAGCAGAAAGATCCTCAGGTGGTTCTATCCGGAGTACCCGAAGTCTTAGAGTTGCAATTACGTTTTCTTAGAGTGCAATTACACACTCATACCGGCAGCAGCATCTTTTCTTTTCTTTTCTCTTCTTGTCTCTTCTTTCCTTTCCTTTTCTTTCTTCCTTTCTTTCTTTGACATTTATGTGTTCAAATCCCACTAAATTTATTTGCTTGGCCAGATTTTTTTCATCTTCATATCATCATCATCATCATCATCATCATCACCACCACCACCACCACCACCACCACCCACAGTTGGAAAGTGATTTTTAAAATTGAGAATGTAAATAAAAATGTATTGTAGAGACTCTGTTTTGTCAGGTTCAGGATCAACTCCCATCAAATGCATTTCGGCAGACAGAGGCCCTTTACCTCTGAATTCCTGACGGAGGAGCAGCCCACCAGCTTCTCCAGCCATGCCAACAGCAGCACAAACAGCTGCCGGATGTACAGGGAAGCTGGTGCCTGCTGAGTGTCAAGACCCTTGCTGGTCTTCTAGGTCTTCTCTAAGACCACCCAGTTAGGAAGAAGCGGTATAAATTCCCTCTCTGGCTGGACTCTGACCTGATCTTTGCCCATGCTCCACATCCTGGGACTAAATTGCACTGGCAAGTTTGCCCTGGGATACTGAGACGTCCTCTGGGGTGCAGAAAGCCTAGAGAATTTGGTTTCCGACCTGCTCCTGTTAGTGCAGAAGGCAATGAGTGGGCGCCACAGGAAGTTGCTCAACAGCCAAATGGCAAGGACCCAGCCTGGGGCTACTGTGAGCCCACCCACCAGAGCAACGGGATTTCCCCGATTTTGCAGATTACAAAACCAAACTAAACCTTCATCCCATGCCCAACGCCAGAAGCACAGAAGATGCATCCCCACTGGGCTCCTCCATCCCAGGCTGCGAAGGGGCAGGGCATGAGAAGAGAGAAGTTCAAGAGACCCATCGTCTCATGATATTGATGGGCATCTGTCACGTGCGTTTAGGCGGGAACTAGTGAGATCAGGGCGGCTGTTGAATCTGTCGCAGAGGCAGCACCAAGCTTGCCTCAGCTTGAACATGTTCCTGCGACACTAAGATCCAGTCCCTGCCCTGCCTTGGCCAGCTTTCGCAGCCCCTTGCGGCCCACCATAGCCTTTTTATCTGCAAAACAGAGGAGGTTAAAGGACCAGTCATCCATGTTTGTTTCAAAATTCTGGTTAAATTGACCTTCAGAGGATGGTTGCGGCTTCCCCATCCTTCCAGCTCCAAGCTGGGAAAGCAGAGGGGTGGACCACAGGGAAGACTCAGTGTTACCTTCTTCCTTCTCATCTTTCCAAGCTCTGCTCTGAGAAGCACGTCTTTCCCAGAAGCTTGCTGACCCCCTGCTCTACACAGACTTCCTCTCTGCCTCTATTTTCCTGCTATGGCTCCCTGAAGAGCAGACCAGCATTGGCCTGTGTCAAGCAGTCTCTAGGCAGATCTTGGCTATGCATGACATGACCCGAGGGATGCCTAGAAATTCTGATGCCAGTCTTACCTCCAAAGGCTCTGGTTTGGTTCGTCCAGGTTGCACCTCAGATCGGGGTAATGTCCCTAGAAAAAAATGCCTGAGACCAAGAACAATCCCAACTCTAAGAGTCATAATGTGGAGTCAGTTACAGCCTGGGAAAGGTTTGGGGTCAGGGGAATTCTCAGTGGACTCAGTATGGGACTCATGAGGACCTCAAGTAACATGGTGTACCTGGAGTCTACCTGACAGTATAGACCCAAGGCTCTCAGATCCAGCGAGGAGACCCGCTGGCAAGCAGTAGGGCTGGAAATGACCCACACTATCACCTCTTTTCATGGAGGAGATGGGCTAGCATGGGCAGGGACTTCACCAGCAGAAGCCAGAAGGCCTCCGAGTGGAGCCAGTGTGAGTTGCTCTGGAGGAGCCCTGTCTGTGCCTGTAAATGTTCCCACTTTGCTGACTTTTGTGACACCTAAGAGTGACATTGTAAGAGTGCATCTATGTGGGTGTATGAGTCCATGCATACATGTGTCTGTGAGTTCACAATTGCCTCGTGTTTGATGAAGGTGAGTGTATGTGTGTATATGTGCATGTGTCAGGGTATGTGAGGGAATGAGAAAGAGAGAGAGAGAGAGAGAGAGAGAGAGACAGAGAGAGAAAGCGCATATGTCAAGTTATGTGAGGGAATGAGTGTGTCTGTATGTGTGTGTTTGTGTGTGTGCTAGCATGTGTGTATTATTTCATGTGTGTATTAATGCATGATTGGTGTGTGTGTGTGCCCATGCACATGTGTCAGAGTATTTGAATATTATAGTGTAAGTATGGATGTGCCAGTGAGTATATGTCTACATACGTATGTCAGAGGACATATCTGTTTTTATGTGTACATGTGTGTGAAGGCATAGCTATATGGAATGGCAGTGCTCTAGTTGACATCTATTGCTGTGACAAAACACTGAGCAAAACCAGCTTGGTGTTTTTGTACTGACAGATACTGTTCAGTGTAGGGATGAACACACTTTATCAGTTCACCATCAAGCAACACCCACAGGGTCATTTCTAGATTCTGGCTATCATGAGCAGTGCATCATGGGTCAGAGAAGGGAGCTGGCCAGTAGACAGAAGCATTTGCCACACAAAAGTCGATGCTCTGAGTTTGATTGTTAGGACACACAAAAAAATGAATGAGACACACACACACACACACACACACACACACACTTTATAAAAAGCTTTGCATAGATTCTTGCATAATATAAATTTCTTTTCTCCGGTATGAATATGTAGGAGAGGGATTGCTGAATCAGATGGAAAATGAGTGCTTAACATTGCAATTTAAATTTTCAAACTCTGTTTTGTAGCTGCTATGTCCTACCAGCTACCTGCTTCCTTGCTAATAGTAAAATGACTAGGGTTTTAGCCCTAGTCATTGCAATAGGTGTCGAGTGCAATCTCTGCAAGGTTTGTGTTTGTTCCCCTAACGACTGGCAAAGGGTGTGGGGTGTTTTTTTGGGTGCTGGCTGCCACGTGAATAGTTGAGTCAAGCACCCATCCTCCTTTGGCTTTCGTTTGTGAGATGGAAGTCACATGTTCAATTCGTGGGCTCACCTCAGGCTCCCCAGCAGCTCAGACTACAGTGATGAACTCCCAAGCCCGCCTTGCCCAATGGATCGTCATTATTCTGTTTAGTTTGGAGCCTTTTTTTTTTTAACAGATTCTATAATCAAGTGAATTAAAAATATGTTCTCCATTTGTGGCTTCTTTGAACTGCTTCCCCCACCCCCTTTTTCTTTCAAAGATGAAGTCCCATGTTGCCCAGGCTGGCTTCCAGCTAAGACTGGACTTGAAATCCTAACCCTGACTGTCTCTGCCCTCCATGTGCTGAGGTCAGGTGTGCACAGCCACACCCCACTGGGTGTCTTCTGTAGAACAAATTTTAATAAAATCCTATTCGTTGGCCAGAATTTTAGTAATTACATTTAAGAACCTTTGGCCTAATCACAAAGCCAAAACCACCTTCTTCAGTTTTCCTCTAAAATGTTCATAGCTTTGCACTTTTTACTATGATCCATTTTGAACTTCCTTTAAAAGCATGGGATTTGTGTGGAAGATCACTGTTTTGCTTATGAATAGTCAAATATTCTAATGGTGTTTAGGAATATGGGACTTTTTTCTGCATCACTAGCATACTCTTTTATCAAAAATGTATCAACTCACATCGTGCCCGGGTGTGTGTGTGTGTCTGTGTGTCTGTGTGTCTGTGTGTCTGTGTATGTGTGTACATGTATGTGTGTGTGCATGTATGTGTGTGTACATGTGTGTGTGTGCGTGTGCATGTGTGTGTGTGTATGTGTGTGTATATGCACACGCATGCATATGCTACTAGAAATTTGCTGATGGTAAAATGAGGCCTTCATCTTTATTATTACTTTTCAAAATTGTGTTGCCTCTTTTAGGTTCTTTGTTCTTTGTTTTTTGTTGTTGTTTTTTTTTTTTCATTAAAAGTTTTAGAGTGAGGGCCGTTAGGTACTCAGCAGATAGAGGGACTGGCTCCCAAGCCTGACAATGTGACTTGGATTCCTGGTACCCAGGGAGTAGATGGAGAGAACTGACTCCAAAAATTGGCCTCTGAGCTCAGCCACGCACAAGTGGCACGCGTAGGAAACTGCCCATGTGCTCAAACACACACACACACACACACACACACACACACCGCATATAAACAACATTTTTAAAATTTCAGAATGAGCTCTCCCTTATATATAAAAGCCCCACTGCAGTTTTGATTGATATTCTATTATATTTATAGACCAGTTTTGGGACGGTGAGGCTTCAAATCTATGAGTACAACCTTCCCATTTGCTTAGTTAGTACTTCATATTTTTTCCGTCAGTGTTGTTTTAAATAGAAACTTGTTTTTGTTCAACTTGTATCTAATTATTTTAGTCTGTGGTCATTTAAAATGCTCTTAATTGGGTTAGAGAGATGGCTCAGTGGGCAGTGTTTACTTTGAAAGTATGACGACAGAAAGTCAGATCCCTAAATCCACACAACTACTGGGAAGGCGTGGTGGCCTTCTGGTGGCCTCCGAGTATGAGAGGCAGTTTGACATTTAAATACAGAACTGGCACTGCTAATTCACAGGAGAGCAGACATCTTAGTCAAGGTCCAGAAAGCACTGTGCTTCCCGGTACTTTGAGATACCCAGGAGGCCCCTCGGTATGTCTGAAACACTCTGCTCCATAGGTGGGCACTTTCTTCCATGGGTTGCTTCAGGGCCAGGGGTTCTGCTGTGGCTAACTGCCTGTCTTGTCTAAGTTCCAGAGTTTCCTGGTATGCTACCCCTCACCTGAGTCTGTTTTGGGCATTACCATGCCTACTTCCTTTTGCTCTTTCCAATTAGCCTTCAGCCAGGACATCTCTTTGGAGACCTGTGTATTCTAGCCCTCTACTTTGGCTTACTGGGCTTGTGGTCCTGCCTGCTGATCTAGGGACTTAGAAACATGGCCTCTCTGCTCTGAAAAACTTTATGAGGTCCTGCTCATGCTCCTTCTTGGTTCACCAAGTCAAAACATCTATGATATCATTTCCTGCCTGGCATGCTTGCTTGGACCTGTTATTGGCCATTTGCCCCATTGAGCATGCCATTGCCAACACATACACTTTAAAATTATGAGATGGGGTTTTTTGGCCCATACTAGCCATCCCATCTCAGACTTCTTCATGCTGGGATTATGATCTATAAGTGTAAAGGGGCAGCTTTTGCAGCCCCAGGGCTCTGGGAACAAAGGCAGACACCAAGTGAGTAGAACTTTCATATCCTTTCATGTTCTCTTCCAGAAACCTCCATGCTCTTGTAACCTCCTAGGACTTAAAATGAGGACAAGGAACCTAAATAAAGGAATAAGAAAAGATATAAGATCTCATTACGTGAACCGGGCAAGCCTCTAACTAGAAGCGATCCTCCTTCCTTTGCCTCCTGAGTGCTGGGATTATAGGCATACTCAACTGGACATATTAAGAAAAAATAGCACCCATAATTTGACAGCACTGAAAGCCACCATTTTCAGAAAATGGGCTGTACACATCATTGGAGTCACCATTTGTAAGAATATATTCATCCAGAGGGACCTATTTGGCACGAGACTTGAGTAGCCTGTCTTGGGCTAAGGGCAGGCAAGGCAGGGAGGCAAGCAGGAATGGGTGGGTGGGTGGATGGGTGGATGGATGGAGGGAGGGAGGGAACAGGCAGGCAGGCAGGGATGGAGGGAGAAAGGGAGAAGGGGAAGGAGAAAGGAGGAAAAAGATTGTTTGTGGAGAAGTGGAGGCATTTAGAACATAGTGTAATAGCATTATTAACGTGTTGTGTCACCCAAGTGTGCCAGTGTCACCCTAGAGCATCGGTCCCTGACTTCATGAAAAGAATGTGTGTTGCTAACCACAGCCTGGCTCGACACCAGCACAGATGCTGTTTCAAAAGGTGGCAGGGCCCAGTGTATAGACCATTGTCCTGCCCGGCACAGCTTTCCTCCTGGCTGGGTAATTTGGGTATGTTTCTGTCCCTGTGATTCAGTTCTCTGAGTAGTGATGACAGCAGATGCTCCTATCTCGTGGTGCATGGCAAGGAGAAGATGCATAGAAGAGAAGACATGGGGCGTGTGTTTAGCACATGTCACGGAGAGGATGGGCTAGCATGGCTCACAACTTGCTGAGCGGTGAGAGAGAAACAAGAGAAACCACTGTTCCTGTTTCTATGGCTGTGTGAGAAAACAAAATGAAGGTTTTGGTATAAATATAAAAATTGCCAATGACCAGCAAGGAACAAAAAAAACAAAACAAAACAAAACAAAAAACCAAAAAACCAAAAAAACCCTGCAGGCTGTGTGCATGGCTCAGAGGTAGACTCCTCCCTCCGGTGTGTGGATTCAATCCCTGCTACCACACACACAGAGAACCTCAAAATGCCCTGTGGCTCAGGCCCTCAAAGGGAGACTCCAGCTGCAGGCTTTTGACAATGAATTTTGTGTCAGCTTAGCTAAGTCATGGCTTCCCTACAGATTGCAGGGAGAATATTATTTAGATGTGATTAACATCACATCAGTGACTTTAATTAAAGAAATTACTCCCCTTAAAATGAAGTTATTCTCTTATGCAAACAACAGAGTAAGTTCTTCCAGGTGCCTTTGAACTTGAGATGCAATAGCGACATAGATCTTACCCCACAATTACATGAGCCAGTTAGACACTCCCATTCTCTCTCTACCTCTTTCCCTTCCTCCTTCATGAGTGTGTGTATAGGAATGCAGATATTGCACGCGCTCGCGCTCGAGCTCGAATGCGTGTGCGCACGTGCATACATACATACATACACACACACACACACACACACACACACACACACACACACACACACCAAAGGCTGGAGATTTGGCCCAGTGTTCAGAGTCCTAGTTGCTCTTGCAGAGGACCTGGGTTCAGTACCCAGTACCTACATAGTGGCTCACAAACATCTGCAACTCCAGTTCCAAGGGATGCAACTTCCTCTTCTGACCTCCACAGGCACTGCATGCTTTTTGGTGTGCAACATACATACCGGCAAAATACCTGCACACATCAGCTTTAAAAATAAATCAGTCTTAACATTAAAATTTGATATATATCAAATGTGCATGCCGTACATGCACAACACACACATCCTAGTACATTAACTATGCTTAATTCCTGTTTATTTCCTGTTGCCTGTGCGTCTTTGGAGAACCCTGACTACTGCAGGGGCTGTGGAGAGCTCTTGGGGTGACCTCTCGAACTTTCTCTGTTCTTGCGTGTGTGTGCTCAGTGGAGGAGTTACAACCCTAGACTTGATCTAAAAGTAAAGTTCTAGAGAAAGTGCACACATTTCCCCATGAGTCAATGGTGAGGGCCTTGAGCTTTGGCTTAGCAAGCCCAAGTTGGCAAGTCTGTCCTGTCTGAGACCTAAAGGCATCAAAACATCTGTGTTTCCATGAAGAATATGCTGACACAGCACATAGCTGTGGCTGAGGAGGAAGCAGGGTGAGAGGCAGTCCCTTCCAGTTGGAGGGGTCATCTGTGGCCGCCTGAGAGCTCAGGGCTCTGTCAGCAAGGTAACTGTTGAGTTGGTTGCCATGCTAAGACACTGTGAAGAAGTCCCCTCAGCTATGTACATCAAAGCCTCAAGGACCATCCAGCCCTCACCTGACACATCTTGCCTGTGGGAGTCTTTACTCTGGGCTCTGGGTCTTGACTTCACTTATAAATTCAGCCCAACAGTCAGGAGGCCTGGATAGGGTGGGAAGGGCTAGGCCTACTAAGTTGTGGGATAAAGGACAGGTAATCTTGGAGTCACACAGCATCCTTAGCTGTGGGCCCCTCAATCAGCTGGTGGGGTCTGTGTATAAAGTGTACTTGTGGACTCCTCTCTCCTGGTTGGTTTTCAAAGAAAGGTGAGCATGGCAAGCCCCGAGGGGCTTTGAGCAAATAAACCTCAAGAAAGACAACAATGAAAGCGTGAACAGGTGTTGGGGATTTAGCTCAGCGGTGGAGCACTTGCCTGGCAAGCGCAAGGCCCTGGGTTCGGTCCCCAGCTCTGAAAAAAAAAAAAAAAAAAAAAGAGTGAACAAGGACTTCCCTGAGGAAGATGGGTGTGTGTGTGTGTGTGCGCGCGCGCGCGTGCGCGTGCACATGCGTGCACTTGCTCCTGAAGGCACTTGCTCCTGACATCCGGTGTCCTGATCTCAAACACTTTCAGCAAATCTGGAGCCGGGCTGGGGCCTCTTTCCGGTGATCCTCCTGTTGTCCATTCCCACAGCCCCAGGCTGCAGATGTACTTGCCTTACAGTCACATGCCTGTCTTTTTACCGAGGCAACCATTCTTACCCACTGAGCCCTCTCTCCAGGCTGCAGATAAGGTCTCTCATCACTCTCCAGAACTTCTGGCTCCTCTGCCCAGTGCTCAGCGGTGACGTCGTGTTCTAGGACCATCTATACCTGGGAAGAGCTGGCAGTGTGATCCCATTCTTCACTGAAGGCTTCTGATGTCAGAGTTTGAATTAGGTCGCTTGTCGTCTCTTTTAAGAGTGGTGTAACAAGAATGATAAACCCTAAGCCAGGCCTGTCGGCTCACACCTTTAATCCCAGCATTTGGGAGGAAGAGGCAGGTGGATTTCTGTGAGTTTGAGGCTAGCCTGGACTACAAAGCGAGTTCCATAACAGCCAGGGCTACACAGAGAAATCTTGACTCTAAAAAAAGAAAAAAAGAAAAGAAAACAAAGATTAACCCAGGTCTTTTTATTCTTTCAGAAGTGGAAAATTTCCTTATCTTAAGTGTTATTAAAATAGAGGCAATTTTTCTACAGCTTCTTGTCAGTGCCGTAACCTGAGTGTGTAGCCAGATATTTTTGCTTTGTTCAATTTTCATTTTTGTTTCTGTGGTGATCAAACTAATGACCTTGAACATGCTAGTTAAGAGCTGTACCATCATCCTGTCCTTCCAACCTCAAAAGCCAGTGACAGATACTTCAATTAAGGGGAAAATCTCTTCAAGAGAAAAATAAAAAACCAAACAGAAAAAGGAAGCATTGAGGGTCCCATAGGAACCTGTGAGATGAGGGCCCAGATGGAGTGGACTCCTTTCTCCTTCCTAGGGTGTGGGAGCCTCCTGCAGCCCTGACTGGGGCTGACCCATGCCCAGTCACAGCCTTGCTGAATTTTCTCTCCAGAATAGGAAGTCTATTGCAGAAGGTTGTGGGGAACCTAGGGTCACCTTGTACAGATGGAGTCTGGTATCTTCCAATGAGAAGGACCGGCCCCTTCTCATTGCCTCAGACTTCCACTGCCATGCAGGCTCGCCTCTTGCCTTGCTCCTCAGGCAGCCTCAGCAAGGCTGTATTTGAGAAGTAGGGAATGATCTGTTCCCATGGCTCAGGAGCTCATGTTCTGAGCAGGCAGTGGTGGTGGGTAGGAGAGCACAGTGGAGAGAATGGATGGGGGAAAGAAGGAGCCCCCTCCAGACTAAAAAATGTACACAGAGGGAGGGAAGCAAAGTTGAGAACAGATCTAGACCCATGCCACGTCCACTGATGTGAAAGTAACAGTACATCCAGTGGAAGGAGGGACAGACGGAGAGCTGAGTGGCAACCTAGTCTGTCCTGGTGATCATGGAGATGCCTGTGTGGGCCCAACTCAGACAGTAACACAGAGCAGGACGTTAGCGTTGGTGTTTCTTGGTTTGGATTAGTTTTATGTTTTGAATTGCTTTTCAAGATGGATGCTTTCCCTGACCAAGTAAGATGATAAATACTGTTTCAATTTGAAAATGGGGAACGTTCGGGCATGACCCACTCATCCCCAAAACTCAGGCCTCTTGAGCACTTGTCCTGGCTGAAACGGGGGTGCCAGTCTCATCACCCCATTGTCAGGTGGACTAAATTCTGGACTAGGACAGCAGAGTGTGAGCCTGCCTCCCGCCAGCTCCATGTCCATATTTCTGGATCAGAGAGTTGCCCAGTTAGTGGCTGCTGCAGTGAGGAGCCCCCAGACATCCTGTGAAAGGCATCCATTAGCTAGCTCCTGTCTCTCATCCAGCAGAATGGCACCCGAGACCTTTCTTTCACTGCCTGAGGCAGTTAGGCAGGGGTGGGTCAGAGAGAGCCTTTCAGTCTTCCTCATCAAGTTGTCACAAACCTTCTTAGTGGGCTCCCCGATTCCGGTGTCAATACAGCCTAAAGCTGCTAGGTCTCACCCCAGTGATAGTTAAGGGATAAAGCCTCTGGTGTCAGTTGTCTTTAGGGTGAGCACTGAGGTTAGAGAAACCTGGCTGCCCCAATGGCCACCTTCAGGCTCTCCCCCACTCTCCTCTTGTCTTACTTCCTGGGGTCCTGGGGCTCCACTCCAGGTTCCTATGCATTTGCCCTTCCCAGCAAAACCTTTGGAATTGAAAACTCTTGACTTCAACACTGAGCCTGGCGCATCCCCCAGTCCAGCAAGCTCTCTCCCAGGTGTCATGAGCTGACATCTGCATGTGAGAGATACCTCTCCACTTCTGTTTCCATCACTCATTAACCAACTTTTTAAGAGTTAAAAAGTCCACTCCAGGGGTGCTAATTCCTGAAAAAGACCCTACCATAAAGGGTTATGTGGGATTCGATAAGGATGCTCCTTGGGAAGGTTGGAAAGCCCAGACTCTACCAGTCCCAGGTTACATGATTGGGGTCAAATCACTTGCCTTTCAGCCTCGCTGTGGCATGAGGACCAATGTAACCACAAATAGAGGCTGCTTTCTCCACGTGTGGCCGCCAGCCAGCTGCCGAAGCAGCGAAGAGGCAGCAGCATCTGAGGAAGAGAAATGTGTCTTTGTGAGTGGAAGCACATCCCAAATGGAATTGACAAAGCCGCAAAGACATCCGCTTCCTTTTTAGCGCAGGAAGATAGGTGTGGGAGCTCAGGTCTGGAGGGGTTGGCCACACAGTGCTAGGCAGGTAAGAACAGGTCACCGCCTGGGTGCCCGGGACTTTGTGTGGAAAGGATGGCCAACCGTGGGGGAGGAAGTAGAAAAACAAACTTCTCTTTCCAGAAGTTGCCTTTGGGGCTATGCCTCATCAGGCTCCGGTTATGTTGGAGGCCAAGGAGCCCCTGTGGATTCACAGATTCCAGGGGCAACTGGGAACTCAATTTTGTCAAAAGCATCCATTGACTCTAGCCCATGAGTCATGTGTTTGGTGAAAACTCCAAGGTGCCGTGGCCTGGCAGTCTCTCCAGGAGAGTGGCCCACTGTGGCCACAGCAGCTCCACTGAGCGGTTGGACATGGCCCAAGCTGCGGAGGCCACATACCTCAGCTGCCCAGCTGCCTCACTGGCTTTTACATATTTTGTTTAATTATAAAACTTATGCTTGGGACTCGGGGACATAGGAAGACATAAATATCCACCTCTGGCCTCTACATATGTCCACTTGCACACACGTGGCCACATACATGAGCATGTACACACTATAATGCACACAGCTGACGCTCAGTGAGAAGTAAAAGCCAACTAAACCATGATCCACATCCCTAAGGACGTGTGTGCATCATCAGTGTTGACGTATTGCCTCCCCCGACCCCTTACACGGAATACAAGCCAGGTCAGACAGATTGTATCTTGTGACGCATAGTTCCCAAATGGACCCAGAATCAGTTACCCAAGGCCAAGCTCCTCTCTCCTTCCTGGATATTCCTTGTCTTTGCTCCACCTCACCCCTAGCTCTTTTCTCCTTAAGATTTCGTGTGTGTGTGTGTGTGTGTGTGTGTGTGTGTGTGTGTGTGTGTGCAGGTGTATGTGTATGCGTGTGTATGTGTGTATGTGTGTGTATGTGTGTGTATATGTGTGTATATGTATATGTGTGTGTATATGTATATGTGTGTATGTGTATGTGTGTATGTGAGTGTGTGTATGTGTGTGTGCATGTGTGTGTTGTGTATGTGTGTATGTGTGCATGTATGTGGGGTGTGTGTGTGTGTGTGTGTGTGTGTGTGTGTGTGTGTGTGTGTCAGTGGAGTGGCGGGCACAGTAAGTGAATGTGGAAGTGCAGATGGCCTTGGAATGCAGAAGAGGGCATCAGATCCTCCGGAGCTTACAAGCTGATGCAAGCTGCTCCTTACGGTGTTGTGAATTAAACACCGTCCTCTGCAAGAGCAGAAAGCGCTCCTAACCACTGAGCCATCTCTTCCAGATGCGATGGGAAGGAACTTTCTCATCCAGCATGATGTTCACATTGCTGTAAGTCAGATAGTCTTTGCCAATGTCAAGTACAATCAGGATTTCCTTAAAAAAAAAAAAAGCTATTTAAAAGGCTCCCAAACAGGCACTGGTTGTATTGAATACTTCTTTATTCTATTTTTCCCTTATTTTACCTTCTACATTTTTGAAAAGCCCAGGAAGCACCAGGTCTCCCTGCCTGTTCTCTGTGTCCCGCTGTTCTCATTTTCCAAGTGTCCGATGGAGAAAGGAAAATTTCACCCAGCCTGGAACTCAGTGTCTTAACTTAGAGTAAGGAGGAGTTCGTGTGTCCTTGGAGTGACAGGCCAGTCATTATAAGGAAGTTTGGCTTCAAATGGCTGCTTAGCCACCCAGTCATTTGGTCGCCAAGTCTGTCCTTGTTTTGTTGTGTCTAAGGGTGAAGTCGGGGTATGATGTGTGTACTTGGGCTGTCACCTAGCGACTTAACTGAGCAGATGCTGTTGTCCAGGTAGAGCAGTGGTCCTCAACCTTCCTAATGCTGTGACCCTTTAATACAGTTCCTCAGGTCGTGGTGACCCCCTTTGTTAATTTTGTTGCTACTCCATAAGTGTAATTTTGCTATTGCTATAATGCAAATATGTGATATGCAGATGACCTGGGAAAGGGTTGTTCAACCCCCAAAGGGGTCAAGACCCTTAGGTTGAGGACCACTGAGGTTAAATATCTAGAAGAGAGGGGTGCCTTGGGGTAGCTGATCTACCAAGGTGTTTTACAGGGCACCAGGGAGTTTGAAGCCCATGGTGCAGACTTCTGCAAGCCCAGAGCATGATGGTAGGATGACATCAGCTGCAATGGCCTCTTCTCTCCCCAGAGCTGTCTCAACAAACAGCAGCTCCTCACGACCGTCCGCCAGTTGCAGCAGCTGCTGAAGGGCCAGGAGACCCGCTTCACCGAGGGCATCCGAAACATGAAGAGCCGGCTGACGGCACTGCAGAACACTGTTAGCAAAATGACCCCGGATGCACCTCCAGGTGGGTCCCACACCATTAGGCGAGGGCCAAGAACTACACTCAAGAATCTTCCCCACAACTCTCCCCATCCAGTTTGTCCTTCACGTGTGCACACAAGTGTGTGTGTGTGTATTTATATGTATGTGAGAGATAAAGTGTGTGTGTGTGCTAGAGAGTGTATGTGTGTATGAGAAAAAGAGTGTGTGTGTATGAGTATGTGAATATGTGTATGTGTGTATAAGTGTGTGTGTGTATGTGTGTGTAAGTGTGTATTAAGATTACTTCTCTCTCCTACATTTGACAGTTACCTATTTCCAGGGTTTTTTTTTTTAATGATTTATTTGTGAGTGTCTGTATGTATGCACATGTGTGTACATGTGCCCAAGGAGGCCAGAAGAGGGCATTGGACCCCAGGTCTTCTGTAGGAGCAGGAAGCATCCTTAACCACTGAGCTATCCCCACAGCCCTCTTGTTCCGTTTTTATTGTATGTAGCTCAAGTCATCACATAACTTGGCTTCACACTTGCTGTGCAACCAAGGATAATCCTGAACTCCCGATCCTCCTACCTCTGCCTCCCAAGTGCTGGGATTGTGTTTGCATCCCCAGGCCTGGTTTTCGTTTTTGTTGTTTCAAGATAGGCTCTCAATACATCGTTTAGGCTGACGTGGACCTCAAAGTCTTCTTATCACTGCCTCCCAACAGCTGTGGTTTGTCACCACACCCAGCCTGTGTCCTCTTGTTCCTCTTACTCTAGGCTTAATAGCTACATAGGTAGCAACCTATGATCCCACAAAATTGTCAAAAACATCCCTCTGCAAGCAAAGGTACTTTTCAGCTCCCCGTCCTCCCCAGAGGACAGAACCCTGGTTCCGCTTTTCATCCTGCTTTTATTTTTAGTGCAACAGTCTATTTTTCAGACTGGTTTTAAGTTCACAGCCTGGAAGTCTCAGATGCTTCCTACATCTGCCCTCCACACAGGCACGCCCTTCCACCCTGACCTACCAAGCACGCTGCACTTACTAAGTTTGTTATTTTCCATTCACAAGAGTGGCTCTTACTGTTCATGCCTGAGAGTTCATTCTTCAGTGACCCCACCAAGTTGGGGTGAGAAGAAGGGCTTCGAGGGCAAGTCCCGCTTATCTGGGGTGCAATGGGGGCACCCCGGTTTCCCTCCACTAAGGGAGAGTTCCGGTGTGTCTTCCTGGTGACATCTTCCATACCTTCTAGGCTTAGAGGTGAGTTTCCCCTGGTCTAGGGGCTCAGGGGGCAGGAGATAGAGCCGGCGGGATATCTGACATCATTGGTTCCTACACTGTGGCTTTGTTTCTTTGGACTTCCTTTGTTGTGTGAGGTACCGTTTCCAGAGACGGTTTTCGTCAGAGGTTCAGTAAATCTCGTTTCTTTCAAGGCTCATTTATAGAACAAACTTTGTGTGCCAAGCACCCGACTGGGGTTGGGGCTGGGGCTACAGAAAGAGCACAGACCAGGTTTCATTCAGGCAGAGAACTCCGATGATGAACGTGAAGACAGCCAGGTAGTCACAAAGGCTAAGAGGGGGACTGGGGATGGAGATGCATGGTAGCCAAGGCTTCACATGGGAAGCGGTGATGTTTGAATGAAGACCTGGAGAGCAGGAAGAAGGAGCCAGCCTAGAGGTAGGCTGAACCTGTCAGGAGACTTTGGACACTCAGTAGGCTGGAGACGAGAGAAAATGGAGGCAGTGGTCATCTCACCAATCTGGCACTCCGATCAAAGCCTGGAGGCCCTGCACGTACAAGCCTCCAAGTCTCTGAGGCTGTCTCCTCAGTTTTCTCTAGGCCAACAGCGTGTTCTCCTCCTTGTCTCCAAGAACATCAGGAGGTTTCATGAGATGTGGCATTTACAGAGTCCAGGGCCGTGCCCAGCCTGCAGCAGTCATTCGACACACAGAGAGGTCTTATGAGTGCTAGCCATGCTTCTGTGGCTGCAGCTCAGGTCTGCAGGTCCTAATCCCTGTTCTTCTCTTTACAGTTTCCTGCCCAGCTCTGGATGCCCCTCCTAATGGCAAGAAGTTTGGGAGCAAGTACTTAGTGGACCACGAAGTCCATTTTACCTGCAACCCTGGGTTCCAGCTGGTTGGGCCCAGCAGCGTGGTATGCCTTGCTAACGGTACCTGGACTGGAGAACAGCCCCGCTGTAGAGGTATGATCGACCATTCTGCCCCGTTCTCTGTTTTCTAGTTGTGTGTGTGTGTGTGTGTGTGTGTGTGTGTGTGTGTGTGTGTGTGTGTGTATGCGTGCATGTGATTCTTGTGTGTGAGTTCAGGTGAATACACTCTACGGTGGTCAAAGGATTACCTCAGGTTTCAGTCCTTGCCCTCAGTGTATTTGAGAGTCAGGATCTCTTGTTATTTGCCGCTGTGTATGCCAGGCTAAGTGGTCAGCAAACTTTCAGAGATTCTCTCCGATTCTTATCTTATGATAAGAGTGTTAGGATTACAGAAGTCTGCTACCGTGGTGTATGGGAAGGTTCTGGAGATCCAAACCCAGGTTTTCACATTTAAGTGGCATACATTTCACCTACTGAGCCATTTCCCCATGCCCCTGGTTCTTCAATCATTCTTCAGCTACAAACCAGGAGAATATCTGACCAGTCTCCAACATCACGAGCAGCATTTTCTCCTTTTCTTATTTTGTTTTTTGAGACAGGGTCTCTCTTCAGAGCCCCAGCTGTACTAGAACTCTCTGTGTAGACCAGGCTGGCCTTGAACTCAGAGATCTGCCTGCCTCTGCCTCCCAAATGCTGGCTGGCTTGCTTTTGTTTTGTTTTGTTTTGTTTTATTGTTTTTGTTTTTGCTTTTTTGGGATAGCGTCTTTTAAAGACCTGACCTTAAACTCACCATACAGCTGGTGACAGCCTTGAAAACCTGATCTTGATTCTACCAAAGGCTTAACCTTCCAAAGGCTAAGCTTACAGCTGGGTCCACTGCACTTTGTTGGTGATTGGATCTTATCAAGATTGGTTCTTAGAAGCTGGAGGTGGTGTTGCACACTTGTTAAATTATTTAATTTATTTTATATGTATGGATGTTTTGCCTACATGTACCTTTGTGTAGCATGGATTCTTCAGAATCCAGAAGAGGGCATCAGATCCCTTAGAACAGTTGTTAGCGGTCATGTGGGTGCTGGGAGTAGAACCCTGGACCTCTGGTGGAGCAACCAGTGTGCTCTTAACCACTGAGCCAGTTCCCCAGCCCCAGAAAGTGTAAACCTTTTTTTCTCCTTGGTTATTTGAAAGAGGGCTTCTGTGTGTAGCTCAGGCTGTCCTGGAACTTGCTCTGTAGATTAGGCTGACTTCAAACTTACAGAGATCCTCCTACCTCTGCCTCCTAAATGCTGGGATTCAAGATATACAGCTAGGAAGTGCTGGCACAGACCTTTAGTCCCGTCACTCAGGAGGCAGAGGCAGGCAGATGTCTGAGTTAGAGGCCAGCCTGTACTACAAAGTGAGTTCCAGGAGAGCCAGGGCTATTGACACAAAAGCTGCCTTGAAAAAAGGTTGGCTCTAAGCTGGGGTTATCAGCTCCACCCATAATCCTGGCACTTAGAAGGCTGAGTTGGATGGGCTGCCTAGATTATCCTAGGCTACAGAGGAAGACCCTTATCAATGTCAGGTCCTGGGTTTGCCTCAGCTAGGACAGGGAACTAGAAGAGGGGACAGCTGCTCTGCCCTGGGGCTGCCGTCTGCTTGTGGGGCTCTTGGTACAGTCTGCAGAAGAAGAAAGTCAACTGTCCTTTGGGTCTAGGCTGGGTCTTGGTGTGGACAGCTCTGGCAGAAGTCAGTATGGGAATAAAAGGTTTCTCTGTGCTGGACTTGAGAACAGAACTGTGTGACATAGAGAAAAGTGAGGCTTGGCACATGTAATTTATTGCTTTTCAAACACCTTTAGACCACAGTTTTAAAAGTTCATAGCTATCAATCGTTTTTAGGCATCCGTGGAACATCTTTTGAGGCAAAATGGCTATGATTTTAGCTAGGGCTAAAGGGAGCATAAATCTTACACAAATGCAAGAGTAGGGTTAGAGGGGACTCGGTGTGAGCTCATTTGAAGTAGGGCTTCTTTATGTTGCCCACTCTCGTCTCAAATCCTCAGTGGGTACTAGAAATCTAACCAACGGCCTCATGCGTGCTAGACCAGAGCTCTGCCATATGCTACATATGAGACCATGCTAGACCAGAGCTCTGCCATATGCTACATATGAGACCATGCTAGACCAGAGCTCTGCCATATGCTACAGTTGACAGCCCTGAGTACTTAGATCTTGAAAACTATGAGAGCCCAGAAAGCATAATACCTCTCAAGAAGACTGGCAGGAACAGCCACGGCACCCAGCAGCATCCAAGAGTCCGGTGTCTTTCCTGTGTCCTGGAAGGAATGCTGGCTCAAAGGTTGATTACAGGTGTGAGCTCTTAGGCCTCACCAGGAACCATCTAGGCCATAAATCTGAGCCATGCAAACACACCCAGGAGAAAGCCAGTGGCTGGTCTTCACCCTGACTCTGAAAGACTTCCATCCCATTAAACACCTCATGGATGATAAAAAAATGCCATCGGAGGGGTGGACATAAGGAATTTTCTTTCATTGCTTTGCGAATCTGTAGTCTTAACTTCCAGGCTTAGTTCACTTGGCACCTTCAGGTCCTATTCGCGGGGCTGTCTGTGGCCTGATCTGCCTGCCTGTGTTCTGTAGCCTGGACCTCCACATCTACCTGCCTCTTGCCCTGTCATGGTGACTTTGTGGTCCTCAATGACAGGGCTGACATGGTCCTCTCCTTTTCCCACCTTGTCCCTGGATTGAATGTCTGTGTGTCTGTGATGGAAGTCAGCAGTTTTGACTGGAGACCTGAGTTCAATCCCTGGAACCTATGTAGTAGATGGAGAGAACCAACTCTTAGAAATGCTTTCCTCTGACCTTCACAAGCATTCTGCGGCACATATGTGTGTGTGTACATGCTCATGCTTACACACACACACACACACACACATGCACAAACACACATACACACAAACACACAAGATAAATGAATAATTGTATGTTTGTTTGTTTTCTGAGAGGCTGGAGAGAAGGCCCAGCAGTTAAGAGCTCTCACTTACTGCTCTTGCAGAAGACCTGGGTTCAGTCCTCAGATCTCCCCCAGTTACTGAGTTTGGATCCCCAGAATCTGCATAGAAGTCATGGGCAGAGGTTTATGCCAGTAACCCCAGCACTGGAGAAGGGAGGGACAGGTTCCAGGAGATCCAGCACCCTTTTCTGGTCTTCATGGGCACGACACACACGTGATATACAGACACACACTCAGGCACACACATACATATAACATAAGTGAATATTTTCCAACTTCCTCCAAAATAGTAGGTGATAAAGAAAAACATACAGAACGAAGGCAAAAAGACACACGCGCCATAAGACACCGTGGAGCTTTCTTCCCCCCAGTCAACTCTGTCATACGTATGCATGTAGGTATGTATGCATGTATGCATGTATGTATGTATGTATGTCATGGTGGATAAGTGAATTCAAATTTCTTGGTATCAAAGTAGCTAGAACCACTAAATAAATAAAATAGTAAACAAAGTAATTGATAGTGGAAGGCGTAAGGGGTCACGTGAAGCTCCATGGCTGTAGAGTGGCTCATCTAACCATATAGACGCTCACTGAGGTGGACAGAGTCGGGGCAGGGCCAGTGACCAAGCGGCTGCTGTAAGCTAGCTGCATCTTGCTTCATTTGCAATTTGGATAGAATAAAGTGATGATACGTTTTTAAAATGTTCAAAATGGTATCTGGGATATTTTCCATCTCATTGAGTGTAAGCTGGGCCTGGATACTTACCCTGTACCGATGGAACAAAATATTTGTATGCTACAGCCTACTGGATCAACGTGCTGCTAGGCTCAGCCTTTCCCAGGTTGGCATGCCGTGCCCATACTGGCACCCATGGGTGCTGTCTTCAGTCAGAGCCCCACAGCAACGCCAGATGGCTGCTGTTGGCTCTTCTCAGGGGGCAGTGACAGCCTTGATGATAGGATGAGACTTAGTGTTGCTGGGGTTGTCAGCATCAGAGCCTGAGCACTGGAAGCCTTTGCAGCCTACCTTTGCCCACCCATCCTTGAAGGCCAACTAAACAGACAAGACATAGTAAAAAAACAGGTTTGTTCATGGAAGCCACACTGGGAAGGGGAACAAAAAAGGTGCAGTGACCACCTCATCCAGTCTGTCTCTGGGGTCCTGACATAAACTTTAAATAGAGAGCAAGAGGTTTGCATAACAGAACAGTCACTGTCAAGGTGTGCCAAGGCAGTTCTATTAGGCCAGAGCTCAGCAATCTCGTGACCAGCATTAGACCCACCCCAGCAGCTGCTGAGTGTGCCCAGTTCAGTGTCCACATCAGCAGTTCTGTCGCTGTGTGTTGTGACCATGGGGGACAATAATCTTAATTACAGCTGTTTACTTCAAGACACAAAATGTCAGTGCCAGTGAAACTCTTGGCAACATTGTATTAACTGTCCAGGACTCACTCTGCAGTCAAATGACTGGAAAGAGGGTGACGAACCCTACTTGGCAGAGAAGGAAATTATACCTAACGACACTGTTAAAGATGCAGTGGGCAGTGGAGCTCCAGAAGGCCAGTGGAAAGCAGCCATTTGGCTCCCTGAGTTCCCCTTTTCTCTCTGTGAAGGGCAGGAATTTTTTGTTTGTTTGGTTTTTTTTTTTTTGCGTTTTGTTGTTGTTCCTTTTGAGACAGAGCCTCATGTAACCCAGGCTGGCCTTGAACTCGGTAAGTAACCAAGGATGACCTTGAACTTCCAAATCTCTGGCCTCTACAATTACACCCAGTTTTTGTGGTGCTACAGAAGACATCCTAAGCTGTAACGTGTATTTTAGGGTGTGCGACTTTCTGAGTTGGAGAAGCCATAGGCCTTCATTTTGACCCTTTGGCCCTAGAGGCAACCAAAGGAAGTGTTTGAGAAGTAAACTCTTTGTCATTTACTTCTATCTTGAGGGACTTCCCCACCCGGGGCCATTCAGTTGCTTCAGTAGGTGATCTTTCTCCTGTTTTCATAGTCAGAAAAATGCCAATCATCTTAAATATTTTTTTTCATTAAGAAAAAATATTCAGGCCAGGTGTGGTGGTACATTAATCCCAGAAACAGGTGATCTCTATGAGGGCAGCCTGATCTACACAGTGAGTTCCAGGACAGCCAGAGGTACAAAAGACAGAGACCTTGTCTCAGTGAAGAAGGAGGAGAAAGGAGAGGAGGAGGAGGAAGAGGAAGAGGAGGAAGAGGAAGAGGAGGAGGAGGAGGAGAGGGGAGGAGGAGGAAGAAGAAGAGGGGGGAGGAGGAAGAGGAGGAGGAGGAGAAGGAGGAAGAGGAGGAGGAGGAAGAAGAAGAGGGGGAGGAGGGAGGAGGAAGAGGAGGAAGAAGAGGGGGAGGAGGGAGGAGGAAGAGGAGGAAGAAGAGGGGGAGGAGGGAGGAGGAAGAGGAGGAAGAAGAGGGGGAAGACTCCTCTTCGGTGTGGGAGAGATGGCTCAGAGGTTGAGAGAGCACAGGCTGCTGTAGGTTCAGTTCCCAGCACCTATAGGAACCTACACAACCATCTCTAATTCCAGCTTCAGGAGACCCTGACACTGTACACATGTGGTGCCCACAAATACATACAGGCAAAACGTCCATATACATAAAATAAAAACTTTAAAAAAAACTTTAAAAACTTAAAAAAATTCAACATCTAAAAATATAAAAGAGCTTATAAACCAAAATTCCATAATTTTCACAAACTAAACTCCTTCATGTCATAAAATATCTAATTAAAAAAAATCTTCCCTATTTCCTTATATATTTGTAACATTGTTTGCATTGGAGCCCAGACACCACCATATTTCTACCTGGCTGTCCTGTCTCTTACATCCGAAGCCTGGGTCCTCCTACTGAGGTTCTTTGGTTAATTGTTCAAGAAAAATTCAGGGTCAGTGCTCTGAGCTCACATATTTTGAACCAATCTGTTAGAGGGCAGCTCGATTGGGTGTAAAATGCCCATCTCCCCTTTAACTCTCTTGACTCTCTCAGATACTTTGCATCTGTTTGCTATCACACCCAGTTTCATGCAGTGCTGAGGGCCAAGCTCAGACCCTGAGGCCTGCTAGGCTAGGCCAGCATTCTACCAACTGAGCCACACCCAGCCAGGACCAGCAACAGCAACAGCAACAGTAGTTCTGGGAAGAGTCTGCCCGAGTCCCCAAAAGTTTCCTGTCAAAGCTGTCATACTGGACCTAAGTTGAACACAAAGAAAGCAAGTGCAAATAAGACATGGCTGTTCACATAAAAAGGCCAGTAGAAGGGTTAAAGGGCACGTGTTGCTTTTTCACAGGACCAATGTTTGACTCCCAGAGCCCACATGGCAGCTCACAGGTAACACCAGTACCTGGGGATCTTTCTCCTTCTTCTGGTGAATTGCATTCATGAGGTGCACATACGTATATGCAGGCAAAGGACTCAAACACATAAGATCATAAAATAAATCCAAAAGGAAACTGAGGAGGTAGGAGATTCTGTCTTCGCTCACAGGAGAGGAAATTTTAGAGGCGGGACGATGCTGAAGGCACAACTTACTTCATGAGAGAAAATAAAGCGTGGTGTGGGTGAGGGGCGGACTCTTGTCAAGTCTCATGCAAGCTGGTATACAAAAACAAAAATTAAAGAGGGAAGCTGATCTCGGTGGCACACACCTTTGATCCCAGCACTGGGAAAGCAGAGGCAGGAGGATCTCTGTAAGTTTGAGGCCAGCCTGGTCTACAAAGCAAGATCAAGACAGCCAGGGCTCTGTTACACAAAGAAACTAGGTCTCAAAAAACCAACCAACCAACCAACCCTGAAAAAAAATTAGAGAGAGAGAGAGAGAGAGAGAGAGAGAGAGAGAGAGAGGAGGGAAGGAGGGATGGAGAGAGAGGGAGAGGGAAAAGAGAGACAGAGAGAAATGGAGAGAGAACAACATTTCCATGGACAAAAAAGAATTGCCAGAAAGGCATACTCACAAAACATCAAACAAACAAACAAACAAACAAAAAACCAAAAAAACCCCAACCAACCAACCAAAAAAAAAAAAAATCAAAAGGGAGGCCAATATTTCAGAACAAGCCAGCAGAGCTTTTTAAAATATAAAGAATGCAAAACAGCATCTAGGCTGGGGAGACTCAGCAGGGAAAGGTTCTTACTACCAAGCCTGATGACCAATCCTTAGAACTCATGAGGTAGATGGAAAGAATGAACTCTTGAAAGTTACTCTCTAACTGTTCCACTCATGACAGTTATTTGTCCTTCCCCAAAAAGCATTAAAGTAAAGAAATGTCAAAGAAAAATATTTTAAACAGCAAGATACATGAAAGTGAGAAACCCTTACAAACAATGTCACTGGGATAATGGGAAATGTGAAACAAGACACAGAGCCCAGAGATCAAGCAGAACAAAACAGCAGAAAGGGGCATTCGAGTGTAGCTTGGATGGCCCGCGCTTGCCTGGTGTGCATGAGGCCCCGAGTTCAGTGTCCTGCATCATATAAGCCTAGAACTCAAGAGACAGAGACAGGAGGTCAGAGATAAAGGTTATCTGGGCTACTTGAGACCTTGGCTCACATACATGCATGCATGCATGCATACAGGCATACATACATACACACACATACATATGCATACATATATTCATGCATACATAATTTTTTTAAAGGAAAGTGTACATGTAACTGGTCACTTTCATAGAGCAGTGAGTATTCACGAAATGGGAGATGGAAACATGGCTGTGACCTGCCTTGATTTGCCAGCCCTTCTCACTGTCACTGCCATTGTCCTCTTCAAGTCAAAACTGAATGCCACAGCTGGGGACACACGTGAATGTGATGACAGCTGTCCTTCAATTAGAATATAGCTCTTGCCAGCCTGGGCGCCAGGACACTGAATACCTCTGCCTGCACATCAAGATAAGAAGCGCAGAATGTCCGTCCGTCTGGAGCCTGTGAAGAAATGGATATGTCGGGGCACCTGTTCACATCCCTAGCAAGCCGATGTCACACTAGCCCCTCCTGAAGGGTATAAGACCGCTCAGTGTCTTCCACTGGAGTCTTCCAAGGACAGAGAATGGCTGTAGGCATGCCGAGACCAAGCTGAGGGATCTAAATGCTTACACTTTCTGGTTGCTTTCCCAGGTCTTCATGGCTTATTGATCTACCCACTTTCAGAGGGGGTCAGCAGGCAAAGACAGGGTTGGATCTTGAAAGACCTTGGAATAGTGGTCTCAGGGAGCCGTGTGTGTGTGACGCCATGCCAGACACATTCCTGGAAACTGCTCATCTGAAAACAGGCTGGCTGGGGAAGCATGTGACCAGACTGAGGAGACAGAGGAAGGGAAAATGGTGCCTTCCCTGGCATAAACAGTGTGGACAGCCTGAATCCTTCTGGATGAAACAGAATCTTTGAAATAGTAGCAAGCAGTCTTGAGGGAAGCGAAGGTCCCTGCTGCTGGCCCAGAATGAGGCTATGGCTCTCACTGGGAGTGAAGCACCTGCTTTGCCCTCTTGGGAGACACACAGGAAGTCACTGTTAGGCCAGACAGGGGTGTTCTCAGGTTTCCCCTCCCTCCCAGACACTGCAGTTAAATCAGATCAATGGCAAAGCTCCTCCTGGGTGGAATGGCTTTTGCATGAATAGACTTAAATGGGGCCTAGGGCATTCATAGCAGCGAAGATTTTATAAAATTACCTTTTCCAAAGTAAGACATCTTATAAATATTCGTTGTAGAAAGGGGACAAATACGAAAGGTATACATGAGGGACAAATGGACAAATAAAACATGCATGAGCCAAACAGAGAAAAGCCAAAACGCAAGGCAATAGTTTCCTTGTGGGGACAGTACTGAGGATTTGAACCCAGGGCCTCGACCTCCAGTACTCAGCTACCGAGCTACCCAGTGCTGAGAAAAAACTGCTGAACTTTACAATTTATTCTCTCTCTCTCTCTCTCTCTCTCTCTCTCTCTCTCTCTCTCTCTCTCTCTCATCTTCTTTCCTCTCCACAGAAAGCTGAGAATGCCACCTGGGAACTAGTCCCTTTAGCAACACTGTGAACTGTCATAGATCCCCTATTGATGGAGCCCAAGGGAGACGAGTATAAACTTGGAGAATTAATTTTTCCCATCTCTGGATATTCCAGTGGGCCATCCTCTTTCTCCTTTTTAATTTCTTAGAATTTAGCTCCTGTTTGAAAGATGAACCAGGGCCAGGGATGTGGCTTAGTTGGTAAAATAAGCCCCACAAGGTCCTGGGTTCCAGCATGGAAGAAAAGTGGACATAGCGATACACACCTGTTAACCCTGCACTCAGGAGGCAGAAGCAGGAGGGCCTAGGCTCAATGTCATCTTTGGCTGTACAGAGAGGAAGTTCAAGGCCAGCCTGGAATCCACCTTGAAAGAGTTGAAGAGCAGAAGGGCCTCCCTCACAGGCAGATGCCAGCACTTGCCCATGGCTGTGTATATCACACCGTCATAAGTTATAGCACCATGTTTCCCCATGGAGCATGGCGGTGTTCTGTCCTGCACACAGAGCCTGGGTGGACTCAGTGTGAGGTAGGTACTAGAGAAGCAACGGCCTGCATTTCAGCCCATCAGTTCCCTTGAAGTTCCTACAGGTAGAGAGAGGGACAAGTGGGAAGATAGAAAGCTAGGGTGGTGACGGTGTAGTGGTACATGTCTCTACCCAAGAGGCTGAGGCAGGCGGATCACAAACTAGGGTGCCAACCTGAGCATCATAGTGAGACCTAGTCTCAAAACCAAGCCAGAACCAAGCCAGACAGGAACCTGGGGTGTCCCTACAATGTAAGGAAAGCCCTGTTATTGAGTTTTGTTTGATTTAGCTCTAGAATCTATAACCGTGTGTTGGTATCCTTTCCTAGATACCAGTGAATGCTCCAGCCAGCCTTGTCACAATGGTGGGACGTGTGTGGAAGGTGTCCACCACTACAGATGCATCTGCCCTCCAGGAAAAACTGGGAACCGCTGTCAACATCAGACGCAGGCTGGTATGTAGCCTCTGTGGGACTTGGTGAGGATGCTGGTCATAGTCACCGAAGGCAGATGTGGCGGGAACTCTGCCTCTCATAGACTTCGAGCTTTTCCTCTCTGGTTCCCACCCACAGGGTGATCCTTCTAGGAGCCTAAGGTGCTCACGTTGGTGAGCTTAGCTCTTTTTTTTTTTAATAACCAGAGTTTTGATCCTTCTTTTGGAGAGACAGACTCCAACTGAACATCCTGCGGATTATGGGCATAGGAAGATGCACTGGGGGTACCTTTGCCTGGTTAGTGCTTTGTCCACCAGGAGAATCCCTTTCCTTTCAATGTTCCCAGAGAACCCTGCAAAGTCAGCTGTACGAGGTGCTTTAAGACATGAATGAGCAGACATTTGATTACCGAGTTCAGCACATGGCAAGAAAATCTAGTGATAAGGAACTTATGAAGGGTGGGTTGGGGGGGCTTCACACTGTTCTCCAGCCCAGAAGTTCAATCCCAAGATGCCTGGCTGTTTTTATTTCTGGGTAGACTCCTTGTGGGGGAAGGGCACTGGGGGATAGGGTAAGATCCAGGGAAAAGAGCTGACAAACTCTTGGGGCTGGAGACATAGAGCTCACTTTGTGGAGAGCTTTGCCTCCCACGTAGGAAGCACACATTTGGTTTCTAGCATCACATAATGTTAGGCATAATGGCGTGCATCTGTGATCCCAGCACCTGGGAAGGAGAATCAGATATTTAAGGTCATCCTTGGCTTCATAGCAGAGTCTGAGTCCAGCCAGGAACACAGGAGACCCTGCCTCAAATAAAAGAAAAGAAAACCACTTTATAGCCTCTATAGCAGCTAGCCCCAGGTTAGGGCTAAATAGTGCACCCACAAGCTTGCTGCTGACTGAGTCTTGACAAAGTGGGACAGGCCGGCCAGATCTTGTCTCACAAGGAAGCTGCCCCCAAAGGTTCCCTCCAGCTCGGCTGTCTGGAGTTACCTTCTGTTGAAATAGGGCGGAGGCAGGGCTTTCCTGGAAGGCCACCGACTCTATTTCCAAAGAAGACAGGAAAAAAAAAAAAAAAGATCCCCTTTCACCTCAGTGATGCCCCACTGGCCACTAAATGCCCCTATTGGGGGTCTTCTGCCATGGGACCTTTGGGTCATTGCTCCTCAGGCCCTGGGATCATTTTATGAATGGTCCCCAAGACTAGAGTCTTCACCAGGAATGAAAAGTAAGGAATGGGCAGGTACTCAGGATGAAATGACCCAACAGGCTTACCTAGAACCTTCTTTCCCATTAGTTGGATAACGCATCTCTCCCAATATTTTTTCTAATTTTTAATTTTTAAATAGTGGGTGCATGGGTGCATGCCTCTCTCTCTCTCTCTCTCTCTCTCTCTCTCTCTCTCTCTCTCTCTCTCTCTCTCTCTCTCTCTCTTGGAAAAACTAAAACAAAATCCTTTAATCCATGCAGAGGAAGTTAGAGGCTAGCCTGGTCTACACATTGAGTTCCAGACTAGGCAGGATCATGATTTTGTTTGTTTGCTTTTAATCCATTTACTTTATCTTTATTGTGGTTAGGAAACTAATTTCGAACTTTGGAAGATGCAAAAACTGTAATAATAAAACAGCTACCTAGAAGACATTGAGGAAGCCACAAGCTTAAGAGAAAGAGAGGGAGGGAGGGAAGGAGGGAGGGAGGGAGGGAGAGAGAGAGAGAGAGAGAGAGAGAGAGAGAGAGAGAGAGAGAGGAGGCTCAGAGTTTTAAATTCTAATGCTCATCGCATTGTGGGCATTGTACAAGATTCTCAAAATGAATCTCAGGTTTGACACTGCAGTGTACCTGGCTGTCCCCCCCTTTACATTCCAATCTTACGGGTCCTGTCAAGGTCATAGTCGCTTGGTTTAGGTTAATCATTTGGCACTCCTTCCCTGCTGTACACCCTGAGAGATAGGGTCTCAGGGCACACTGCCCGTTCCGGGGTGGGGGTAGGGGGAAACAGGCACTGAGCTTGTCTTCTTCAACAGCGGCCCCGGGGGGTGTGGCCGGCGACTCCGCCTACAGCCGTGCGCCACGCTGCGCGCAGGTGGAGCGAGAACAGCACTGCAGCTGCGAGGCCGGATTCCACCTGAGCGGCACCGCGGGTGGCCACAGCGTCTGCCAGGGTAGGCTTGGGGAGCTGGGGAGCCGGACCTGCGCGTGGGAGGAGACCGGAGTCCTGGGGCAGAGCGGGGATGGGGGGGGTGGGGGGGTGGGGGGTGGGGGGTGGGGGGGTGGGGGGGGTGGGGGGGGTGGGGGGTGGGGGGTGGGGGGTGGGACCAGAAAGTCTCCCTGGGCGTAGTCTCAGTGAGACCGGTGATTTGCCTTTTAGGTAAGGGATGCCGGGATGATCGAAATGAACAGGTAGACTTCAGGGGTGCTCTGGAGAAAAAAAGTGTTCTCCCATTTTGGCCTCCTCATCTACCCGGTTTATCTTCCTACGGTTGGGTTCTAGTGGGGTGCCCCAGGCCTTCTCTGAGATGTTATAGACAACAGATGGAGTATTGGGGTTATGCACTCAGTCTCTAGCATGCACATTCATCCAGTTCCATCACCGTTTAAACCTGGAGGGATATGGATCTAATCCCAACAGTTAGAAGACGGAGACAGGAGGATCAGAAGTTCAAGCTCATCTTCTGCCACTTATAGGGTAGGGAAAGAAGGAAGCAGCCAGGGGGTGACAGGCTTGTCCTCTGACATAGCCTGGAGCTACTTGCCCAAAAGGAGCCCTTTGCCCAGTCATGTGCGCCCACCACCATACCTCTGGTAAACCTCCTATGAGCTGATGGCAAGAGAGGAACTCAGATCAATTATGGCAGCCAGGGCCATGGATGTGGGCACAGCCTGAGACTCCTTCCCTCTCAGTTTAGCTGACTATAGAGTTGTTCCGCCCTGAGATCTGGTCATTTGATGCTGTGACGCTCACAGCATCGGAAATAAAAACACTCCCCACTCCCTTTCGAAGAGGCATCTCAATATACAGACCAGGCTGGAGATTCTGCTTCAGCCCCCCAAATGCTGAGATCACAGGTCTGCAGCGCCCCAGAGGCTGCAGGGCTCTCTCACTCTGTTTCTCCATTGATGAAGATGATGAGTGTCTGAGTCTGGCTCTAGTCTCTGAGCCGGGTACCAGACTCGCTAACCTTTGTAGTTTCCCCATTTACACTGAGCTCCTCTGGGGTCTTCCACATCAGCTCCTCCCTTTGACCCTCTCCGTCCTAGACTGGGGAGAGGGGTCCTCTGCTCACTGCTCTGTCCAGCTACTTAGTCACCTGAGCTGACCTGAGCTGCTGACAGGTCTGGTTGGTGGAGGCTGTGTAGCCTCCTGGAATCATGGGCACTTTTGTCCCCAGATGTGAATGAGTGTGAGATCTATGGGCAGGAAGGACGGCCCCGGCTCTGCATGCATGCCTGTGTGAACACCCCTGGCTCCTACCGATGTACCTGCCCGAGTGGATACCGGATCCTGGCTGATGGGAAGAGCTGTGAGGGTGAGTGAGACTGTGTCACCCTTCACACCTGGTCACCTGCTGCTGCTGTGACCCCTGCCCTCATCCCTGGTTCCCATTCAAGAATGATTAGGTTAAGAGAATCAGTGATCTGGGTATACATTTGATCTTTGTCTTAGTCAGGGTTTCTATTCCTGCACAAACATCATGTCCAATAAGCAAGTTGGGGAGGAAAGGGTTTATTCAGCTTACACTTCCACATTGCTGTTCATCACTGGAACTCAAGCAGGGCAGGAAGCAGGAGCTGATGCAGGGGCCATGGAGGGATGTTACTTACTGACTTCTTCCCCTGGCTTCTCAGCTTGCTTTCTTATAGAACAAGACTACCCACCAGCCGGAGGAGGTTACAACCCACAAGGGGCAATGCCCTCCCCCTTGATCACTAGTTGAGAAAATGCCTTACAACTGGATCTCATGGAGGCATTTCCTCCTGAGGCTCCTTTCACTGTGATAACTCCAGCTTGTGTCAAGTTGACACACAAATCCAGCCAGTACAATCTTGAAAACAAAGTTAACAAGCAGGTCTTCTGAAAGTCAGGCTACATATTCTACACAAGTGGGTCAGTTGATCACCCAGTGTCCCCTGACCTCATGTGAGTGACATTTCTGGGTAAGGTCACTTCCTCTTATTCAGCCTGAACCCACAGGACAAGAAGCCAGCCAGACTCCACTTTATTAGAGTCTAAAGGGACCTAGGAGGCTTCATGGCCCTGTGTGTCCACATGCTAGTGTCCTCTGACAGGAAAGGTACTTTACAGGTGCTGTGCCTCAGCATGGCCAGGCTCCACAGCCATGACCATGTGTGGTGGCTATTTGAAGAGAAGCTGAGCCACCAGGGTCAAGGCTCATAAGGGCCTGACTAGTGACTGGAAGGGTTCTTCTACCCGCAGAACTGCACCGGGCTGAAAAGAGAGACCATGGCTTCCCAGGCCTCCATTTGCCAAGTTCTACTAAATGCCAGAGTCCTGCAAACAAGAGCAAGAGGGCCTGGGAGCCAAAAGGTGGGAGCCTGTGCAGATAATCCAGGCCAATCAATCTCCCAGGAGTGGACTAGAGGGTGGGTTGTAGGAACACACACACACACACACACATACACACACACACACACACACACACACACACACACACACACACACACACACACACCCCTGGCTCAGGTTCTACATAGTGGCTCTCCAGAAGACAGGTCTGAGATTTATCTCTTTCTAGTCATGGTACAGATAGGGACCGCTTTCAGCAGGGAATGTCTTCAGGTAAAGTGGGAGTCGAGAGTAGCAAGGAGAAGCTGAAAGCTGCAGTCACCATCCTCACCATTGGACTAATCTAGCAGACCCTGGGCACAGTAAAAAGAGGCCTCCTGTTACCACACTTTCTCTGAAGACAAATACTGTCTTAGGGTTTCATTGCTGTAAAGAGACACCAAGACCATGGCGACTCTTCCTAAGGAAAACATTTATTGGGTTTGCTTACAGTTTGAAAGGTCTATTATTATCACGGCGGGAAGGATGGCAGCATGTAGCCAGACATGGTGTTGGAGACAGAACCCGGAGTTCTGCATCTTGATCCGTTAGGCAGCAGAAAGAGACCGTGATCCACACTGGGCAGAGCTTGAGCATAGGAGACCTCATTCAAAGCCCGCCCCCACAATGATACACTTCTTCCAACAAGGCCACGCCTCCTGTTAGTGCCACTCCACATGGGCCAAGCACTCAAACACATGAGTCTATGGGGGCCATATCTATTCAAACCACCACAATAGAGAATAATAAACAGATATATCAAATCACCACATTAGCCCAGTCAGGATAGAGTATCTCCTCCTTGTACATAGGTCAATACCCAAATTCAGGTGAATAGTATCAACCCTATATACACGATGTCCTATAGTATATACCTAACATGAAGTTTAATTTATAAATTAGGCAGATGGAATATTGACATTAGTAGCAAGATAAATAACTATAATAAAATTTATTAAAAACGAATGAACTATAGTTGGCCACAGGTAAGTCAAACCATGTATAAGTTGGGACTGATGTATACAGTTCAGGCTTGAAGGCAAAGTAGGGTCTCCTCTTCCTCAGCTTGGCTCTTAGGTCTTGGAACTTGGGACTCCAGAGGTGCCGCTGGGGACAATGCTGGTGCTTCAGGAGTATTCGCTGAAGTCCGACTCCTCCATGGACTAAAGACACCGAGGGAAACCCAGCTGGCTTCAGACTATGACTCTGAATTACTGGAGGAGAAGGCAGAGAAAAAAGGCAGGGGTGGGCTGGGGTGGTGCTAAGCCACAAGCATATTTGGTATGTAAAGAGAGAGGTGGCTCCTTGGTGACATCTTGTTGGACTCTAGCGATAGTCTCAGAGGAGTGGGCAGCTGAAGACTGCTATGAGATGTCTAGATAGCCGTCCTCACATTCACACATCTACACTACACCCACCCACCCACTCGTTTATCTTCCACCCATCTACCCACCCACCCACCCATTCACTCGTCTACACTTCCCCCATCCACCCACCTACCCACCCACCCACCCACTCACCCACCAACTACCATTCCCACATCATCCGCTTCACAGCATTCCTGTGAGCCCATATAGGATTAGCTGGGCTAGGGAAGAGGCAGCTCCAGCTGGGTCTATGCATTGAGTGTTGAGACGTCTGCATTCAGTAGGGGCTGAGGTGAAGGAGACGGACTTTCCTAAAGGTTTGAATCTGAGTGTGAGAACAACCAGGGGCAAGGAGACTCAAGAACAGCTGGGGTGGAGAAGGAGGCAGGTGACTGGTAACACACATTTGGTGTTAGCAGGAACCCCTGTCACATGTCACACCCAGGAAAGGGAGGATGATTCACCACCATAGTCCTACAGAACTTCTGAAGGACCTCGATTCCAGAGGTTGAAAGAAAACAGAATTCCTGACAAGGTTCTTGACTTAAGGGGGTAGGTCCCTGGCACTCATAACCGGGCAGCCTAGCAGAACGAGTGAGCTCCAGGCTCTGTGACAACGTGGAGAAGTGATTGAGGAGCATCAACCTATAGGCTCTGCACACACGCACACTCGTATGCATGTATACTGCACCTGACACATGCAGAGTAAGGATTGGGTATTTGGAAAATTCACCCCTTGTGGAGTCTATCATTCCGTTGCCTATTAGAGTTTCAGGTGGTTCTACAATACAGGAAAGTCAGAAAGATTCACAGCCTTCATTGTATCTCCCGCAATACAGACGTTGATGAGTGTGCAGGCCCACAGCACATGTGCCCCCGGGGAACCACATGTATCAACACTGGAGGGGGCTTCCAGTGTGTCAACCCTGAGTGTCCTGAGGGCAGCGGCAATATAAGCTACGTGAAGACATCTCCCTTGTGAGTAGATCCAGGGATGCCCACAGCTTGGGGGACGGGGGAAGATAATTACATCATACATAGGAAATAGGAAAGACAGAGATGCTTCTCTGAGCTTTAATTTCCCCTATAACTATTAACTCACATGAAATACAGACACTTTGTTCTCCAAAGGAGAAAGGAGAATCTCTGGGAGTGTGGCCTCTTCAGAGGTAGGGCAGCCCCTCTTGAGTTTTCCCAAGTCTAACTCTATCCATTTGCCTCTGCTCCAGCCAGTGCGAGAGAAACCCTTGTCCCATGGACAGCAGGCCATGTCGCCACCTGCCCAAGACCATCTCCTTCCATTACCTCTCTCTCCCTTCCAACTTGAAGACACCCATCACGCTCTTCCGCATGGCCACAGCCTCAGTTCCTGGCCATCCTGGACCCAACAGCCTGCGCTTTGGGATCGTGGGTGGGAACAGCCGTGGCCACTTTGTAATGCAGCGCTCAGACCGGCAGACAGGAGAGCTCATTCTTATACAGACCCTGGAGGGGCCTCAGACTCTGGAGGTAGAGGTTGACATGTCGGAATACCTGGAACGCTCCTTCCAGGCCAGCCATGTGTCCAAGGTCACCATCTTTGTGTCTCGATATGACTTCTGAGGATGCCATGGGAATCGGGAGGCTGGGGTTTGAGATCTGGGCTGATTTCTCTTCCCCAAGGTCACACTGTGGGCAAGAGCTGTGATGGTCATGTCTTCTCTTTATCATATTCCTACCTTCTCTACTTGTTCTCTCAGGCTTCTAGAACAATGCTATGTTCTGACCCAGGGGCTGGCACAGGAGAGAAGCCACAAACAAATGCTGTTTCCACAATCACACTACTTTTATTTTTTTCTGCTTTAAGGCCCACCCCTATGCTGTTAGGAGACAGCACAGAATTTCAAAATGCTATGTGAATGACCATGTGAGTTTGAACCAGCTGGGGGAGAAGCTCATGGTGTGTGTGCTTGAGACAATAGCCAACAGTTCTGCATTGAGGTCACCAAGCTTTTTGTGGCTAAGCATGTTCTAACTCTGTGGGTGGTCTAATGCCCCTGTGAGCTACCTACATGATACTTTACCCTGCGGCATTCCAGCCAACCTTCTCATCAGCAAGTTATAGAGGAGACTAGCAACCCCGAGTGGATCCTTCTAGACCAAGGAGTCAACATTAAATCATGGATTTTGTCAGTTTCTTCACTTGAGAAAACACGTGTCTCAAAAACATGACCTGATTTTATGGCTGTGGAAATAGAATCTGTTTCTATTCCCTGCCCATCTGACTTCTCCCTGAGTGTGAGAACACCTTCTAGGAAGGGATAGTCCTCTTTCTGTCCAGGTTGGACATGGAGGATAGAGAGAGTAAGAGAGGTAATGTGTGAGATTGCTCCAATAGTTTCAATATGGGTTGGTCACGTGGGAGACTGATAAGGATGCCATCTGCCCATGGAGTGTTAAGGAGAATACTTACACTGTCTTTCATCCCATGAAAAACCAAGTTGGAAAAACCAAGAGTTGCTGTCTTCCACATGAATGAATCAGGAAAACACTGTTGAGCACTGAGAACTGGGTGGGACCATTCCAGTTAAAACTTAAAAGCTAGATGGGCTGAGAGAAGTTTTGATGTCCAAATACATGCTAATCTACTGGAACATTGCTTCATATACATCTTATCCTAAAACTTATTTCTAGAAGATGGGACAGGGAGACTGAGATTGAGGGCAGTATGGATGACATAGTAAGACTATGTTTCGAACAAAACAAGACAAGAGGCTAGAGTTCAGTAGGAAGAGTTACTGTCAAGCATGCAAAAGGCCCCAACTTCATTTTCTTGAACTGCATAAAGCTGAGTGCAGCTGTCCATATCTCGGCTACATAGCCAGTCTGAGAGTTTGTACCTGGCCTCTTTGGCTTCTGCTGCAGTTTCTAGCAACAACAAGGGCCTAAAGATCTGCTTTTTCAGTTTCTTACATGACTCATTAAAACAATATTCTAGAAAGCTTGTGTTTCTAGATCAGAAGTTCTCAACCTGTTGGCCAAGACCCCTTTGTGGGGGTTGAATGACTGTTTCATCAGGATCATCTAAGACCTTCGAGAAACACAGATATGATTCATAGCAGTAGCAAAATTACAGTCATGAAGTAGCAATGAAAATAATGTTATGGTTGGGGGTTGGGGGTGGTCACCATAACATGAAGAACTGTATTAAAGGCTCGCAGCATTGGGAAGGTTGAGGAACACTGTTCTAGATGGTAATATGGTATATGATATTGACACTGGTGTCAAACAGGCCCTATGGTAAGTAGTATTTTCTTCACCTAGATCAGTCAACATCAAAGCTGCCTCCCACTTAGCAAATCACTCAGCTTTAGTCCCTGTGGTACCAAAGTATGAGTGCATGATTGCTTCAGACTCTGTTGTGTGGTCTATACTTAGAACCTTCTTCCTGGTCTCTCTTCTGTGTTAGTAGACTTTCTGTGACTATAGCAACACAGCTATGACCATCCACTCATGAGGAGAAAGGGTTTATTTTAATTCTCACAGTCAACAGCCCATGATCCGCTGGTTCTCTTGTTTTGGGGCCATGCTGAGGTGATTGGCAGGAAGCACAGCAAAGCCTGTTTAACCTCGTGACTGGGAGTAAAGAGCCCAGAAGACCTTGTCTCATAACTAGCTTCAAGGACACACCCTCAAAGTCCAAAGATCTCCCACTAGGCCCCACTACTCCCTGGTGCTTCCAAATACACGGGCTTTGGCTTTGGGGGAGACATTTTGGATCCAAACCACAGCAGTGCTGTTTGCCTTCCCCTGTAGACAGCTACTGCTGGATCTTCTTAAGGCTGAAGTCTATGTTGAGTCAATGTGACAAGTTGTCAACATGTATTAGTTTACATGTCTTTCTGGCAATATGGATCCAAGTACTGCAAATGCACAAACTGGAGTAGCATAAGGAACCCCTTGTGCCAGCATCAGCCCCAACCATCAACACCTGCCAATCACTTACTCCCACTCCACCACATGAGGACTTTGAAGGAGGTCCTAGACATGATATCATTCCATCTGTATTTCATCATGTGTTTCTAAAGTACTTCTCTAAAGCATGACCTAAACATTATCTGCAGTCAACATCATCTACAACTGTACCAGCAGGGCCTGCAGGATGGCTCAGCAGGTGAGTGATAGTTGCCGAGACAACCTGACTTCATTCTCCAGGAGCTCCATGGTTGAAGAAAGAGAATCAACATCCCTAAGTTGTCCTCTGACCCCCACATATGTGCTGTGGCATACTCTCATCTGTGTATATACACATATGAATAAATAAATAAACAAGTAAATAATATGATTAAAAAAACAGAGATTTGACGATGATTCCTTACTATCTCTAGCCATAAAATCACTGTTTAAATTTCTCTGAATGACTTGATTTTTCTTTGCTTGGTTTGATCATGTGGTACAATCTATGGATAAGTTTGTAGCAGAGATTTTCACATTTCAGCATATATCACATGACCTGGAGGCTTGTTAGAAGGTAGAATATTGGATTTTTTTTTTTGAGACAGTGTTTCTCTAAGAATTCCTGGTTCTCCTGGACCTAGCTCTGTAGACTAGGCTGGCCTCAAACTCAGAGATTCATGTGCCTCTGCCTCCTGAGTGCTGGGTTTGAAGGAGTGGGCCATCACTGACAGCCTTCAGATTGTTAATTATTGTAGAATTTCTCACACTATATACTCTTTCGATGTGCTTCTCTGTCCTCTCTCTCTCATATACAACTGCGGATCTAGTCAGAGATTTAAGGAGATTTGGATTGGCTTCATTCTGAAGACGACTTTACTGATAATGATGGGTACCTAAGTGGAAGTCACACAGTATCTCTCCTTTTTAAAAAATAAATTTTATTTTATTTGAGGCTGGAGATATGGCTTAGCAGTTAGGAGCACTTGTTGCTTTTGCAGAGGACCTGGGTTCAGTTCCAAGAACCCATATGGCAGCTTGCAAGTTCTGTAATTCTAGTTCCAAGGGATCCAACCCCCTCTTCTAATCTCCTCAGGCACCAGGCATACATGTGTTTCACACACTTGCATACAACACACACACATATGCACACACATGCACACACACACACACACACACACACACACACACACACACACATTGTAAAATACTTTTTTTAGGTCAGGTGTGGTGGTGCACATCTTTAGTCCCAGCACTCAGGAGGCAATGACAGGCAGATCTCTATGAGTTTGAGGCCAGCCTGGTCTACACAGCGAGTTCTAGGCTAACCATGGATACAGAGTGAAACCGTTTCAAAACAAAACAAAACAATAATAATTTTACATCTTGGAAAATATCTCCCAGATAAACATCACAAATCCTGCTAGTTACAATCATCCTTTCATGGTTTGTTTGTTGTTTCTTTTGATCTTAAGTTTGTTGTCACCAAGCATGAGTGTGGTGTGCTTTTCCGGATCACTTAAAATAATTCTTTGTGGCGATGGCTCAGACTACAGTCAGAACAGTTGTAATTCATTTTGCTAAAATTTTAAAATGTTTCACTTATTTATTTATTTGTTCCCAAGGGGGTGGCGTGTGTCACAGCACACCTGTGGAGGACACCTTGTGGAACTCAGTTCTATCCTCCCATTACATAGTGGTCCCAGGGGTCAAACTCCTTAGGGGATCACCAACCTTGGTAGCAAGTGCCTTTGCCCACTGCCTGAAACTTTTAGCAATTGTTTGTGGGTTTTGCTTGTTTTTTAGTTTAATTACATCTACGGTGTGTGGGTGTAATCCTTGCGTGTATGTCTGTCTACCACATGTGTGCCCAGTGCCCACAGAGGCCCGATCTCTCTATTTCTTCCTTTTTTTTTATTTCTTCCTTTTTAATAGCCATTTTTTCTTTTATTGTTCTATTTAATATAGTAGGGCTGGAGAGATGGTTCCATAATTTTGAGCCCTGGCTGCTTTTAAGGAGGACCTAGGTTAGATTCCCAGCAGCACCCACATGGTTGCTCACAACTGTCTGTAACTACAGTTTCGGGAGATCCCGCACCCTTTTCTGTGGTACACAGACATAGTCACAACACACATATATACAAATAAGACAACACAACTATTTATTAATAAATATAAATAAAATTTAAAGTCGAATAATATAACTTAATGACAGATGATAGCATAATATTCAATGTGTCCTTTGATCTTTTATTAAAAATAACATTGGCTATCACCCTGCACAGTCATATCCCATAGCAGTTCTCTACTATGAGAATTTTCCACAGTTTATTCATCGAGTCCCTTGGGGTTGACGGCTAGGGTGTTTTCAGTCCTTTGCCACTGAGAATGTTACATCAGTTTGTAGCATATTTCTGACTTCCTGTCTTAGATGTCAATGTTTCCCCCATAAGACATAGGCAACCTCCCATCCTTCCCCACAAAAGGCACTGCATGGAAGGCCGAGTTCCTGAACTGAGGGGGTTCCCAGCAACACTGTTTCTACATCTGCTCACTGAGCAGATCCTGCTTTGGAAGCAAAGGCAGGCTCGAGTAGAGGGCTGTCCTACAGCCAGCCCATCTGTCTGTCTGGGGCCTCTGGGTGGCGGTCCACAGCCACCAGGAAGACAGGAGCAGCCGGCCAGATCATGAGTTACTGAGCAATGGAAAATTAAGTCAATTTTGGATGAGTTTTTTTAAATCATGCTATTTTTAAATTGTAACATGTCCAACAGTAGCAAACAAAAAGGAAATTGTGCCAAATCTCAAAATGCCATCCCAGGGTCACAGTCAACCTGACAGGTTTATAGTCTGAGGCTGGCTTTCCATCAGCCGCTGCCCCAGCTTTGCCAAGCCCTCACCGCAGAGCTAGAAAGATGAACCCTCTGCCTCCGGGCTTGTTCGGAAGAACACTGCTAAGTGTCATCAACCATCTAGAAACTGCATAGCCACCAAGGACTGCGTCCTGCTCTGGTTACTGAAGACGCAGTGGATGACGAGGCCACCAGACTCTGACCTCCTGAAGCTTACATTTAGCATTACACGCATGCAAAGATAAGAAAAGTATGTGATCAAAGAGGGACAGGGCCTGCAAAAACAAAAAACCTTATATAAGGTGGCTCATACCTTTAATCCCAGCTCCTGGGAAGCCGAGGCAGGGGAATGTCACAAGTTCAAGGCCAGCCTTGCTAATATAAGTCAGTGCTTGCTAGACTAGTCCGGACCACATTTGAGACTTTGTCCCAAAAAACAATAATTACAAAAAAAGTCAGAAAATATTACTTTCCCCTAAATCTGCTTCAGCCTTGACTAGTCCATTAAACTTAAACAGAGCTTTCTATAAATAGGTAAATTAAAGCAGTAGAAGAGGGCTGTGAGCCTTGAGTAAATGTATGCACGCTCTATGTAAATACTGCAGATCATCCATGCAACCGGAATGCCTCAGACACAGATCATATGTGGTGACAGTCGGATCACACACCAGGGTGTTTGGGGTTTTGGCTCAGAATCTCAGGCAGGCACAAATCAGGATGGAAACCCAGGCCTGTGTGTGCACGCTTAGTTCATAAGCACCCAGGGAAGGCATCTTGTCAGGATATAGAGAACAATGATGCTAACTAAGGAAGAGGAGGAAATGGGATGCAAGCTTTGTCACTGTGGGTTCAAGCCCAGCCTGATCTACAAAGCAAGTTCCGTGTCAGCCAGGGCTACACAGAGAAACCTTGTCTAGAAAAATAAACAAAAAGCCTCCATAAGCTCAGTCTGAAGGTAAGCCCGTAGAGCATTTTCTTAATTAGTGATTGATTAGAAGGACCAGCCCATTGTGGGTGGTGCCATCCCTGGTCTGGTGGTCCTGGGTTCTATAAGAAAGCAGGCAGAACAAGCCATGAGGAGCAAGCCAGCAAGCAGCATCCCTCCATGGCCTCTGCACCAGTTCCTGCCTCCAGGTCTCTGCCCTGCCTGAATTCCTGTCCTGGCTTCCTTCAGTATGAATTACTATGTGGAAGTGTAAGCTGAATAAACCCTTCCTCCCCATGCTTTGGGTAGCAATAGTCACCCTAACAAGGACATACGCATTCATAAAATTTGATGTGCAAATCAAACATATAAGTCATAAAGAAACATTTTAAAGCAACTACTTGATGTCCATGTAATTTACCATCTATTAAAAAACTAAAGCCAAGGGGGGTTGGGGATTTAGCTCAGTGGTAGAGCGCTTGCCTAGCAAGCGCAAGGCCCTGGGTTCGGTCCCCAGCTCTGAAAAAAAGAAAAGGGGAAAAAAAAAAAACAAAAAAAACTAAAGCCAAGTTTGCACAGTAATGAGATGGATGTGCTGAAAACCCGATATTAGAAAATAAAGCGTCTTCAGTGTTTCTCAGAGCTGGCTGCTATTTTAATTTAGTGAGCATCGGTGCTGAGAATGACACATCATACAAACGCATAGTGCAGGATGACAGGCGAGCATATTTAGGGCCATTTCAGAAATTATTGGCCATCCTACTCTAACCCCAAGTCAGAGTTCATTTAATACTTTAAAAAGGAAAACTCGGGGCTGGGGATTTAGCTCAGTGGTAGAGCGCTTGCCTGGGAAGTGCAAGGCCCTGGGTTCGGTCCCCAACTCCGAAAAAAAAGAACCAAAAAAAAAAAAAAAAAAAAAAAAAGGAAAACTCAAGTTAATAATAATTCAAGCAAGTTTTAAAATAAAAATCCCGAGGCTGAGGAGACGGTTCACCCAGGACTCACCACCCAAGCAAGACAACCTGAATTTGGATCCCCAGAAACCCACATAAATACCAGGTGGGCATGAAAACATCCGTGATTGCAGCCTCGGACGAGACAGCTGGCTAGCAAAACTGGGATTCTAGTTTCTTCCTTGTGTTAAACCACCCTGCTCAAAGCAATTGAGGAAGGAGAGGATGTATTTGGCTTTCACTTCTGGATCAAGGTCCATCACTGAGAGAAGTCAGAGCAGGAACTCAAATGAGGACTTGAAGCAGAAACCGCGGAAGAACTCGGCTTGCTGGTTTATTTTGGCTCATGCTTAGCTAGCTCTCTTTTACAGCCCAGGGCTACCTGACCAGCTGCCATCCTCTGTAGGGTAAGCCCTCCTGCATCAGTTAACAATGAAGACAATCGCACACAGACACGCTCACAGGCCTCTCTGATGTGAGCAACCCTTCCGCTGATTCTAGACTGTGTCAAGTAGGCGCACACAGCTAATTAGGACTATTGGTCATATTGGCAAATTGGGCTTGATTGAAAGTCCCTGCTTTAATGAGTAAGACAGAAGATTAATCAAGGATGGCTTCCGACATCAATCACGGGCCTCTACATATGCACACACATGGGCACCAACACACCACACACACACACACACTGTCTGTCTATCTATCTATCTATCTATCTATCTATCTATCTATCTATCTACAAAAACGTGTACACAAATACGTCACACACAAAAAATGAAAAAGGGGGAAAGATAAAAATAATAAAATCAAGCATTTTAGCACATTGCAATCTAGAGATCTACTATGTTGATGTTTTTATGCTAAGAAACCAGGGTAGGAAAATATGAAAAGACTTTCTTTCCATAATTAAGTCATTATGTTTCTGTGAGGGCAGAAAAGTTGTAAAGTGACTTCAGTTCATTACATTACACACAAATGGTCTCGAATTTGTGCCATGGCATTTCGGGCAGCAGCCGATGGTGTTTTGTGGTGTGCCTCTGTGTGCAGTGCAAAGCATGCCCATGGCATGTTCAGCACCTACTCACAGGAGTGAGTCCTGCCAGAGACACCTCAGCGTCATTAGCTGTAAGAGCATGTGGCGTCAGCACCCAGTTGAAGAAGCCTGGAGCTAAGAGCATTGGGATAGGAGTCCACCTGCTATAATACTTCCCAAAAGACTCCATGCTTTCGGCTATGGTTGCCTAAGGGTTAGTTGGTTATTCTTGGGGTTGATTTGGCTCAGTTAAGTCAAAGGCAGACCAACGGAGGTCTACCCTTGGGGCCTCCATGTGCATCTGATCTAACCCTCTCAGAGCACGGTGGCCTCAGAGCGATTGGACTTCAGACACTATGACTCAGAAAGGACATTTCCTGGAAAGGTCACAGACAGTGCATGGAGAAGTTGGCCTTGAAATGGTTCTTTTTAGAGTAAATATGATGAGAAACGCAGGCCAAGTCCTTCTGATAGAAGGATTTGCAACAAGAGCCGGCATTAGCAGAGTCATGGGAATGGCAGCTGACTCAGAAACATGAGAACCTGGCTGATGCCAAGTAGGTTTGGGCTGATGAGTCTGACCCTCTCTTAATGAAAACAAAGATCTTGGCCATCCAGTTCCTAATCTCAGTTTCTCAGGGACCCTATTAGAGAAAAGTGGCTCTATCATATGCCAGAACTCCCAGCCACCATGGGTACACTTGTATAATAAATAGCTTGCCTTTCTGTCTCTCTACTCATGGGACACACACTCCATGTTCAATAAGGATTGCTGTGTCTTCCCAGGAGCAGTAAGATCTTGGAGTGAGCCCCCACATTCTCACACTGATAAGTGACCCAGCCTCTGCTGATCTCCTGGGCCTCAGACTGGCTCATTGTTCACGATGCCGTTGCGTGCCCGGACTTGGGCAAGCACCTTCCTGTTGCTAGGCCTTTGAATCTGCTGCTTCTTCCCTCAGATCCCCACTGGACTGGGGCCCAAAGTCTACTCAGAGAAGCCTCTTCAGCCACCCTTGCCAGTGCTGCCCACCCTTGCCAGTGCTGCCCACCCTTCCAGGCTTTCTTGACCACTGTATTCTCCCTTATCTTTTAAGAAGAAACTTTTAGGGTTAAGGATGCAGCTCAGTGGCAGAGTGTTGGCATGAGTATTTTACAGCTACTTTAACAAGGGTTCAACCTCCCTCCTAGCCCATTACTCGCCAGAGGTAGTGGAAGAGAAAGGTCTTTAGGATATGAGGGAAGTGGACCTGCTCAGAAATAGTTCTTCAAGGTGATTACAGTCTTCCTTGTCCTCTGTCCAGTCCACTAGCAAACACCACACACAAATCAGCAGCGGAAGTCCAGTCCATTCAGCAGACGCCACTCACGAATCAGCAAGGAAGTTCAATCCAGAAGAAAGTGTGAGGCTTGCCAACCAGCCCAAGCCTGTGGAAGTGGCAAGAAGTTACAGGAATCTCTCTGGTGAGTTTCTCTCTTTGAAGCCAGCACAAGCAAAGCTCAGCAACTCACTGTAAGGCGAACCAATACATGTGTGTGGTCAGCACAGACGAGTGAAGTGAAGCAAAGAGAACCAGTGCTTGAGCTCCCACTGTCTGTGGAGTCATTTATATTCCTCCTAAACATCACGCAGCCTTTTACATCCTTTCACCTGTGTCTGCTTCAGAAAAACATGCTTTCACGTGTCTGCTTTAACAAAATACCCTTTTACCTGTGTGCCCCAGCCAAACATCATTCGGCATAACTGATTTCCAAAGAAACCAGAAGTTTCCACTTCAGCAGAGTACTGTCTAACACACACACACAGCCCAGGATTCAATCCCCACACAAGGGGAAAAAGGGTGGGTTGATGACATTTCCCTGGCCATGGTAATCCACATCTGTAATTCCAGTGTTTAGGAGTGAGTTGCCCTGAGTTTGAAGCCAACCTGGATTATAAAATGAGTTCTGGGTTATCCTGGGCCACAGAATGAGACCTTACTCTGAGAAAAGCCAACCAACCCCCAAACACTTATCTCTACTTGAAATTGTCATAAACGAACCCTTCTCTACCTTCTGGGCCCAACCTGGGGGCTGTCCATTCGGTATTCATTTCCCTTTCCTACATTCCTTTTTTAAAAAAAGAACTTATTTATTTATTTTACACTTAGCTGTCTTCAAAACACCGGAAGAGGGCCTCAGATCTCATTTCAATGGTTGTGAGCCACCATGTCTCTGGGAATTGAATTCAGGACCTCTGGAAGAACAGTCAGTGCTCTTAACCACTGAGCCATCTCTCCAATCTTCTAAATTCTTAAAAAGAGTATTTGGTTTACACCATCTTCCTTCCTTGTTCTTGTTGTGTTACCTGCACCCCCCCACCACCACCAATCCATATGCTGAAGTTGTAATCCTCAGTACACCAGAATGTGATTATATGATGTGATGGTGTCTTAAATCATTGGCAAGCCACATATATGTGGAAGTTGAACAACGCTCTACTCAACGATAACCTGGTCAAGGAAGAAATAAAGAAAGAAATTAAAGACTTTTTAGAATTTAATGAAAATGAAGGTACAACATATCCAAACTTATGGGACTCAATGAAAGCTGTGCTAAGAGGAAAACTCATAGCGCTGAGTGCCTGCAGAAAGTAACAGGAAAGAGCATATGTCAGCAGCTTGACAGCACACCTAAAAGCTCTAGAACAAAAAGAAGCAAATACACCCAGGAGGAGTAGAAGGCAGGAAATAACCAAACTCAGAGCTGAAATCAACCAAGTAGAAACAAAAAGGATCATAGAAAGAATCAACAGAACCAAAAGTTGGTTCTTTGAGAAATTCAACAAGATAGATAAACCCTTAGCCAGACTAACGAGAGGACACAGAGAGTGTGTCCAAATTAACAAAATCAGAAATGAAAAGGGAGACATAACTACAGATTCAGAGGAAATTCAAAAACTCATCAGATCTTACTATAAAAGCCTATATTCAACAAAACTTGAAAATCTGCAGGAAATGGACAATTTCCTAGACAGATACCAGGTACCGAAGTTAAATCAGGAACAGATAAGCCAGTTAAACAACCCCATAACTCCTAAGGAAATAGAAGCAGTCATTAAAGGTCTCCCAACCAAAAAGAGCCCAGGTCCAGACGGGTTTAGTGCAGAATTCTATCAGACCTTCATAGAAGACCTCGTACCAATAGTATCCAAACTATTCCACAAAATTGAAACAGATTGAGCACTACCGAATTCCTTCTATGAAGCCACAATTACTCTTATACCTAAACCACACAAAGACACAACAAAGAAAGAGAACTTCAGACCAATTTCCCTTATGAATATTGATGCAAAAATACTCAATAAAATTCTGGCAAACCGAATCCAAGAGCACATCAAAACAATCATCCACCATGATCAAGTAGGCTTCATCCCAGGCATGCAGGGAAGGTTTAATATACGGAAAACCATCAACGTGATCCATTATATAAACAAACTGAAAGAACAAAACCACATGATCATTTCATTAGATGCTGAGAAAGCATTTGACAAAATTCAACACCCCTTCATGATAAAAGTCCTGGAAAGAATAGGAATTCAAGGCCCATACCTAAACATAGTAAAAGCCATATACAGCAAACCAGTTGCTAACATTAAACTAAATGGAGAGAAACTTGAAGCAATCCCACTAAAATCAGGGACTAGACAAGGCTGCCCACTCTCTCCCTACTTATAGTTCTTGAAGTTCTAGCCAGAGCAATCAGACAACAAAAGGAGGTCAAGGGGATACAGATCGGAAAAGAAGTAGTTAAAATATCACTATTTGCAGATGATATGATGGTATATTTAAGTGATCCCAAAAGTTCCACCAGAGAACTACTAAAGCTGATAAACAACTTCAGCAAAGTGGCTGGGTATAAAATTAACTCAAATAAATCAGTAGCCTTCCTCTACACAAAAGAGAAACAAGCCGAGAAAGAAATTAGGGAAACGACACCCTTCATAATAGACCCAAATAATATAAAGTACCTCGGTGTGACTTTAACCAAGAAAGTAAAAGATCTGTACAATAAGAACTTCAAGACTCTGAAGAAAGAAATTGAAGAAGACCTCAGAAGATGGAAAGATCTCCCATGCTCATGGATTAGCAGGATTAATATAGTAAAAATGGCCATTTTAGCAAAAGCGATCTACAGATTCAATGCAATCCCCATCAAAATACCAATCCAATTCTTCAAAGAGTTAGACAGAACAATTTGCAAATTCATCTGGAATAACAAAAAACCCAGGATAGCTAAAACTATCCTCAACAATAAAAGGACTTCAGGGGGAATCACTATCCCTGAACTCAAGCAGTATTAGTGATATCAGAGTATTAGTATCAGCAGTATTAGTATCAGAGCAATAGTGATAAAAACTGCATGGTATTGGTACAGAGACAGACAGACAGACCAATGGAACAGAATTGAAGACCCAGAAATGAACCCACACACCTATGGGCACTTGATTTTTGACAAAGGACCCAAAACCATCCAATGGAAAAAAGATAACATTTTCAGCAAATGGTGCTGGTTCAACTGGAGGTCAACATGTAGAAGAATGCAGATCAATCCATGCTTATCACCCTGTACAAAGCTTAAGTCCAAGTGGATCAAGGACCTCCACATCAAACCAGATACGCTCAAACTAATAGAAGAAAAACTAGGGCAGCATCTCGAACACATGGGCACTGGAAAAAATTTCCTGAACAAAACACCAATGGCTTATGCTCTAAGATCAAGAATCGACAAATGGGATCTCATTGCCTTCTGTAAGGCAAAGGACACTGTGGTTAGGACAAAACGGCAACCAACAGATTGGGAAAAGATCTTTACCAATCCTACAAGAGATAGAGGCCTTATATCCAAAATATACAAAGAACTCAAGAAGTTAGACCGCAGGGAGACAAATAACCCTATTAAAAAATGGGGTTCAGGGGTTGGGGATTTAGCTCAGTGGTAGAGCGCTTGCCTAGCAAGCACAAGGCCCTGGGTTCGGTCCCCAGCTCCGAAAAAAAAAAGAAAAAGAAAAAAAAATGGGGTTCAGAGCTAAACAAAGAATTCACAGCTGAGGAATGCCGAATGGCTGAGAAACACCTAAAGAAATGTTCAACATCTTTAGTCATAAGGGAAATGCAAATCAAAACAACCCTGAGATTTCACCTCACACCAGTGAGAATGGCTAAGATCAAAAACTCAGATGACAGCAAATGCTGTCGAGGATGTGGAGAAAGAGGAACACTCCTCCATTGTTGGTGGGATTGCAGACTGGTACAACCATTCTGGAAATCAGTCTGGAGGTTCCTCAGAAAACTGGACATTGAACTGCCTGAGGATCCAGCTATACCTCTCTTGGGCATATACCCAAAAGATGCCCCCAACATATAAAAAAGACACGTGCTCCACTATGTTCATAGCAGCCTTATTTATAATAGCCAGAAGCTGGAAAGAACCCAGATGCCCTTCAACAGAGGAATGGATACAGAAAATGTGGTACATCTACACAATGGAATATTACTCAGCTATCAAAAACAATGACTATATGAAATTCGTAGGCAAATGGTTGGAACTGGAAAATATCATCCTGAGTGAGGTAACCCAATCACAGAAAAACACACATGGTAGGCACTCATTGATAAGTGGCTATTATTAGCCCAAATGCTTGAATTACCCTAGATGCCTAGAACAAATGAAACTCAAGACGAATGATCAAAATGTGAATGCTTCACTCCTTCTTTAAAAGGGGAACAAGAATACCCTTGGCAGGGAATAGAGAAGCAAAGATTAAAACAGAGACAGAAGGAACACCCATTCAGAGCCTGCCCTACATGTGGCCCATACATATACAGCCACCCAATTAGACAAGATGGATGAAGCAAAGAAGTGCAGGCAGACAGGAGCCGGATGTAGATCTCTCCTGAGAGACACAGCCAGAATACAGCAAATACAGAGGTGAATGCCAGCAGCAAACCACTGAACTGAGAACGGGACCCCCGTTGAAGGAATCAGAGAAAGAACTGGAAAGCTTGAAGGGGCTCGAGACCCCATATGTACAACAATGCCAAGCAACCAGAGCTTCCAGGGACTAAGCCACTACCTAAAGACTATACATGGACTGACCCTGGACTCTGACCTCATAGGTAGCAATGAATATCCTAGTAAGAGCACCAGTGGAAGGGGAAGCCCTGAGTCCTGCTAAGACTGAACCCCCAGTGAACGTGATTGTTGGGGGGAGGGCGGCAATGGGGGGAGGATGGGGAGGGGAACACCCACAGAGAAGGGGAGGGGGAGGTTGGCCCGTAAACCAGGAAAGAGAATAACACTTGAAATGTAAATAAGTAATACTCAAGTTAATAAAAAAAAATCATTGGCAAGGGTGTTCATCTAATATACTAGGACTTGAATACAGCCTCAGGAGAGACTGTAGATAGATCTAATGACTAGGCAGTCAGATAAGCCAAAGAGAGGACTCACAAGAAACCACCTATAGAGATAGCCTAGACTCCAGATCTATAAAAGAATAACTTTCTGGTTCATCATCATCATTATTATTATCATTATCATTAATTACAAAACAAGGTCTTACTGCATAGCTCTAGCTGTCCTAGAACTCATTATATAGAGCAGGTTAACCTCAAACCCGCTGAAATCCACCTTCCTCTGCTTTCCAAGTGCTGGGATTAAAGGTGTGCATCAACATGCCTGGTTCAGGGTTTTTTGTTTGTTTGTTTGTTTTTTAAGATTTGTGTGTGTGTGTGTGTGTGTGTGTGTGTGTGTGTGTGTGTTTGCATGTGCCTGTGAAATCAAAAGTCATCAGATCGCCTGGAGGTGGAGTAACAGGTAGTCATGAGCTGCCTGATATGGGTGCTAGGAACTGAATTACAGTCTTCTGAAAGAGCAGTGTTTCCTCTTGGGCTGGAGAGATGGCACAGCAGTTAAGAGCACTAGCTGCTCTTCCAGAGGTCCCAAGTTCAATTCCCAGCAACCACATGGTGGCTCACAACCATCTGTAATGGGATCAGATGCCTTCTTCTAGTATGTCTGAAGACAACGACAGCATATTCATATGCATAAAATAAGTAAATAATTCTTTAAAAAACAGAGCAAAACAAAGTGTTCTCTCTTCAGCCCCGATCTCCCTCTATTGATTATCTCGTTGGGTCTATGGTACTTTGTGTTGACAGCTATAGCTGACATATGCTTACCATTTCAGCCTGTGTCTCAAAGGAAGAAGACAACTGACCTCCCACTGTCCAGTCACCAAGGGGAAATAGAATGAATCGTTAGCAGCAGAACTCAGGCTAGCGCAGCTGGGAACAGAGGGCGTTCCCCCTAGACAACTGCTAGGTCTCTACAGGGGCCCTCTTAGGCAGACTGAAGAGTTGTTCTCAGAATATCTTGTATATGTATATGGATGCTCTGCCTTCATGTATGGCTGTATACCACATGTGTGCCCATAGCAGCTAGACGGTGTCAGATTCCTTGGACCTGGAGTTACAGACAGTTGTGAGCTGCCACATGGGTTCACACGAACTCCGGTCCTCTGGAAAAGCAGCCATCTCTCCAGCCCCTGAAAGAGTTTCCTTTCTGAATGGTCTTTTTATTTTCTACCTTTGAGAAGAAATATCTCATCCTGGCTACAGCTGGAAGCCATCTTTTTTTGGCAACAAAGGAAGAAGCTAAGAAAGGACAAAATGTCCGAATGCGTAGAGCCAAGAAAATGGAGATGGGTTCCCAGCAGGAATGGACCTGGAATAGTTCCTCCTCCGGACTCCCTACTGTGTGCGATGATAAGGGATTGACTTGGTGTCAGATGAAGACCTCATCAAAGCCAAAAACATCCTTACAGATTGAACCCACTGATAGGCGGCTTGAAGCAGCCCCTACACCCACCTGTACCATGGATACAATGGTGGATTGGCCACAAAAGTTTGCATTTGTAGCCGGCAGCAGGGAATTTGGCCACCTCTATGTCTAATGGCGGGCTGACCTTCCTGCCCCTTTGTGGTTGGATGTAGTGGGTGAAGAAGTGGTACAGTGCCTTGAAGATGCTGGGACCCCAGAGTCCTCACTCTCCTCTTTCATATGGGAACTGACCCCAACCAGGTTAACGGCCAGAGTCATGGCAGTGGGCCACTGCTGCAGATGCATGCAGGGGTGGGCATGTGTGTTAAGTCAGCTGCAGGTACCTGAGCACTGCTATCCAGACAAGAATGGAGGAAATGAATGCCCCTCCCCCCCACTGACAGAAAGATCACACCATGAGACCCAGAAAGTACCCAATTCCTTCCACCTGCTTTATAGGGTTTTTTTCTCCCTTTAAATCATAAAACTGGAGCTAGAATGCATTTGAGAAGATTCTTATGATCAAGTCCTAGCTTTGTCCCAAACTTGTCTGGAGGCCATAATAAGCCTATGCTCAGAGCCAAAGTATACCACCTAATGCTGTGTTTAGTCCAATGCCTGACAACACCCTAGTGGATCTCACTTGGAAGCAGGGCTGCAGATGTAATGAAGTCATCCCAGATGGTGGCAGACCCTTAATTCAGTGACTGGTATTTAAGAGAAAACAAACACAAGCCATCGAGGAAGATGGTGGTCAGATTGGAATTGTGCCATGATAGCCATGCACTACTAAGGACTGCTGGAAACACCCAGAAGCCAGGAAGAAGCGAGAGGATTCTTCCCCGGAGTCCTCAGAGGGAGCACTGCCCGGCTGATTCCTTTTAGGATCACAGCCTCAGGACTGTGAGAGAGCAGATTCCTGTTATGTTGAGCAGCCCAGTCTGTGCTACTTGGTGATGGCAGAGCTAAGATACTAACCCCAGATCCTCTACAAACATCAGCTGAGCTGGGGAGGCTCATCCCCACTCTGGGAAACACTGGGTACCACCAACTGCTAACTACACACAACATCTCTTTACAGCATCCCTTCCAGCTAAGTCATCCTTTTCTTTGCCAAGAATGTGGAGCAAGATGGTGACTTTATTAGTGTAATTGCTGTTCAATTTAGTCAGAGAGGCAAGCCATTTGCAGGGAGTTCAGAGTAGGACATTCAGCAGCCCAGTTCCAAACATTGTGGTCTTTTTTCCTTTTTCTGAAAGAGACATTGACTAATTTTATATTACTAATGACATAATCCTGTTTACTTCAACAGTAAAGTTGAAACTGGGGGCTCCATTAGCAGATTTCATAAAGAGATTCATTGAGTTCAGGACTAGAAAGAAATCTGGGATTTAATCCCAACCCTGGATTAGCCTAGAGCCCGGCTTCTCAAACTATAGCACTGTAGGCTGCGACCAGAGGGGGCACGGTAATTGAAGTAGAGGAGGGCAACATTGTAAGGTTTCTGAAGGTACAATGACCAAAAATTAATTCAAATTCTAAAGTGCCATGAATCTGAGGTACCCGCAGCACCTGCTGCAGGTGCACCTGAAGCTTCAGTCCAGCTTTGGTCTCACACACACACACACACACACACACACACACACACACACTCACACACACTCACACACTCACACACTCACACACTCACACACATACTCACACACTCATACACACTCACACACTCACACACTCACACACACTCACACACACTCTCACACACACTCACACACTCACACACACTCACACACACTCACACACTCACACACTCACACGCACTCACACACACTCTCTCACACACACACACTCACACACTCACACACACTCACACACTCACACACACTCACACACTCACACACTCACACACACTCACACACTCACACACACTCACACACACTCTCACACACACACACACACACACACACACACACACACACACACACACGATCATGCATTCGGCTCTGTGCAGGTTGGCACACCACAGTGAGTCCCCAAACAATGCCCGAAATACCTGGGCTAAGACAAGGCCAATGTATTTTCTTAAGTAGTGTTTCTGCCATACCAACCAAGTTTTCTGCAATTCTAGAAACATCATGGAAACACAACATAAAACACTTTTAATATGCAATGTTTTCCTATTATCATTTCTCTGGTTGCAAATATTAAATTATTGTATCTTCAGATTGTATTGTGCTAGAATGTTTGACTTTAAAAATTACTGCTTGAGTCACTCACTTGAGTCTCATAAGACAAATGATCAGTCTTGGATTATGGCTTGGGATTAGTAAAAAGAAATTTTAACTATTTCAACTATTTCTGAAATGGCCTTAAGCATATTTCTGCTCTTTTGTATTATGTTGCATGGATTAAATGCATTAGTGATGAACTTTGAGTCACCAACAATATGCTGGTTTTATATTAAGAAAAGAAATTACTACCCCCCTCATCCTCCATCCCTTCCCCCTCACCTCAACCCCACCCCCACCCCCACCCCTGAAATGGGTAAAAAGAAACCTTGGTGGTGGTGGTGGTGTTCCTATACCAGTCAGGGCAGAGCAGATGGCATCTGTCCCCTCACCCCTCAACACCTGAGGCATTTAGGAGCTGATCCTAGAGTCATAATGGGGAGTGAGGGGCAGTACTTGAGAGAGCAGGCCTGAACCTTGCCTGGCCAGCACAGTAGGGCTGCCCTGGTGGAAGGGGCACAGGAAAATCAGTCCCCAAGGACAGAGTGAGGGAGAGTTGGCCTAACCAGTCATCTGGCATGAGGTAGTGTGGGTTCAGGGGTGATGCCCTCTCCATCCATTGCAGCAGCCAGGAGAACTGAGGTCATGAGATCAGGGGAACTAATCCTGCCCCCTCACTGGCTGTGCTTGGGAGAGTGGGACCAGGTGAGCCAGCCCCGAGGGTATGAGAGTCGTAGAGCTGACCTTGCCACTTGCTGATGGCGGCATTGCTGTTGGATGGTCTAGCTGAAGCAGTGATGGAGGGCTCAGCCTGGTGGTGCGGATAAAGGAGCTGGCAGGGTGACCAGCTCAACTACTACCCAGCCCCAGATCCAGGGCTCTGTATTGGCCCACCCCAAAGTCTATATCATCTGTGAATGACTGGGATGTGTGAAAGGGACACTTCCGTTATTCCAAAGCTATAGGATCTCCATGATACAGGGCAACAACAGGGCAACCTGGAGGAGTTCCAATGAGGATCCAATATTGAAGCCAAAGATCTCGAACCAGACCAATGACTCATTGCAATGAACATTTGCAAGTGAAGATGAATGGACGGGGGATATACTGTGGGACACACTGGACATACTACAGCTTCCATGAAGAGACGTTTTCTATGCGTGTGTGTGTGTGTGTGTGTGTGTGTGTGTTATTTTGGGAGGAGGTTACAAGGGTGAAGGGTGGATATGAGGGGATGGGGAATGGGGAGATGAGCAGGACTGGGGTATATGATGTGAAACTCACAAAGAATACAAAGTTTTATTTTGTTTTACAAAAAGAAATGAGAGCACTTTCTCTAGGTATGATTTAACCTCATACAAGCTGGGATTTGAATTATTTACTTCATGCTCCCTGTGACTTCTACCCTCTGTCTGTCTGTTGTCTGGAACTGAATCTGCCTGTGTTTCTGTATCAGTTGTGTGTGTGTGTGTGTGTGTGTGTGTCTGTGTGTCTGAATTGTGTCTGTGTATGTCTATATGAGTGTGTTTCCCATTAAAGGACTTTATATTTATTGAACAACACAGAAAACATCTCACGGGATAAAAATGAAACACTTTACCAAAACCTTAAACAGAGTCTTATAAGGGATTAAGTCACTGACCCCAACTGACTCAGACAACAAATAGTATCACAAACATCATTGTTTACCATGCCACATGCAAATGTTGTGTTCAACTTTAGAGTGGATGTTCAATTTATACAGTTGTTTTCAACCTCTATTGTTGCCACTTTCTGCAGATGGGTATTAGAGCACAGCTGCATCACAGATGGGTGTTAGAGCAACAGCTGCATCACAGATGGGTGTTAGAGCACAGCTGCATCACAGATGGGTGTTAGAGCAACAGCTGCATCACAGATGGGTGTTAGAGCACAGCTGCATCACAGATGGGTGTTAGAGCACAGCCACATTACAGAAGGGTGTTGGAACACAGGTGTATTACAGATGGGTGTTAGAGCACAGGTGTATTACAGATGGGTGTTAGAGCACAGGTGCATCACAGATGGGTGTTAGAGCACAGGTGCATCACAGATGGGTGTTAGAGCATGGGTGCATCACAGATGGGTGTTAGAGCACAGGTGCATTCATTACAGATGGGTGTTAGAGCACAGGTGCATCACAGATGGGTGTTAGAGCATGGGTGCATCACAGATGGGTGTTAGAGCATGGGTACATCACAGATGGGTGTTAGAGCATGGGTGCATCACAGATGGGTGTTAGAGCACAGCTGCATTCATTACAGGTGGGTGTTAGAGCACAGGTGCATCACAGATGGGTGTTAGAGCACAGGTGCATCACAGATGGGTGTTAGAGCACAGGTGCATCACAGATGGGTGTTAGAGAACAGCTGCATTCATTACAGATGGGCGTTAGAGCACAGCTGCTTACTCTGGGTCAGGGCATGGAAGAGTACGCAATGTAAGATTACAGCTATGCAATAGCTTAGGCTACAAACATTGATTACATGTGTAGTGGCTATTCCTGGTTGTCAACCTGACTATATTCAGAATGAACTACAATCCAGAATTGGAAGGCTCACCTTTAATCCTGATCTTTAGGCTGGGAGATACAAGTTTCTGACCTGGATCTTGGTTTGGAGATCTTGAGGCAAAGTGGCTATGAATCCACGGAACTCAAAGGAGATCTCTGAGTTCAAGGTCACCTGGGACAAAGCAAGTCCCAGATCCAGGCGTGGTGGCACACACCTTTAATCTGGTACACACCTTCTGCTGGAGATTTACATAAGGACATTAGAAGAAGGACGAGTCTCCCTTTTCTGCCTGCCTGCCTGCCTTGTGGTACTGAGCCACTGCTAGATCCTTGGACTTCCACTCACAGCTGCTGCTGATCATTGTTGGGGAGGAGGATAACAGACTGTAAGTCATCAACTAATTCCCTTACAATCTAGAGATTACCCATATGTTCTGTGGCTCTAGAGAACCCTAAGACAACATGGAAACTCCAATGTGAGTAAGGTTACATTGTTCTCTTAAAAGTAAGTGAAACAGAATGAGTAGAAAGTAGGCTAGCAGCCTCAAGTGTTATGTGACTTCAAGGTGTATTATTAAACATGGCTGTGAGGTCTGGCAAAAGTTGGAAGAATGGAAGGAATTTTTTTTATCACATTGCATCACCATATAACATATTCATATGAACTAAAGTGGAATTTTCAGTATGGATGGTGATTGGATCAAAATATTAACCAATGCTGAAAACTGTGAAAGATGACTTATGTCCTACTCTGTCAAGTAGTCAACTAACACCTAATTCTTGTCATATATGCACATGTACATGTTTATGTCTATGTATATGTGTGCACATGTGTGTGGAAGCTAAAGATTAACACCAAGTATCTTCCTTAATTGCTCCCCACCTTCTTTATTGAGACAGAGTCTTTCATGGACTTGGGGTTCACCAGTGCAGCTAAATGGTCAACAAGTCCAGGACACCCTATGCTCCCCAGCACTGGGATTACACAGGTGCATTCCACTACACCGGGCTTAGACCCAGGTGCTGGGGGTAAAACTCAGGCCCTCACGATTGACATGCCACCACTTTCCTGACTGAGCCTTCTCCCCACATTCAAAATCTAATTCTTTATGTAAAAATAAACATATACATTCATTTTATAGTATGTAAAATTGCTTTCATCTTTAATAAGTTATAGATGTACACATATGCCAAAGAAAATTCTAAGATTTGCTCTTGGTTTGCTTTTTTTTATATATTTAGTTATATGTGTGTATGTGGGGGGAGGGTGCACATGACATCATAAGGTTGATTTTGCTACAAAAGAGACGTTGCATACAGGGTGAAATTGAGGACATCGCAATGGAAGTAAGTTAAAGATAGTAACAGTGTTTGAGACCTTAGGATGGTCCTGGAAGGAAAAGACCAGAGCTCCTAACTAGGAAGTTGCTAAAGGAAGCAGTGATGTTTGGTTGGCTGTGGGTCAGCAGGGTTGGGTGAATGTGTGCTTATGTGGTCTGTGGTGCTCTTGTCTGAACAGGTACTGTCTATGAGCGTTGTGAGCCCTAGAACAGCATACTTTGAAGAGCTGTGGCTTCTAACTCAATTCTTAGTTTTCCCCAGCAGCCTCACTTCTGGTGATTGCTTGTCTCTACCATGAAGAGTGTGGCGAGTGACAGAGATGAAGAGACTGAGTAATGGCCTTGCTACCTCACATCGTCTCCCACCAGCACAGTGTGTGTAGGGAGAGCCACATGCAGGATGCCAGAGAGCGCTGAGGTGCCTTCTCAGGGGTGAGATCCTTCATGAATCATGGCAAGGTTTGACATTACAAAAAAAATATTTTTATTCTTTCATATTTTAAAAAAATCAATTATTTTTTTATAGTGGAAAGGAAACCCCTTAAAGGTACTTTACATTTTATTGATTCAATGACTACTGAACACGTACCTTCTCTGGACCTCTTGCAGGAAATACAGTCTTGAATGGAGTACATAGCTTTGTGGTCCCTCATATTCCAGGATATCGAACAGGGCAATGTAACGCAGGGTCCCCGTGGGGCGGAGCGTTAGGAGTGGCTCCGCCTGCTCTACAGACAGGCGAGGAACTCAGTAACACAGCAAACGTGGGAGAGGCCTCAGGGACAGAGTGTGGCTCAGTAACAAAGTCTGTGAACACCAAACCTTGTTCATTCCTGGGTGGGCACAAGAGGCCTGTTCATCCAGCCTTCATGCAGCTCCCACGTGGCAGTTCACCACAGGTGTGGTATTCTTTTTATAATTTATTTTTGTACACAAGTGTTTTGTCTGCATCTATGATTGTGCCATTGGACCTCACGGAACTAGACTTACAGACAGTTGTGCGCTGCCTTATAGGTGCTGGGACTCTAACCTGGGTCCTTTGGAATGACAGCCAGTGGTACTCTTAATCACAGAACCATCTTCCCAATCCCCACAGTTATAGCATTCTTCCTAAGATTTAACAAGGCTGTGGCTTCGTCTTCCCAGCTGAGTATCTCCAGGTCTCTCCATTCCATCCAGGGGACCGTCCACTGCCTTGGGTGAAGAATGTCTGCACATCATATTCCAAAAGGGTACATTCCCTCTCCTGGTTCTTTTTCCTGGTTCAGATTTAGCTGTGGGGTACATTCCAAGGAGCACAGCTCTCTAGAACTCCTGGAAGCAAGAACTGGTGGGAGCCAGAGAGACAGGGCAAGCTTGTTTCCTGAGGGGTTGCTCACATCACCTCTCCAACGTTCAAAAACACAGAACCCTTCACAACTGCATAACGATGGGCATTGAGTCTCAGAGACAATAAGGAATTCACAGTGGCAAGGCTTTCCTTCTCTGTGAACTGCAAGGACTACTTTAATATACATTTGGCTAGCAGTAGGATCATTTCTGTTGATTCTAGGTTTACCTAACTGAGTTTGGCTACACGAGGAAGTTTAAATTGGCTTGCAACCTGGAGACATATGGGAGACTGGAAAGAGCTGGTGTGCCAGCAGACACGGGTCTGGAATCAGAGATTCATTCAGAGAGTCCAGGATTAAAGTCTAGTGTATATTAATCTATGAAAAAAATCTACCTGCCAAGCAACACATCCCAAAAAATACACACAGAATATTTTTGCATAGGATATAGCTAGGATGTAAAGAATATGTTTATTTAAGAATCATGGGGATTTTAAGACCATTTCTTAGTTACGGAGTCTCTTAGTCTCTTAAAAGGATAGTTTTAAAATCTTGGAGCAAAGTATAAAGACCCGAAGGACACAGGAGACAAGAGCTTCCTGCCAACAGTCACATGCACGCTGGTGACTGTTCACTGTCCCATGCTTCTGCGTGGAGTTGCATTCTCCGGGAAGAGGAGTCTGGCCATGCCAGGCAGGGAAGGAGGCTTCTGAGATTAAATGTGGAGTACAGCACACAATCAGTCTTTATCCAGAAACACACACACACACACACACACACACACACACACACACACACACGCATGCACACACTTACACACATTTCCCTTTCTATTTATTTTATATACATATTTGTGTGTACAAAATATATTTATAAACGTGTTTATAAACCAGATGTTGTCATAGACATCTGAATTTTCTGGTAAGCTCAGATAACACTGGAAAGGAATGAGGCTTTCTATTTCTGGAGTGGCAGAAAGGGGGATTTTATAAAACCCTGACTCGTCTCTGAAAGGCTCGAGAACTGGTAAAGTGATCAAAATAAAGCTTTCCAGAACCCGGAAAATGAACTAATATCTTACAATAACTTGGAGAGAATGGGCTGGAGAGATGGCTCAGTGGTTAAGAGCACTGACTTCTTCCTGAGGTCCTGAGTTCAAATCCCAGCAACCACATGGTGGCTCACAGCCATCTGTAATGGGATCTGAGGCCCTCTTCTGGTGTGTCTGAAGACAGCTACAGTGTACTCATATACATAAATAAATAGATCTCTTTTTTTTAAAAAAGAATTTGGAGAGAATGTATTCAAGCGAAACAGATGAAGCGTGGTGAAACGTCTCTTATTCTCCTTTCTCCAACTCCCCCAAACCCATCACCTCACTGCTGAGAAAACACCTGGTAACAGTTGCTTGGGTGGCTAGACCACACTTCGAGCATCCCATTACTCTCAGAGTGCCACTGCTCGGTCTGTCTGGCTTACTGAAGAAGCTGCACATGTAGGGACTGCCTTCGTTGACCAGTCTCAAGAGCTCACTGTGTGAACAGTCCTGTGGCTGAGGGTATAACTGTCCGGACATCTAACATACATTGTCCCGGGTTGGAACCCAATACTGAAAAACAAAACAAGGTTGTACAAATGCATTTCCTGGTAGGATTATTTGGTCAAAACAACCAACAGCACCTGTTTAATACTCTTTACTGCTGGTGCTGATGTTGCCAGTAGGAATGGAGGCCAGTCTGCTTTAAGATATAATAATAAAGGCTGGAGAGATGGCTCAGTGGTCAACAGCGCTGGCTGTTCTTCCAGAATACCAGGTTCAATTCCCAGCACCCACATGGCTGCTAACAGCCATCTGAACTCCAGTTCCAGGGGATCTGGTGCACTCTTCTGGCCCCTGTGGGCACCAGGCACAAATGCAGTATACATACATAAATGCAAGCAAAATATTCATACATATACAATAAATAAATATTTTTAAAAATTAAAATATCAGACAATGAGATACCCATTTAGACATTTGAAAAACAGTGCTGCAGTCGTGAGAATTAAGAGGACGCGACCAGAAAGACTGTGACCTCTCACCTGCGGCCAGTCTGGCAACTCTACTTAAGAACCAAGGTAAAACAGAGATGTATCTGCCTATTTGGTCACATTGAAGGTGACATCTATGTCATGTCACAGACAGAAAAAAACCATCCAGAGAGCCAGCCCCTCCCTACATGGAGAGGGCCAACAAGAACAACCCAGCCTTCTTGTTATTCCAGGGGTGGAAGGCAGCCTGATGACATCAGGTCTCCCTGTCACATACTGAGCAAGGTCCACACCCCTACTCAGAAAAAGAATGACTGCTCACATAGCTTAAGACATGTATGCCCTGCTCGCCTATTTCTATCATGTGTCATGGCTCACATATCAACTGGGCTCACATACCTCCTCAGAGGAAGTGTGATCAGTTACATAAGTTATTTATTAATTAAGTCTCCTTCGCATTGCAAGATCTCTTTCCTGAGGAAACATTATATATATATATATATACTTTTTGGTTGTGAGCCTAGCCTTTAAGGGCTGAGCCATCTCTCCACCCCTAAATATATTTTTAATTAATTTTTTGTATGTATGGGCATTTTTGTCCATGTGTGTCTGTGTTTCATGTGTATGCCTACTGTCTGTGGAGGCTAGAAGATGTTAGATTCCTTGAGACTAGAGGTACAGATGATTGTTAGCTGCCCATGTGGAAATTTGGAATTAACTCTAGGTCCTCTGCAAGAACAGTCAGTGTTCTTAACCTTTGAGCCATCTCCCCAGCCTCCCTGTGGGGGAAAAAACCCTTAAATGTAGACACTTTATTCTGTCTTAGCAGGCTAGAGCTTTTTACCTCAGACCCCTGATGTGCCATTGATATTTATGAAGTCTCATTGGAGGACATTTGACTCAATGCCTGCCTTTCTCAAGTCTCCTCTAGGACTCTCAACCCTAGTATCTGGTGCTGAAACCTGGGAGAGAAGTGTTATTGAGAAGGATTGCCCCATGGGGCTCCTCCACTCTTACTGTGCTGTCTCTGCATTTAACAATACCCAAGTGCTAGATGCTTGCCCTGACCTGGATCAGCTCCCTCTCCTCCACCTGCTGAGTCTAGGGATGTGCTTCCTCCACATCAGTGTTCCATAAGTAGTCTGGCCATAGCTCCAGAAGGGAAACTGAGGAATATGAGGATGCTCGTCTTCCCCCACTCCTTACAGGCTTGATTCCCCAGGTTTTATGAGCACCAACCAATCTCACCTGTCTAAAATTTCTCCCCTAAGCTACCCTCTCTAGAACCTCAGAATCCTTTATTCTGGGGAGAGATGAAACACATGCCCTTGAACTGTGAACCAAACAACCCTTTTTTTCCTTAAACTGCTTTGCATCAGGTATTTTGTCACAGCAACGGGCTCAATAATGAATATGACCACTTTCAATCTTTATTAGTACTAGAGTGGGCCTCAACATTCTGGCACGGCAGAAGTGGCAGCAGAGCCGTAACCACGTGGCAGAGCGCTGAGGGGGCAGCAGTAACAAAGACGAGGGCTGAGAAACTGGGGGGCCTGGTTGCTGCAAGAGAGCTGCCATGCCTGGAGTGCCCGATGCCTTGGGCCAGAGATCTGTGATACTAGCTATTGCCAAGGCTGAAGATCTTGGCAGCCTACGTCTAAGAGCTACAACACTTTGCCGTGGGCGTAAAGGAGCCAGTTCCTAGGTCTGTATGAGAGCTTTTACACTGTAATTGCTGTCATCCATGCTTCTCAAAGTTTAGGAGCACAGACAGTAGCTGACACAGGAAGAAGGCCATTGTTGATTAAAGCCCAGACCCTCCAACATGAATTTTAGAATAAGCTTGTATCCATCTACAAAGAGTTCTATTGGGATTTCTATAGGAGTAGGTTAAGTCCAGAACAACCCAGAGTAAAGCAGGAACTCCGTGATTTTGAGATCATAGCACTGGTGTTGCTTCTTTACATTTTGTGACAGAACATGGACATGGAGACATCTATGGAACCTTAAAGTACAAATAGAATGACTTCAGTAGTTATGAGAACTAATGCTCAACGGCCTGTGAATACCAGGCAAGAGCTTCCCCCACTGAGGGATAGCCACGCCCACTCCACACTCCTCTCTGTTCTTTCTCCCTCTTTCCTTCCTCCTTACACACTCCCTTTTCTGAAACAAGACTCAAATGTAGGCTAGGTTGGTCTTGAACTTGTTATACTCCTGCTGCAGCCTCTTGATCTCAAAAGGCATTAACTACCACACTTCTTTATGAATTATACTCAGTGGGTTTACAGGAATTGGAGAATATATTAATTACTTTTCTAATGTGTGCAACAAGATGCCCTACTGAAACAATTTAAAGGAGGAAAGCCTTTCTTGGCTCACAACTTCATAGGGTGTTGCTCTGTTACGGTGCAGAAGGCAGGTTCATCCAGTGAGAGGAGAATGGCAGAGACTCATTCACAAGGCAGCAGATCAGAAGCAGAGAACATTGGTGGAAACCAGAGACCAGTACAACTCAATGCTCAAAGGCCTGGACTAGTGATCTATTTCTGTCAGGTTCCACAGCTTTCAAACAAACAAACAAAAACAAACACACAAACACCACAAGCTGGGAACTGAGCACTCGGAGCCCATGGGGAACATTCCAGATCCAAACCATAAGATTTGGCCTTGCCCTCCAAAGGCTCATGGCTTTCTGATAATGTGAAAATTTCACTCATTCCAAATTGGAGTTCACAGCCTCAAGAGTCACAATACTCAAGTGTCTAAGATCTCCACTAAGATGCACGAGAACCACTTAGCCAAAAGCCCCATAAAGCCAAAACAGTAAGTTACAGACTTCTGAAACATAGTGGCACAGAATGAACATTCCCAACCCAAGAGGAATGGATGGGGCACAACAAGGAAAGAATAAGATAAAACGAAGTCATGACACAGAAGGGAAATGTTGGAACTCACAGTTCCATGCACGCATCTGAGACACATGGCAGTATTACCTGGGCGGCTTCATTAGTGCCACCTTTGCATCCTTAACATTTGCAACAAATGTAGCCTCTTTGTGGCCAGCTCCATTTAGTGCCCGCAGCTCTCCTCGGCATGTTTCTAGGGTTTCCAACACCTTACTATGGCCACTCCGACTCACATTTACATCTCGTTGCATTACCCTGACCGAGACCCTTTGCAGGGCTCTGAGCTGGTGCACACCCCACTTTTCTATGGAGGTGGATTATAACCATGTTCAACATGGAGCTACAGTCGGGCCCTCTTGGACCACGACTACAGCAGCCCTTCAGGGCCTGTGCTCTCAGCCTTGAAACTGAAGATATTTCAAACGCATCTGCAAGCTTACATTTTGGGCCTTCAATGGGAGGAGTCTCCCCTGTAAGGCACTTTTCTGTTGTCTCAACACAAAGTGCACAGCCTCTTCGTAGATTAGTTGCCTGTCCAAAACCTTCAATGAGTTGTAAACCTTTTTCTTCACCAAATAGATTCCTTACTGCCTTCTGCTTTGCTTAAGAGAAACTTCATTTCTCATGTAAATCTAAAACAGCAGGTAGCCATACTCCCTGAATTTGGGGGTGGGTTTTTCACTACTCATACTATATAGCCCTGGCCGGCCTGGCACTCACAGGGACCTGCTTGGCTGTGCTCTCCAAGTGTTTAGATTGAAGGAGTTTGATATTTTGCTATTCTTGAGTAGTTAGCTCTTATAAAAGTAGGTTTTGGAGTCTGGAGCAGTGGCTTAGCAGTTAAGAGCACTTGTTGTTCTTGAAGACGACCTAGGTTTAGTTCCTAGCACCCACAGAGCTCACAACCATCTGTAACTCCAGTTCCAGATACCTCTGCTAACCTCCATGGGCTCCCACATGCATACAAAGTACATATGCTCATAAAGGTGCACACACATAAAATAAACACATTGGCCAGGCCTATACATTTTTCCTATAGATTATTCCCTTTCTGTCTTTCCGTCACATTGAGACACAGCTGGGAGGATAGGGTTTGAGAGAGACATGATAACACCCTCACCAGGGCCAAAAAAAGGGGGGGGGGGCTTTCAGCCAGCCTTAGTTAGGGTTTCTTTTGCTATAAAGAGACACTGTGGCCACAGCAATTCTTTTGTTGCTGGAGAGTTCTACATCAGGAACAGTAGGCACCAGGAAGAGACAATGAGCCACTAGGCCTAGTTTTCTTCTGAAACCTCAAAGCCCAAGCCCCGTGACACATTTCCTCCAGCAAGGCCATACCTCCAATTACAATACTCCCTATGAGTCTATGGGGGTCATTTTCATTCAAACTATGACAGCCACCAGCACTGAGTTGATGACGTACACAGCCTCAGGCTTTATTTCAGCGAATAGCCCAGTGAAGATAAAAATATACATTTTAGACTTCCATGAAAATATTGTTCAGCTTTTATTTTTATGTATGTGGGTGTTTTGCCTGCATGTGTATCTGTGTGCCTGCCTTATGTGTGCCTGATATCCAGAGAAGCCATTGGATACCTTGGAACTGGAGTCATAGATGGTTGTTGAGTCAACGTGTAGATGAAAATCTTAACTGCTGAGCTTCTCTACAATCGAAGCCTTAGACTACAATTCCTAATGAACCAGTTCTTCTATGATGATGGCTGTAATGGTCAGACTACTAATAGAACACGCTAAAAACCAGGCAGACGGGTGTCTCTTGATCGAGGGCAGATGTAACACAGTGAAGGCATGGCTGAAAGAATACATTAGGAATACATTAGGAAACAATTCCCTCAGGAACATGGTTACCGTGGGCAAGGAAAGCAGATCAGACAGTAATTTGGAAGGAGCTGCAACAACCCAGGGAAGCGGCACAAAGCCTCATGCACAACTCTGTCAAACTGACTGAGACCAAGTTGACGGGTTTCACTGACATGCTTACCTCTTCAAAACACCTGGTTGAAAAGTGAGATGATCAACTTCTGTCTGACTTCAGAGCCCCTGTAAGTGCTTCTTGGTCTTAAATAAACCACTGGTTGAGTCATCTTGAACTCCTTAAAGTTGAAAATGATCTTCAAGGAAGATAAAATATGTGCAGTAACAACACTCCTTTGCACAATTTTATTACCTAAGGGTTCTCGAACAGATTCTTTGAAAGCGCCAGGTTTCCACTCATCTTTATCTAGTAGTTTCTACTGCACTGTCTGGTCATGTTCTCTAGCCACAGCTGGGGAGGGGACCAATCAACTCAGCAGGCAGCTACAGGACTTGGAGCAGAGGCTTACCCTCAGACAACCAACTGAGCGTCTAGGCATCTATTCTGGTATCCTCCTTTCTCAAGTCTGATTGCTGGAGCATGAGCAATTTACTTTTTTTCTTTTCTTTTTTTCGGAGCTGGGGACCAAACCCAGGGCCTTGCGCTTAGCTAAATCCCCAACCCCGAGCAATTTATTTTTGATTTTGTCAGCTCCAATTACAACCTGAATAGTCTTGGCTCACATTTCCAACAAGATTCTGCTAAGTACAGTCTCTAGAATAAACTCTGTATATCAGAGGGTGCTATTACTTTTCCTAATAAAACAATACAACATTAAGTGTCATGGTATATTTAGAATCTTATCTATATTTGGAAAATACTGTTGTATGCTGTGTTCAAGACATCCTGAAACTCACATTTATGTTTTTTTCTTTTTTTAACATTTATTTATTTTATGTATATGAGTGCTCTATAGAGGGCATCAGATCTCATTACAGATGGTTGTGAGCCACCATGTAGTTGCTGGGAATTGAACTCAGGACCTCTGGAAGAACAGAGAGTGCTCTTAACCACTGAGCCACCTCTCCAGCTTTTGATCACTGTTTATGAGCCAATGAGGAAGACATTCTTTAAAAAAAATATGACTTGTGTATGTGTTGTGCACACACAGACACACGATACATGTGAGTGCAGGTACACATGTGCAATGATATACATGTGGAGGTGAGAGGACAGCTTTTTGAAGCCAGTTCCCTCTTTCTACCATGGCTCCGGTGATCAAACTGTTGTCAAACTTGCACAGCACCCACTTTTACCCACCGAACACCTCTCTCACCAGCCCAGGGTAAATGCGCTTATATTTTAGGAACACAAAGATTAAGAGCATCAAGTATGAAAACACCAAAGCAAGAGATATTATCCCACTTTAATTAGAAACAAATATCCAACAGGAAATTGTTTTTTAAAAAGATCACAGAACCACATTCTATGCTAAACCATATAGTGGAACTCTGAATTATTGTTAAAAACATTGTGCAAAGTATTTAATGACATGTAGAGGTGTGGCTTATTTATGACCCCTATGTCGTCCCCTAGCAGTCCTGTCATCATCCTTCCCATTATTTCTCCCATCCTCACTTAACCTCCCTTTGCCTATTTTGTGCTTGCTCAATCGTAACTCTCAACTGAGGAGACTTCTGCAGCCTAGGGCACCGCAGTATCCATCTCCAGCCAGCATGCACATGCGTCCCTCCTGTCCAGTGCAGAACCATCCTTCTGTGAGCACTAGATCCACCACTGTACGTGTCGAACGGGAGCTGCACACCATCACCACGACACAGGAAGGCGCATTAGCCGAGGAACCTTAGGAACTATTCCAAATCACCAGGCTTCAAAAGTCCTGAACAGGAATAGATTCGTCCTTTACATGCTGCAGAAGAAAATAAACACATCAGCTTATGAAAATTACCAACTTAATTAACTCCACCTCTCAGAAACATCCATGCAGCAGAAGAAAATAAAATCCAAAATGAGTTAAATATTCTTCTTGGGGAAAACACCTTGAATTGAAATTCAAAAATCCAAAGCTAGAACTAAATACAAATCCAGAAAACACAGAAAAGATAATGGCATAAAGAACAAACAAACCCAAAACTATAGTAAGCCTTTAATCCAGCACTTGGGAACAAAAGCAGGGGGATCTATGTGAGTTCTAGGCCAGTCTAGTCTACACAGCAAGTGCCAGAATAGCTAGGACTACATAGGAAGTCCCTGTCCCAACCAAAAAAAAGTAAAAAAAAATTAAAATAAAATAAAAAGACTATATTAACAACAGTAGAGTTGACTGGAACGATAACAACTCCTTTATGATTACATCGAAAAGTTCACAGATATGGAGGCTGGTGAGTTGGCTCATCGATGAACAATCCTTGTTCTTGACTGAGGACCCAGGCTTGCTTTCCTACCACCAACACCACAGCTCACAACCCCACGTAGCTCCAGTTCCAGAGAATCCAACATCCTCCTCTGCCTTCTGTGGGCATCAGCCTGACTGTGGTATAGACATACTTCATTATAGACACAAAGCTCACAGATGTGAAGACAACATTGTTAAGCTGTCACTACTACCCAAAGTAACCCACATGTGCAATGAAATCACTATGACATTACTCTGGAGGGGGCGGGGTCCTAAAACCTCATACATAGAATCTAAGAGATCCTGAGTACTCAAACCAACACTGGAAAAGAACAATGCACAGTGAGACCCTGCCTCAAAAGAAAGATAGCCTATAAGATAGGAAAGACCTGACAGTCGTCCCATTCCTCACAAAGGAGAATGAGGGATATGCAAAGCAATGCAACAGGGCAAGCAGGAGAGTAAAACCTTGGCAGGAGACAGCACACGGTATTACACTAACAAGGAAACTGGAGGGCCTACAGGCTGAAGATGCTGTATTTCCTTCAAATAAGCCATTTTTACATCTACTATGTGAGGAGAAAAATCAAGTACAAAGTGTTAACGAGGTTGAAACAGAAATTCTATAGCTTACAGGAATGTAAAGTGTTACAAAGCACTTCTACTCCTTGGTTCAGACCCTGAGTAACTGCTGCCAACTTATACCAAGTAACATTTATAACGAATTACAGTAACAATGTACATTCGAAAAAGTGAAACTAATCTAAATCTCCATTGCTGACACCTAATTATGACACAGTCATAGAAGAAAGTGTTACATAAGGGCAGATGCCATACTGCATATCTTTAATCCTAGCACTCAGGAGGCAGAAACAGGCGAATCTCTGAGTTCAACACCAGCGAGTTCCATGTAGCCAACACTACAAAGAGAGATCCTATCTCAAAAATCAAACAGACCAACAGACAGAACAACAGAAAGAGAATTCACACACACACACACACACACACACACACACACACACACACACACACACACACACAAGGCAGGCACCCCTCCCCCATAAAAAACAAACCAAAATCAAAACAAAACAGAAATCACATGGACACACAAGGCAGGCACCCCTCCCCCATAAAAAACAAACCAAAATCAAAACAAAACAGAAATCACATGGCAGGCAAACCCAGACAGAGAAGCAACGCATGCACATATTTTTTTTTTTCTTTTTCTTTTTTTCGGAGCTGGGGACTGAACCCCGGGCCTTGTGCTTGCTAGGCAAGCGCTCTACCACTGAGCTAAATCTCTAACCCGCATGCACATATTTTTATTGAGGAAAGAAGGGAAAAATTACTTCAATTTGAAGACAGAAAAACCTCTATTAAGGCTTTTATCCCAATTTCAAGAGATGATTCAAAGAATAAAGAAAATTAGTAGCATCACTTTTACCTTTTTAGTCTATTTACAGGACTTCTTGTCAGTATCCAAAACCTAATACAGAAAAAAACAAACAGTATAAAACCTGTGTGAGTTTTTATTCACTAACACCTCTGGGTACACTGTCCTATCTTATACTTCTCAAATGACTCTAATAACAGCCAACCTAACAGTATTTGGTATTATAAAAAGATATAAGAACCAGATTTCTCATGCATAAGTATTTGCTGTGACTTGTGGTTCCATGGACCTTCCCTCTGGAGAGACGAAGCCCATGCCAGACGCACCTCTGACTTTCTATTTGTCTATGCTCAAGGAGCTTTGGCCACGGGTGGCTTTAGCAGGATTTTTTAATTTTCACATTTACTTAAATCTAATTTTGGAGAGACACCTCTCAACTAATTTACAGAAACAGAATGTCAACAACTGTACCTTCACAATGACCTTTCTCATAGACTAAGAAGTTCTTAAGACAGGATATCTAACTAGCCTTCCACATAACCAAAATGTCTGCCCGTCACGACCCTTGACTTCCCTTCTGTTCTCGTGTAGTCCCTATTTTCTCTATCTTGATTTAAAAAGGTATTAAAGTTGCTAGCTAGAGTGAAGAGATGGCCCAGTGAGTAAAAGCAGTTGCTACCGGGCCCAGCAATCTTGAGTTTGATCGTAGGGACCCACATGAGGAGAAAAGCAACTCCCCACATCTCTTCTGACTGACACAGCCTGCATACACACACATAGTAAGTAAATAAAATTTTACTTGCTGATTATATTGAGATGTTTAAGACCATTCTAGTTCACACTGTCAGTGAATGTTAATCTTTCAGTAACAATAGAAGACTAAAGTAACTTCCAAAGCTAAGTAAACTTAAATTATCATACTCTAGCCTACAAGGCTCTCTTCTTAAAGAAAAAATGCCACCCTCCATCCAAATATACTCTTTTTAAAAAGAAAAACAAGATCACCACCGTACTTACTTTAGCCAATAGTTCTTGTGTTTCAGCAGTCAGCGGGGCATGAGAAAAATTACAGTGATCGCCCTGATAACATTTTGTTCCTGTGTGATAAAACTTGCAAGGGTATTCATGTAGCACAGTGTTAAGGAAAATAATAATTTTATCCAATTGGAATGATTCATTATTAATTTAATAACTATTTCCTCTAAATCTTTCCTACCAGTAGAATCAATGAATTTTCTATTTAAAATATGAGACAATAAAAGGTCTCATTTCAGAAAGACAATCTTGTCTCTGTCACATATAGTCTCATGATGGGCCCCAGGTAAGTTTCCTTCACAGATGAAAGAGATGTGGTTATTGTAGAATGTTCCTTGAGAAGGGGTGAGGTAAAGTCAACAACAGCTGCAGGCACAGGCATTACAAGTCTGGGTCTTTGTGTATGGTTTGTTAAAGTTGAACCAGTTCACACATCGTTATCTAGGAAATGCCAAGTTAAAGCTGAGACTCCTAGGGTATATGACTAAAGAGAGACAACCTCTGTGTAAAGATGGTGTTAGTACTATAAATGCTTATATTTCATGATTTCATAACAAGTTTGGCCATTAGAACTAAGGCTACCTTCAGGTTATGGAAACCTAAAACATCTCTACTTTTCTATATGAATACAGACTCAATTAGACACTATTACAGCAGAAATTACATTCTTCTGGTCTGACTAGGTCTCTTAAACCCTCCACATCAAGAGCAGAACAGACCTACACTTTAAGAGATTTTTCTGAAAGGTCCATTCAAAAGCGTACACAATATAATCACTCTGATACCAAGCTGGGCTTAAGCAGACACCTTTGTCACAGCAGCAAGTGTAGCTTATTGAGAAGTCTGCATCCTCCGTGTTATATGAAGAGGGCAGAGAACCTTGTGATAAAGGATATTATGTAAATACAGGCAGTTTTCACCTTTGGTACAATATCCTTGAACATAATACTTACACATCTCCTTTTTCTTCTCTATCTCTGCATCATGGTCAAACTTACACTGGTCTCCCTGGGTCAAAGAGTAAGCACAAGTTATGTCTCACAATTAGACCTTTGCAGCTCAACTCTTACTAAACTTCAAATGAGCTTACAAGTAAGCACGTGATTTAGTCTGCTGAACTTCTAAAAACTCTTAAGACATTTTTAATGTAAAGCATCTTTAATAAATTACCTATAAAAACATAAAGCACTTCACTACTTTTCAACTAACCCTTTTCCAAGAGTAAAGAGATTTTAAACCTTCAGGTATGCTTTAAGACTATCACACGGAGACAGCAGCTCTAGAACAGTCCTGCCGAGAGCACACTGTGGTGTAGTTGTGCTTACAAGCACACTCTCATACCTTAATACACTTCCTTTCTAGGAAGTATTTGCAGACTTGCTTGCCTTTGCGTTCCACCGTGTGCTGGTTGATAAAGCCTTGACTCATCCTCACACGTGGCTGCTTCTCTTCAGGGCCATCAGCCTATAATACAAAAAAAAAAAAGAGAGAAAAAGAAAATGAAATATTTGTTTGATAAAACTGTTTTAAACCACTTTTACTACATTAAAATATCTCTCTGACAGCTGTGCTTGGTGACCAATGCATCGTCCCAGCATTCCAAGGCTGAAGGGCAGTTCAAGTTCAAGGCTAGCCTGGGCTATACAGCAAGACCCTGGCTCAAAAAAGTGTCTCTTCTAAGAGGGCCCTGGAGAGTTGACCTTTGGTATGTGGGTTTATAAAATGAGCGCTCATCAGTTTCAACAGCATTCAACCACTGGATACTAGCACTGGTAAAACTTGAGTACCTGAGTGTACTTTGCCCTCATTTTGTAAAAATGAATACAAGAAAACTAATATATATATATATATATATATATATATATATATATATATATAAAATGAAAATATATTACTTGTGATAAAAAAATCTAAAATAGAAAGAGCTTCATATTTATGGAAACAAAGCTGGGAATCAAATTTCACAAGAAGCAGTGGAGCATCTCTACTGCAATGATACATTTTTACAGTTTAATATTTAAAAAAAGAAGCATCTTAAAATCTATTTTAGTACTTTAGAAATAAAAACTATTTATAATGTGTTAACTTGTGACAGAGCTTAGAACTTCTGCAAGCGTAAGTAGTAAATATGGTTTTAACAACATGGTATGTGCAATTAAGGAGCTAGTGTGCCCCTAGTCACCTGCTTTGCAAGAATATCATTATTAATTTATTAAGACCATAAAAATCACATACGTATCTCAGTTTAAAGCTTTGGTTTTAAATGATTCTGCCATGAGACTCTACGACAGGGTTAGAACTTGATGGCTGGTGTGGGCCAGCCAGCCATCTGATCTCTACGTTCAGGTTCCCTGTGTGTAAGATATGGGGAAAGGGACTACTTTTGGATAAGTCTATTCCAATCTTTAGCATTTGGTATTCCCGCCCCCCCCCCTTTTTTTTTTTTTTTGGTTCTTTTTTTCGGAGCTGGGGACCGAACCCAGGGCCTTGCGCTTCCTAGGTAAGCGCTCTACCACTGAGCTAAATCCCCAGCCCCTTCCCGCCCCTTTTGATATGGGCTCTCACTGTTACCCAGGACAGTCTTGAACTCCTACCTCCATTCCTAAGCAGTTGGGACTACCAGGCCCTCACAACCATGCTCAGCTAACGCTTGGTATGTCTGATATTTTAACCTCCCCAAACTATTGACCCCGTGTCTACGCTGAAGAAAAAGCTTGCCATTCAGTTTAACAGCCTTCAGGAAATCAGTCTAGAGAACTAGTCACTTTCCGTCCTATGCTGAAGTACAGATGCATATTAAGGAAGGACAGATACAAAGCAAAATCAAAGTACAGGAGCAGGACTGTGGGACCTGGTAAGGCCAAAGTGCAGAAGCAGCTGTTCTAGTTTCCAGAAGGAATGCAACCCAAAGGACTGCAGTATATAAACTGCAGGACTGTGTGGCCCTTCAATGTCTCCAAGGGGGTTTCCCTCTGCCTCCCAGTTTTCTATAGATAGTGATGGCCTAACACTCAGACACCAAAGGGCTGGTGCACTAGTATTTTGGGCCAACAGGGAAATAACAGAGGCTGAAATGGGTGCCGGCAGCCAGTGCTAAGAGGGAAGGAAGCAGTGGTGGAAGGAAGACCAGAGATCCCCACAGAACCCTGCTATGTGGCATGTTCCTGCCTCCCCACATCAATGAGCACTTCCTGAAGCTGAAGTGAAAGATAAACACCCTGAAGGCATCCTCCTACAAGACAATTCTTGTACCTTTCCTTGGGAGCCACCAATCTTCAGCAAGGCATTTGACCCTTTGTTTCCAGTGCCAAGCCACTTTCGCTTCATTTTCTTCTGTTTAACTTTCTTGAGACCAGCTTTAGATTTTTTATTTTTTTGTTTGGCAGCTAAAAACAAGCAAGTTCATTTTTAAAAATAGCATAAAGGTATGGTATCAGTTTAACCTTCAGAAACATGCCTTATAATAATTCAGGGACACTCTGAAGCTCAGAGAAGGAAAACTGGTGTAACAACAGTGCCCTGACTTTCGAGGAGCTTTGCCATTATGGGGGAAAAAAAGAGAATTCTAACATCCCAATTTCAAATACATTGTTTTTGAAAAGAAGTGTTGGATGAGAGACAAAAGCAAAATAACTAATTAAATCAATCTTGCAAGCCACAGGCCAGAATATTTTGAAGATATCAGTAACTGACTGATGTAATTAGAATCACCACAGTTTTACAAGAGAGAAAAAAAAAACTACAGAGATTTAGGACCTCATATATTATAGGGTTTTTTTTTTCCTTGAAAATATGTCAGAAGGCTGAGGATGGTGGTGTATACTTGGGTGCTGGCTAGATTTTGTCAACTTGACAAAACCATAATGATATGGAAAGAAGCACCTCAGGTGGTAAGATAACTCCATCAGACGGCCTGCAGACAAGTTTATAGGGCATGTCTCAGTTAACGACTGATATGGAGGCCCCACTCACTATGGGTGATGCCACCCTGGACTGGATGGTTTAAGAAAACAGGCTGAGAAAGCCATGGGGATTGAGCCAGTCAGCAGATTCCTCCACGGTCTCTGCTTCACTTCTTGCCGTGGCTTCTTTCAGTGATGGGCTGTTTATTACTCAGAATTATATAACAGGATACCATCTCTTTCCTCCTCAAGTTGCTGTCATGGTGTTTATCATAGCAATGCACAGCAAACTAGGACAACAGTAAGCCCAGCACTGAGGACTCTGAGGTTGGAGGGTGAGGAGGTAAACAGCAAGATTTAGACTACCTGGGCTAGGTGAGATCCCATCTCAACATATCATAACCTCTGTCAAAAGAAAGAAAAAAAACCATCCCATTCCATATACACTAATTTACCTATAGATGTGCTTTGAATAGAAGAAACTCTTGGAGGAAAACACAGTAAATGAAAAGCATTAAGAATTTCATTTACACTGGGTGCATGTAGCACCCAGAACTAGGCAGGCAGAGGATCTCGAGTTCAAGGTCAACCTAGTCTACAAAGCAAGCTCCAGGGCAGGCAGGGCTACACAGAAAAACCCAATTTCAAGAGAAATGAATGTCATATGCCTTCATATAGAAAGAAAGAGAAAAGAAACGAATGTCCTTTCATATCTATGGCCAAATCCCATTTTAGCAATTTAAAATAATACATTTCAATTTAAAAAAATAAAAATTAAAAAAAATTAAAAATATATTTGTATGCTAGGAATATGGTTCTGTGGTAGCAAATTTCCTTAATAAAAATGAGGCCTGGGTGATCAATCCCTAGCACTTAAAAATATATGAACCCAGACATTCACAATCATCCAGTCAGTCGGTTCTTTAAATAAGAGTCATACAAACAGCACAGCCTGTCTTTCATACATGCAAAAGCTGGGGATTCAGGCTTCTGACAGCTTCTGACGCAGCTTTGATAACTCACTAGCAGCTGCCTAGTGTCTTCTACAAAACAAGCATTTATATCAAGCAACCAAGTGTTGGGTTACGTCTCACATCAAGCAAGCTCGTATCTGACAACGAAAGTCACCTTCTCGTCATAAGATGAAGAGCAGGTGATGAACGCTTGTCCAAATCCAGACAACCATGACACCTGCAGCTGAGCACTGAGTGACAGACAGTTTAGCTTACTCTGCTGGGTATCTCCTGTCCCTGCTTTCTTCACAGACTCCTCAGGAAGCAGCGAGGGTGGAGCCACGCTGGCCATTTCTTTGGCTTGTATGTACTGCTGAAGCTCTTTGTCAAAATTATCTTCTGATTCCTGACTGCATGTCTCTCCATCACTGTAGGGGTCGTAGTCCTTACTTCTTGATTTTTTACGTGGCAAACTCTTTGGTGGTGTTCCAGCGTGCCCAAGGTGCTTAAACTAAGTAAGAATGAAAATTGAAATTTCAAAACTTAAGATACATAAGAAATAATGGTCATTAAATTGTCCATTATTGCATTTGTATGATGGATACGTGGGTTTCATAAAACATTCTCTACACTCCTTTTTAAATGCCTTAAGTTTTTGCAAAATTTAAATGGGCTGGAGAAATGACTTAGTGGTTAGGAGTACATAGTACTACTCTTCCAGAGGACTCAAGTTTGGTTCCCACTACCACGTCCAATAGCTCACACCTGTAAGTCCAGCTCCAGAAGAATCTGATGCTTCTAGCCTTGAAAGGCAACAGCACTCAAGTGCACACACACATGCATACAACTAAAAAAATAGTATAAAATTTAAAACACATACACAAAAACAAACCAACCAACCACAAGGAAGTCAAGGAAGATGGCTCGGTCAGTCAAGTGTCTCCTGTGCAGGCTTGAGAACACAAGTTCAGACCCCTAGCACCCATGTAAAAACTGTGTCTGGTAGCCTCATAGCTGTCCCTAGGAGACAGAACTACATGAATAGAGACAGACAGATCCTTGGAGTTCACTGGACAGTGCATCAAATGCATCAGTGAACTGGAGGTTCAGAGAGAGAGAGAGAGAGAGAGAGAGAGAGAGAGAGAGACCTGTTTTGAAGTAGAGAACAATCAAGGAAGACAACCAGCATCAACCTCTGGCCTCTACATGTGTCTCAAGTGCTGTGTTGAAGATGTGTAGCACCACACCACCCAACTTGTCTTGGCTATTCTTTTTTTTTTTTTAATTAACTTGAGTGTTTCTTATTTACATTTCGAGTGTTATTCCCTTTCCCGGTTTCCGGGCAAACATCCCCCTAATCCCTCCCCCTCCCCTTCTTTATGCGTGTTCCCCTCCCCATCCTCCCCCCATTGTCGCCCTCCCCCCAACAATCTAGTTCACTGGGGGTTCAGTCTTAGAAGGACCCAGGGCTTCCCCTTCCACTGGTGATCTTACTAGGATATTCATTGCTACCTATGAGGTCAGAGTCCAGGGTCAGTCCATGTATAGTCTTTAGGTAGTGGCTTAGTCCCTGGAAGCTCTGGTTGCTTGGCATTGTTGTTCATATGTGGTCTCGAGCTCCTTCAAGCTCTTCGAGTTCTTTCTCTGATTCCTTCAATGGGGGTCCCATTCTCAGTTCAGTGGTTTGCTGCTGGCATTCGCCTCTGTATTTGCTGTATTCTGGCTGTGTCTCTCAGGAGAGATCTACATCCGGCTCCTGTCGGCCTGCACTTCTTTGCTTCATCCATCTTGTCTAATTGGATGGCTGTATATGTATGGGCCACATGTGGGGCAGGCTCTGAATGGGTGTTCCTTCTGTGTCTGTTTTAATCTTTGCCTCTCTATTCCCTGCCAAGGGTATTCTTGTTCCCCTTTTAAAGAAGGAGTGAAGCATTCACATTTTGATCATTCGTCTTGAGTTTCATTTGTTCTAGGCATCTAGGGTAATTCAAGCATTTGGGCTAATAGCCACTTATCAATGAGTGCATACCATGTGTGTTTTTCTGTGATTGGGTTACCTCACTCAGGATGATATTTTCCAGTTCCAACCATTTGCCTACGAATTTCATATAGTCATTGTTTTTGATAGCTGAGTAATATTCCATTGTGTAGATGTACCACATTTTCTGTATCCATTCCTCTGTTGAAGGGCATCTGGGTTCTTTCCAGCTTCTGGCTATTATAAATAATGCTGCAATGAACATAGTGGAGCACGTGTCTTTTTTATATGTTGGGGCATCTTTTGGGTATATGCCCAAGAGAGGTATAGCTGGATCCTCAGGCAGTTCAATGTCCAATTTTCTGAGGAACCTCCAGAATGGTTGTACCAGTCTGCAATCCCACCAACAATGGAGGAGTGTTCCTCTTTCTCCACATCCTCGACAGCATTTGCTGTCATCTGAGTTTTTGATCTTAGCCATTCTCACTGGTGTTAGGTGAAATCTCAGGGTTGTTTTGATTTGCATTTCCCTTATGACTAAAGATGTTGAACATTTCTTTAGGTGTTTCTCAGCCACTCGGCATTCCTCAGCTGTGAATTCTTTGTTTAGCTCTGAACCCCATTTTTTAATAGGGTTATTTGTCTCCCTGCGGTCTAACTTCTTGAGTTCTTTGTATATTTTGGATATAAGGCCTCTATTTCTTGTAGGATTGGTAAAGATCTTTTCCCAATCTGTTGGTTGCCGTTTTGTCCTAACCACAGTGTCCTTTGCCTTACAGAAGCTTTGCAGTTTTATGAGATCCCATTTGTCAATTCTTGATCTTAGAGCATAAGCCATTGGTGTTTTGTTCAGGAAACTTTTTCTAGTGCCCATGTGTTCCAGATGCTTCCCTAGTTTTTCTTCTATTAGTTTGAGTGTATGTGGTTTGATGTGGAGGTCCTTTATCCACTTGGACTTAAGCTTTGTCTTGGCTATTCTTATATATAGGCCCATCTATATAATTTAAAATTAATTTATCAGGTACCACATAAAGTTCTGGAAGGCTTTTCATTGCGAATATATAAATTTATAGATTATTTAGAGAGGAATTAGAATCTTTAGAATATTATATAGTCTTTGTCTTCAATCTTTCTAAGCATTTTATGTATGTTTGTTGGCAGGAGCTCATGTATGTGGAAGTATGTGTCTGTGTATCTGTGTATTCATGAAAGCCCCAGAGGACAAGTTTGGTGTTGTTCTTCAGGCATTATTCACCTTATTTTATGTGTGGGTGGGGTGGGGTGGTGGTGGTGGTGGTGTGTGTCTGTGCGCGCGCATGGCAGAGACAAGTAGGTTCCTGAATTTGAGGCCAGTCTGGTCTACAGAGGGAGTTCCAGAATATTCAGGGCTACACAGAGAAACCTGTCTTTAAAAACCAGAAAGAAAGGAAGGAAAGAAGGAAGGAAGGAAGGGAGGAAGGAAGGAAGGAAGGAAGGAAGGAAGGAAGGAAGATTGGTTGATAGATAACCAAGATACTTAAAGAAGAAATAAACGAAGATGCCAGGACTTTCTTATATAATAACAAATCAATATAAAACTGTAGTAATTAACTCTGTAAGTGCTGGTGAAAGATAAGATAATTCCAAGGACAAGACAGAAAGTTGAGAAGACTGAACATAAACACTTGATATTAACAAGAACGACAATGTAACACCACAGGGACAAGACATAAGACAGCCCCTTACTGATAAATTAATGGTCCTGGAACAATTAGGCATGATAATAACAAAATAAATGGAGAGATGGGTTGCCTACACACCATGGAGATTATAAATTCCAATGTGGTTAGGTAAAATAAAGCTTTAGAAGGTAATGTAAGAGAATAGGTTCATCAATACACAAGGGATGAAATAGCTGAGAACATATTCTCAAAACCAACTACTTTAAAATCATGACATTTATAAAAAATATCCCAGATGGAATGAAAGCTCAAGAAAGCAAGTGTCTGCAACACATAATATACAAGAATGATGACCAAAATCTACTCCTAAAGAACTATAAAGTAACAAACAAACAAACAAACCACCACCCACAACAAAAACCCCATAGATAGCCTCAACGAAGGTAAGGCAGATGGAAAGATGTGAACAGGTTAAGTAACAGTCAGCAAGATTCTGAAAACACAGCTGCAAACGGGACACCACCAGGATGTCGCACATCCTCCTCAGGCAGAGCAAAGTGCCTCTGTCATCCATGGTGTGAATGAAAATTGGTACGACGCCTTCCTGACACAAGGGCAACACTGCTCATGTGAGGATCCAGCAGCTTCTCTCCAGGTGATGCAGAGTGCATGTACTGCTAATGAAAGCAAGTCCAGAGCCTACCCACAGTAGGATGTCCTGTGTTCAAATGATGACTACTGGCGCTGCAACAGTGATGAAGGAGCACACAGTAGAGATAAGAACTGTAAACTGTATCCTTAGGGATGACCACATAAGCAGCAAGACTGTCAACAGGAAACGATCAGTATATGAATTAGAACTGCTCATGTCAGGGGCTAACAGAGGAAGGAGACAACAATACTTTATCTTGTCCTGAAGTGCTTACCTGAGTGTCCTAAGTTAGTCCTAACCCTACATATATTTGTATTAGTGACCAAAGAGCCTTGGTTCAAGCAGCTCTGTCTGGGGATAACCTGGGTGTCCATCTTTCCATATCACCTTCTTGGAAATAACTTTAAGATACAATATGCTGGGGATAGTACAGAGATTATGAACTCTAGAAATAAAGGAGTGAGACCTGAATGACTAACCCTGTGGGGTAATAAAGTGCAGTTTCTGCATGTGAGCCTCAGTCCTTTTCCATGGCAGCTACACATGTACAGACAGTATTATGTGGTAGCTCACACCCCCAGGAGATGAAGGTGTATCATCTCTCCTGGATCTTTCTATAAGGCCAATTTGTACCTAACTAGCTTTACTGCCAACATGAACATATTCTTATGAAATTGTTAACATTTACAGCCACCCCCAAACATTTTAAAAAGAGGAGCAGATAGTGACTCTGTGATGGACTGAACTTGAGTCTCTCCCTGACTCTAAGTTCTTATGCGTATGTCTTAATACTCAGTGTTTCAGAGTATGGCCTATTTGGAAATCAGGCCACGGCACATGAGGTCATGTTTCCCAGGGTCACAGCGTGGTCTGGAACAGATCTTTCCTCACACATCCCAGAAAGAACAACCCTACCAACACCTTGCTCTCAGACTCAATTCCAGCCCAAGAACTACAAGCTAACATAACTGTGTTGTTCTTACTGCCATGTTGTGTCCTGGTACAGCAGCCCCAACACAGTAATCTGGGTTTTCAATCAGTAATACTATAGCTGGTTGAGTTAGTCAGTCAGACCATAAATTTTACATCTAAGTTGACAGGAAAGAAGCTTTCTGAAAAGCGTTTATAGTCCTTTTCAGGAAAGGGGAAAGCCATCTTGTTACAATCCTGGCATTCTCCATCTGATGGTGAGGGGAGTTCAAGGGAAAAGCAAGAAAGTTACTGAGAGATGACTGAGTTTCCCTGACTAAGTAACTGGGCCCTGAATGCTGAACATGATGAGACAACCAGATCCCTCATGCTCGCACAGCCACCCAGAGCCATCAACACGTCAGCCAAGTCTTACCTTCTTGGGAATTGGTTCACAGTCCCGTTTTACTTTCCGTTTGACGTTCTCTGTCTGTGCCTCTTCAACTTCAGTACCATCTGTCTCATCAATTCTGCAGCAAATGAGCAAATGACACAAAAGGGTTTATTGCACAGCATTAAAATTCATCGCTTTAAAAAAAAGGGGGGGGGGCTGGGGACTTAGCTCAGTGGTAGAGCGCTTGCCTTGCAAGCACAAGGCCCTGGGTTCGGTCCCCAGCTCCGAAAAAAAAAAAAAAGAAAAAAAATTCATTGCTTAGGTCTGTCTTAATTCTGAAATTTGAAGTCTACTCTTAAATACTCTATAACAACATTAATAAAAACAGCAACGTAGGCCAGGTATCATGCTGCGGTCCTGTAATCCCAACACTCAGGAGGCAGAGGCCAGTGGGTCTCTGTGGCTTCCAGGCCAGTATAGCATAGTATAACATAGCAAGCCAGCCAGGGCTACACAGTGAGACTCTGTCTCAAAATAACAATGATGATGATGTTAACCAAAAAAATGTTGATATGTATGTGAATATACTGTAAAACTGAAACTTTGTATTATAAAATCTTAATGCTTAAGTAGTTTGTACGTTAAATCACCAGTCATTCTTCAGTCTAGTCACTCAATACATACCAAACATTCACGTCAGGCTGTGGCCTCATGTCATGAGGTACAACAAGGGAAAGGACAAGCTGTCTCCCTGCCTTCTGAGAGCCTCTATCTTCTTGGGAGAAAAGTAATACAGGTACACATATAAGGAACACTTAAGTTAGATTTGGGGCTTTCTAAACAGAAAAGATATGGAGGAGGAGTGTAAAAGAGAAGGGTATGCCAGGTGCAATGCAGGATGCCTTCAGAGGTTAGGAGACAAACCCAAACATGAAGATGAAGAGCTCAGGCATGAGAGGTTGACTGTGGGTAGATACTGTGTGAGGGAATTCCTGAGCATATTCTAGCACACTGGCTCTCGACCTGTGGGTCTACACCTTTGGAGGAGGGGGCAGGGGTTGAACAACCCTTTCATAGGGGTTGCATATAAAAAATTTACCTTAGAATTCATAACAGCAGCAAAATTACAGCCATGACATAGCAACAAAAATGTTATGATTGGAGGGTCACCACAACATGAGGAACTGTATTAAAGGTTCCCAGCATTAGGAAGGTTGAAAACCACTGTTATAGCAGAGTTCAAAATGAAGGGATAGATGAAAGGATACAAAGTATCCGTAAGGAGAACTGTGCCTGAAACCACAGGCTGTCATTCTACTGTCCCCTCTGCTTCCATTAGGAACCATGACCCTCAGTCCTATTCCATGGCCTACCCAGAAGCCAGTAAGCCAGCTGCAGCAACACTGAACTCTCTCCTGTTTCTTTTTTTCCTGTTGCTGATACTTTTTTTTTAAAAGACAGGGTCTTTACACAATGTAGACCAGGCTGGCCTTGAACTCAGAGATCCACCAGCTTCTGCCACCCCAGTTCTGGGATTAGAGTGTGCCACCATGCCCTGTTGCTATTTCTTAATCACCTTGGTTGGCTCTTCATCTCTGTAGCTCTCAACAAAGCCAGCCCTCGTCTTCCTCTTTTCTATATGTTCATTCTCAGTGATGCCTTTCAATCTTCTGGCTTCTAATATCATCTGTATACAGCTAATTCCAATATCCTAACCTCCCTGCCCTGAACAACCAGCTAACTTCCCATTCTACTGATTTACCTGGATACCCACCATCAAAACCACCTTTCAGATAAGACTTTTCTTTAACTATCTTCTTTACAACACTATTCTTATTATTCCACAATACTTCCTAACTCCTCACTCAAGTTTTCAAAATTTCAATTCATTTCTCTTGCTGATCTTACGTGTTATCATCTGCAAGTACTTAGTGTCCATTTCTTCACAGTGTCAATACGACTTAATTTCCATGAGTAATTCTGCTTTGGAAGATGGGTGATGAATTCATAGGTAATGAGGTAACCTGAGCACCTGAATCCTAGGTCTGCCACTCACTGCACAGTCTGGAAAGGTGACTAGGCCTCAATTTTCCCATCTGTAAAACGAGAACATCACTTTCTTAAGGTTGATGTGAAGACTAAAAGTTTCACACTAAATACACAGTAACGCTCTTGATGGTAGCCCAGCTAGGGTAATAGTTCCCACTGAAGTGTTTGAGGCTGAGCTTGGAGCTTGCTATGTAGACCAAGCTGGTCCCAGACTCCCGAGATCTGCCTGCCTCAGCCTTTCAAATGCGGAGATTAACAGGCCCAGCCCAACACTGGAAATGTATCTCTTAATGAGGGTGGGGAAAAAAAAAAAAAAAAAACCTTCGTGAAGTATTTGTCAAGTGTTCCACTGAGGGATGAGAGAACATACAAGACAACGATTTAGGAGAGATGGGATTTGAAGGCACTATCAACTCAAAAAACTTAAAAAGTGAATGGGTATCTGCACAGAAATCCTGCACTCTGTACTAAACATGATAACAACATGCCTTTCCAATTTAACTGAAATACTAAGCCGAAATGGTGCTTGCTGCTTTATTCTGGGATTTCTGGTTCAGGATCACTGGCAGGGCACTCTATCTATCAACTCTCAAGAACCAGGGGTGCCCGCAAAGTGGCCTCAGAGGTGAGTGACAGCAAACACGTTAAGCACGTGCAACGGGAGCAGCCGGCCCCTGGGGGGCAGATTCACAGAGGCCGGGGCCTCCTCCCGCCGCCCCGCCACTGCCCTCACCCGCAGTCCCTACTCCGACTTCCACCCCACTTCCCCTCCCGACCTCTCCGCTCCGGTCTAGGACCACGCGCCAGCCTTGGCTCGCGGAGTCCTAGGAGCAAGGGGGCGGAGGCCAGGCGGTGGCCCTGCAAAGGACCGGACGTGTGGATCACCTTTCCTCAGGGTCGGCGGCCGGTTTTTTGCCGAGGGCCGGATTGGGGGGCTTTGAAAAAAGATTTTCAAAATCCATAACTCAGACAGGGACCGTCCCTCTCCGCGCCGAGCAGGTACTGAACAACCACGGGAGCCGGGGCTAAGGAACCTAGAGTGAGCCAAGGGCCGCACGCTCCGCCCCGCGTATGCGCACGCGCTTCAACTGCTTGGGCGCAACTCTGCGCAAGACCTGGCCTGCCCTACCACGCGTGCTCAGTTCTCACTGGGGCTCTTTCAGTGCCTGCGCTGCGCACGCGCAACTCTCTGTACTTGCCATGCCGGTTTGCGTACCTTAGCGCAGCGATCGAATACCCTTAAAAAAAAAAATAATTCTTTTTTTTAAAGCTGTGTTTTGTGTGTGTGTGTGTGTGTGTGTGTGTGTGTGTGTGTGTGTGTGTGTGTGTGTGTGTGTGTGTGTGTGTGTGTGTGTGTGTGAGAGAGAGAGAGAGAGAGGGAGAGAGAGGAGGGAGGAGAGAGAGAGAGAGAGAGAGAGAGAGAGAAAGAGAGAGAGTATATGCCCGCGAAGACCAGTTATTGTGGTGACTCACCTAATCTGAGTGTTAGGAACCGAACTCAAGACCTGTAAGTTTTCTTTTAACTTTTGAGCCATATTTCTCTTCCATCCCCTTTAAGATTTTGACAGATAAGCAAAGTTAATTGCACAAAAACAAACCAAAATGGTCTCTACAAAAGTAAACACATAAATATATTTAAAGCAGGCAATTCCACTAGAAAGTGCTATGTATTGAGACTATGTATTAAGACTATTAGGACACAAGCTGTTTGGGAAGGCTTGAAAGGGGTGAGCTCTCAGTCTTGAGGATGATTTCCAGAGGTGTCCTAAGGAGAATTGTAAAGACCGGAAAATAGATGACGTTTGGAAAGCAGGAGATTATTTCATGGAAATAAACAGAAGAAAAACTTAAAACTATGTTCTGGGCCAGGACAGAAAGCCTGACTCCACTGTAACTGAAGGGATTGTTTGTGTCCTAATGTGAGTCATGGTTCACCCCAAAGACAAATGAAGAAAATTATTTGAGGTCAGACCTCTTCCAGAAGGCAATTCTACACCACCACCCCGTTATATGGATGGACAGTCTCTTTTTTTTTTTTTTGCACTTGAATAATAACATGAGAGAAAATTAAGAGGTAAAAACTAATACTATTCCTTCTTTGGAGGAAAATACTAGATCATACAATTATTCCATACAGACCTTTTCAGACAAAAGAGGGGGGGAGGCTAGAATTTGGGCTGGAGAGATGGCTTGGTGGTGAAGATGCTCGCTGCCAAGCCTACCTGATGGCCTGAATGTGATCCCTCAAACCCACAGGATAGAGAGCACCAACTCTCAAAGAGTTGTCATCTGACTACCGCATACTTGCCATAAATAAAATAAATGTGATTTTAAAAACAAAATACCTTGGTCTTAGTGTGTTACATCTCTGGGGGAAAGATATCCTGTCAGTCCAGAGCCAAGGAACACTATAACGTCACACTGCACAACAAACCTTAGACAAGATTTATTGAGAGAGAAAAACCCCAGGAAAATGGGCTGCCTCTGCTTGGGTGAGAAGTAGCAGAGACCTGAGCAGAAGACTGGGTTTATATAATTTCTAGTGGGGTGGGGGTGGGGGGAGCAAGAGCTTTCCTTCCAGAGTGGAGATTACCAGGGTAAAGAGTGGTGGGACTTCTAGTCCAGAGCTTGGGCATTTTAGTCTGTAGGGGGGTTGTGGGGGGCACTGGGTCCCTTTGTTAGAGCAGTTAAGGTGTTCTGTGGGTGGAACCTGGTGGTTGGAGGTCCTCAGGGGAGGGGCCTGGCTACATGTGTCTGAAGGAGCTTACACTTAGTGAGTTTCAGGACAGCCAGAGCTATCTAGAGACCCTGTCTCAAAAAAATAAAAATAGAGTCACAGCCGCCAACCAGTCTTTGGTGACAGTCTTCTTGCTGCCTGGGCCCACCGGCTCCCTCAGCCTCTCCTGCCTCCGCTGTCAGCGGGTCACGATGTCATTCAGGTCACCTGCGCACCTTCGCTGCTGGGAGCGCGACGCAGGCGCACTGAGTTTCCCCGGGAGATCCCTGAGCACGTGGGTTGTGCTGTCCGGTAAGCGCACGGAGGGACTGGAACCTGAATTTTGCTGGTGTTCTTCGTGGGTCGCAGACTAGCTAAGGCCATGGCACCAGCGGGAATCCTGAATGGAAAAGTGGTCTCCGCGCAAATCAGGAATCTACTGAAGACCCAGTTTACTCAGATGCAGGAGCAGGTACCTGGCTTCACCCCTGGCCTGGCAATCCTGCAGGTTGGCGACAGAGATGATTCCAATCTTTATATAAATGTGAAGCTGAAGGCTGCTGAAGAGATTGGGATCAAAGCCACTCACATTAAATTACCAAGAACTTCCACAGAGTCGGAGGTGTTAAAATACATCATCTCCCTGAATGAGGATGCCACTGTGCACGGATTCATGGTGCAGCTGCCTTTAGACTCAGAGAATTCCATTAACACAGAGGTAGTCATCAATGCCATTGCCCCTGAGAAGGATGTGGACGGGTTGACGAGCATCAATGCCGGGAAGCTTGCCAGAGGTGATCTAAACGACTGCTTCATTCTGTGCACACCCAAAGGATGCTTGGAACTCATCAAAGAGACAGGAGTGCAGATTGCAGGAAGGCACACCGTGGTGGTGGTGGTCGGGCGAAGTAAAATAGTTGGTGCACCCATGCACGACCTGCTTCTGTGGAACAATGCCACGGTGACCACCTGCCACTCCAAGACTGCCGATCTGGACAAGGAGGTAAATAAAGGAGACATTCTGGTGGTTGCAACAGGACAGCCTGAGATGGTGAAAGGGGAGTTGATCAAGCCTGGAGCTGTGGTCATAGACTGTGGGATCAATTGTGTTCCAGATGATACAAAACCAAGTGGAAGGAAAATTGTGGGTGATGTAGCATATGACGAGGCCAAGGAGAAGGCGAGCTTTATCACGCCTGTGCCCGATGGCGTGGGGCCCATGACCGTGGCAATACTGATGCAGAGCACAGTAGAGAGCGCACAATGCTTCCTGAAGAAATTTAAGCCAGGGAAGTGGACAGTTCAGTATAACAAACTGAACCTCAAGACGCCTGTCCCAAGTGACATTGCTATATCACGATCTTGCAAACCCAAGCTCATCTGTAACCTGGCCCGAGAAATTGGGCTACTCACTGAGGAGGTGGAATTGTATGGAGAAACAAAGGCCAAGGTCTTACTGTCAGCACTAGATCACCTGAAGCATCGGCCAGACGGGAAATATGTTGTGGTGACTGGAATTACTCCAACACCCCTGGGAGAAGGGAAGAGCACAACCACCATCGGGCTGGTGCAAGCCCACGGCGCCCACCTGCATCAGAATGTTTTTGCGTGTGTGCAACAGCCTTCTCAGGGCCCCACCTTTGGGATAAAAGGTGGCGCTGCAGGAGGTGGCTATTCCCAGGTCATTCTTATGGAAGAGTTTAATCTCCACCACACTGGTGACATCCACGCCATCACTGCCGCTAATAACCTTGTGGCTGCTGCTATTGACGCTCGGATATTTCATGAGCTGACCCAGACAGACAAGGCTCTCTTTAATCGTCTGGTACCCTCAGTAAATGGAGTAAGAAAGTTCTCTGACATCCAAATCCACAGGTTACGGAGGCTAGGCATCGAGAAGACTGACCCCGCTGCGCTGACAGATGATGAGATAAACAGATTTGCAAGACTAGATATTGATCCAGAAACCATAACATGGCAGAGAGTGCTGGATACTAACGATAGATTCCTGAGGAAGATCACCATTGGACAGGCTCCAACCGAGAAAGGCCACTCACGCACGGCCCAGTTTGATATCTCTGTGGCCAGTGAAATCATGGCAGTCCTGGCCCTCACTAGTTCTCTGGAAGACATGAGAGCAAGACTGGGCAAAATGGTGGTAGCGTCCAATAAGAAAGGGGAGCCTATCAGCTGTGAAGACCTGGGCGTGAGCGGGGCGCTGACGGTGCTCATGAAGGATGTGATCAAGCCCAATCTCATGCAGACCTTAGAGGGCACGCCGGTATTTGTCCACGCTGGGCCTTTCACCAACATTGCACATGGGAATTCCTCCATCATTGCAGACTGGATTGCACTCAAGCTGGTTGGCCCTGAGGGCTTTGTAGTGACAGAAGCAGGATTCGGAGCGGACATAGGAATGGAAAAGTTCTTCAACATCAAGTGCTGGTATTCTGGTCTCCAGCCTCACCTGGTGGTTCTTTTTTTTTTTTTTTTTTTTTTTTTTTTTTGGTTCTTTTTTTCAGAGCTGGGGACTGAACCCAGGGCCTTGTGCTTCCTAGGTAAGCGCTCTACCACTGAGCTAAATCCCCAGCCCCTCACCTGGTGGTTCTTGTTGCCACTGTCAGGGCTCTTAAGATGCACGGGGGCCGCTGGACTGCCTCTTCCCAAGGCTTACACAGAAGAGGACCTGGACTTGGTGGAAAAGGGCTTCAGTAACTTGAGGAAACAGATAGAAAATGCTAAAATGTTTGGAGTGCCTGTCGTCGTGGCCATGAATGCATTCAAGACAGATACTGATGCTGAGCTGGACCTCATCGGCTGCCTCTCCAGAGAGCATGGGGCTTTCAATGCTGTCAAGTGCACCCACTGGGCAGAAGGGGGCCAGGGAGCCTTAGCCCTGGCTCAGGCTGTCCAGAGAGCTTCACAGGCCCCCAGCAGCTTCCAGCTCCTCTATGACCTCAAGCTCTCAGTTGAAGATAAATCAGGATTATTGCACAGAAGATCTACGGGGCCGATGACATCGAATTGCTCCCTGAAGCACAAAACAAAGCAGAAATCTACACAAAGCAGGGCTTTGGGAATCTACCCATCTGCATGGCCAAAACACAACCCAGAGCAAAAAGGGGTGCCTACTGGCTTCTTTCTGCCCATCTGAGACATCCGGGCCAGCGTTGGGGCTGGTTTCCTGTACCCTTTAGTAGGAACGATGAGCACAGTGCCTGGACTCCCTACGCGACCCTGTTTTTATGATATCGATTTGGACCCTGAAACTGAACAAGTGAATGGATTGTTTTAAACAGATCTTCCATCTCCAAGAGTCTACTCTGTCTGGCCAGTGTCTGTTCAGGCCCACTGAGGAAGTGTGCAGAGAAGTCTTGAAAGTCTGTGCCTGCCCTGAAGAGCTTCAGAAATAGTGGAAGTTTTCCTAAAGCCTTTCATAGCTTTAATTCAGATCATGTATAAATTAACATAAATCATGCCTATTTACATAGTAAAAGTCCACAGAATAAATGAAATAATTTTGCTAAAAAAATAAAAATAAAAACTAAGAGTAAATGATAAAAAATCAATGCTCATAATAAAAGATATGCAGACACAAGGAAATCAGATTGAGCAGGGTGTAAAAGTTGGCTTGCAAATGCATAAGAAATTAGTATTCTCAAAGATTATAAAAGATAGATATATAGAGATAGATAGATAGATAGATAGATAGATAGATAGATTGATTTAGCCCAGTGACTGCAAGCACTGGCTGCTCTTCAGAGGACTTAGGTTGGATTTCCACTCCCCCATGGCAGCTCACAAGCTTCTGTACTCTGGGTTCCAGGGGATCTGATGCCCTTTCTGACTTCTGAAGGCCCTGGGTGTGCATGTGGTGCACAGATACACATTCAAGCAAAACATCTGTACACATAAAATAAGTGTGAGAGAGAGAGAGAGGAAGGTCAGCCTGGGCTACATAGGAAGTTTGAGGCCAGCCTGAGCTACATGAAAGCCTGTCTCCAACCATCACACACATACTCAAATAAGCCAGAACAATAAATGAGGTATGCAGACTCAACAGATGTCTATAGTATTCTAACTTATAGAGATAGTAAGATGGGCATAGCAGATGCTGAAGAGTGGTTACAGTTTCTGTTTGGGTGGTGGAAAAGTCTGGAAACCAGTAATGGTGACTAGCACACAATCGTCTGGCTTGCGGCTGGCTTGTGTAGTTCAAAATGTCAAGTTTTATGACATTTTACAAAATGAGAGAAAAGGAAGTGTCTGGCATGATGAGAGGGTATGACAGCCTCTTGAAGACTTTGCCCCAGCGTTTGCCAGTTCCACTGTCGTGAAGGTCCCCCAATTGCCAACAAAGCCTGCTGTATTTCTCACCGTGGTGGGAGTCTGGGGTATAAACAGGAGTTGACGCTTTTCATGGGCCCTTGTGATGTCCCAGAAAACCATTGACTTTCCTTCTCACGGCTGCAGATTTTAGAGCAGTCTTTCGATCTCAACACAATAGTCATTGTGATCAGACTATTTGCTGTGGAGGACAGTTGTAAATTACAATTAACAGACATTAAGCTGCTTCTACCACTAGAGGGCAGGAACACCTCCTCCTGACATCAAAAATCATAGACTAAGGGGCTGGAGGGATGGCTCAGAGGTTAAGAGCACAGACAGCGATTCCAGAGGTCCTGAGTTCAATTCCCAGCTACCACAGAATGGCTTACAACCATCTGTAATGGGATTCAATTCTGTCTTCTGGTGTGTCTGAAGAGAGCAACAGTGTACTCACATACACAAAGTAGATAAATCTAAAAGAAAATCACAGGCTGAGAAGAGAAAGATTGAGGAAGGGCAAAGATAAATATCTTTTTTTTTTTTGGTTCTTTTTTTCGGGGCTGGGGACCGAACCCAGGGCCTTGCACTTCCTAGGCAAGGGCTCTACCACTGAGCTAAATCCCCAACCCCGATAAATATCTTTTCAAAAAGCCTAAAACTTTGCCAGAATCAATGAAGCATATGAACGAAACATATCAACTTACAACTTTATACATTAATCAAATACAACATATCAGCTATGGCAAGCCAAAATTTCTCTTAACAAATCTGGAGGGAGAGGGGCTGGAGGAGAACCATTCCTAGTCCAAAGGCATTAGATCTAGAGTAATCAATTTCCAAAGCAGGAAGGCTTCTACTAGAGGCTATGACAGGCTTTCATAAATACAGATTAAAAAGGGAAGACTGGTGGGTGACGGAGACCCATTATTGAGTTATACCAGCCATACAATGAGGTCAAGTAAAAAGGTGTCTAGAAAGGACAATTTCTTAGGCAAGGTAGGGGCTAAACAATCGTGTTCTATGACTAAACAGAAACGACCACTACCACAGGCAGCAATACTTGTCCACCCACCAGCCAAAGCGTCAAGATCAACTTAGAACAATGGGACAAAGGGCAGAGAAAAAACTCGAACCGTAAGCACACGGTTAGACTGGGAACACGTGTATTTGTGTTAGTGTAATTGTGTATTGTGTAATGGCACTTTAATCAGCAACAGACTTCGGAATTGACTGGTCCCATAGGCTTATGAAAAGATGAAAACCCTATCATCTTTGTGACATTGTAGCTGTCGTAGCACCAGAATAGACACATTAGTCCTGTGTGATGATGCCGACATGAAAAATAAGTGACCACACTGCTAATCGTACCAAAGCACAGCGTGGGCAGTTATGCATGCAACATGGTGCTTCACAGTGAGAAGACTGTGTCGCTGCTTTACGGACGTGCTGTACTCTGAATCAGTATATATGTATATAAGCCTAAAGCAGCGTGTCAAGCTATACTGGCAGCAGCTTCATATATCTCATGGGTTGCACTGAGGGTTGCCTTGACTGGCCCAAAACCTTAACATTTCTGCAACACTTCCATGGTGTTTACTTGGCAATGAAACTGCCTCACATCTTCACCAGGTATACCTCTGTCACTGAATAGGAACTTTCTCCCCGTTACCCCATCTCTTTCCTATTTTTCTCCCCATTCCCTTGATGTCTAGCAGATGCTCTCATAGCCATTAATATCTCATTGTGTGAACTATAGTAAAGGAAGGGGAAGGGATAGGACTGTTATTCTATTTGGGGAAATGTTAGCATGCTTTTGATTGCATGTAGGTATATATACGTCGAAGTATATAGTTGGTGGTTTGCAACATGTCATTTTGGCAAGCTGAGTCATGTCTTCCAGGATTCCTATATGTTTTCTGTTAGAGTAGACAAGACAAAATAACAAAATATGAACTCCCCACGGTCCCCAGCACTAGGGAATTAAACATGCTTGTGGCTTCATGCCTCATGCATGCTGGACAAGCACTCTGCAAAAAAATGAACTTAGATGGGTTGGGGATTTAGCTCAGTGGTAGAGCGCTTGCCTGGCAAGCACAAGGCCCTGGGTTCAGGTCTCAGCTCTGAAAAAAAACAAAATGAACTTAGAAAAGGAGGTTAGGTGTAAAGTTGGGGAGAAGAAGGACAACGTGGAAACCCTGAGAATCAACCTAAACCTGTATCAGTCTGTCAACATAGCCAACCTAAGGTGTAGGTGCCATGTAGGAAAGCCTTGCAGCCTTTATCAGGAATATAAATACAAACCTGGTCTAGAACCTGGAGTCTCTGAGGGAGGATCTGGAATGAAGTACATCGGTGCTAGCCTGGGCATTGTACCACATCAGCCAGGTGGACCAGCAGACAAATGACCATGTGTGTGGGAAAGGCCTTGGATTCGGTCCAACTCCATGAATAATTAATGATATATGAATAAGAGGGAGAAGCTGTAACTTTTTTGGAAACAGATTTCAGATTTCTTAGAGGGCGGAGCTTTCCAGTTTTCCAGTCTGACGGTGATTGGGTTTCCAAGTTTGAGGGGAGTTCAGGGATTGATGAATTTTTCTGTTCAGGGATTTGTGGGTTCTCATGCTCAGGAACTGATTTCTGTGACGAGCTCAGGGATTACTGAGATTTCCTCTTCAGGAAAGGGTAGGACTTTTTTTTTTCCTTGTAGGGCAGTGCCTGGCCACTCTCTTATCTCTGGCTGGGAATGACTGTAGTAGCCCTTAAAAGATAACCTGTTAGGGACATCTGGGGGGCTCGGTCTGGCTGCTTTGAGCTCATCAGATGAGACCTGCTGCTTTCCCACCTTGAGGGTTTACAAGTATACAAAGTTTACAGGTAGAGTACACCACCGGGAATCCTTTCCTTGTTTCTTCAGTTGGCCTAAATAGCCAACAATGGGACCGTTCAAGTGTGTCAGTATCTTAATTTTGTCTCGAGGCAGCACTTTAAAAGTTGTTTTTCAAAGACTAAGCTAATGCCTAGAATTTATTTTGGTGTGCATTTAACTTTCAGACAAATTTAAAGACATCAAACACTCAAATGTGAACCAGTTCAAAGATTTTTTTTTTATTTAAAAAAACTCAGATACAAATCCTAAGTCCCTACTTTAATACCTAAGTGGAAAATGAGGTTGTGAAGAGCAGCTGTTACACCCCAAAAGCCTTTGGATAACTTCAGCTATTCACCGTTCTCAGTCAAATGGTTAATTAAATGAAAAGGCTTGACATTTTAGTTCCAGAAACTAAACTGCTTTTCTAGATAAAATAGATGTGCCTTTTGAAAATTTCCTATAAATAATGGGCCACCAGCTGAAAAACTGGGTTCAAGTCTTGTCAAGAGCTGCATTCAACTAAAAGCTGATTTTTCTCTTTTCACATTTATCTAATCACAATTGTTCTTTGAATGCATGTTATTCACACATCAGAACATTCAAAGACAAAAGACATCGTGTATTTAGGAAGATTGGACACTTAAGCTCATCATTTTAATAAAAAGCAATTAACTTTCCTTCAGAACTAAGTATACATTACTCAGCATTTCAAGATTATTTCTGAAGGCCACGGACATACGAAGAAATGCAGTCTTTTTTTTTTTTTTTTTTTTTTTTTTTTTGGGAGCTGGGGACCGAACCCAGGGCCTTGCGCCTGCTAGGCAAGCACTCTACCACTGAGCTAAATCCCCAACACAGAAATGCAGTCTTGATCTTATGAAATACTCGAACGCATTCCACATCTAAGATGCAAATAGACACGATCATATTTTAATGACCTCAATAGCTATTTTAAATCCTCAAGAAATGATTGGGTGAATTTAGTATTATCAAAAAAATTTGCATGTCAAGCAGTCTTCCTTATACTACGGAGACTGATAACAGCCACATGTTTAAGGACTTAAGGATGATTCCAAGTTCTTTCGGCAACAAAGAAAGGTTTTTTTTGGTTTCTTTTACAAAGATAACCGCCAGTCCTGAGTTCCTTTCTTTGTCCCACAGTAACGATGGTGGGGTGGAGGGGGACAGTGTGATTGTCCCGAAGTCCAAAGGGCACAGAGGACCTAGTGGACATAGCAGGACTAGCGGGGTTGCCTGCCCCGCCCGATATAACTCTAAGCGCCACCGAACCGCATCCCTGGCCTCCCAGCCATCAGATTATTGCTGCCTCCGCAGCCATACAGCGTGCCGCAGTGTGCGTATTAAAAGCCCGCCCCTGGAGGTGATTGACGGCAGTTTCCTCCAATGGCCAATGCGCTCAGCCCCAGCCGACTGGGGAGGACCGCGGTTCGCGGAGGAATCTCACTTGCCCTTTAGTCCCGGGCAAGGTGTTGCGGCCGGCGCCATTTTCTGAGCCGCCTGTTTCGGGTGCCGCCATGTTGGTGAGGAGAAATCACCGTTACGGCCACTGTCCAAATCCCCGCGTCGCTGCACGCCGCCCGCCGGCTCCCACGCCTCAGCCTCCGGCGGCGAATACAGACTAGAGCGGCTGCGCCGGCAGCGCGGGGCCGTTGCCCAGTCTTTGCAGTTAGAGCCCCATCTCTCTGGCGTGGTTGTTAATAGACTGGAAAGTCTGTGTCTGTGTCGCTCACTAGTAACCGTGAGTTTTTACCACTTCGTCACCTGTCGGCGGCGGCCGGGAACAGGTGCCCGCAGGCGGCGCAGCGGTCCTCCCCGCGTCCCGCCGCCGGCCTCCAGACCTGCCCTCCAGCCCCGCCCCGTTCTTGACCAAACATGACAGACTCTGAACATGCAGGGCACGACAGGTCGGGAACCCTTCTTGTCTGTCTTTCTGTCGGATGAGAGGAGGGGTCGGGGCGGCGGGAGCGGGCCGGGGCCGGGCGCCTCCTGCATGACTTAGACGTCTCTGTGTGGCTCCATCGGTTCCATGACGCGCACCTTCGTCCACCGCAGCTGGCTGCCAGCCGGCCGCGGGGGAGGCCGACCCGGCCGCGCCCGCCTCCCGGAGCCGGGGTCGCCGCTCGCCGCCCCGCCCCCGCCGGGCACGTGCGAGCCCCCCGCCCCCGGCCCGGCTCTGTCGTCGGCGCCGCGCGGGCGGCTGCGGCGTCTGTTCGCCAGGCCAGTGACCGGCGACGGCAGCCCCGTTGGCACCGTCCTCGAAGGCTCAGTAGTAGGCCTTGTGGATGTTTGCCTCCTACCCGAGTCCACCTCTGAAAATAAACATGTTTAGCTTTTAGGGGGTTGAAAAAAGCCTCTTTCCCTCCCATCCCCCACTCCCAGGCTATGTGTCTGCCGCAGGAAACCCCAGGAAAGTGAAATGACAGTTTTCAAATTAAATACGTTAACACGAGTAGACTGCAGATTTTTTAGCTTTACCTGAGTTCCTAGGTGCTAAAAATATCATTTGACCATTTAGCTGAGATTAAGATTTCCTTTTTAATTTTGTTGTGCTCCTAGAGGCACGTTCTTGGCACCATTCAGTGATTTGGTGCCATTTACAGAATATACTCTTAAGTTTTTAACTTCAAATTTACATTGATAACCAAGTTTTTAAAGGGGTCAGAGCAGGACTTTTATTAAAACTCCTGATGCAAAATCGATTTCTACTTAGAATATTAACTTGAAAATCGACATCCTCACACTGCTTTGTCAGTAGTCTCAAGAGATACATTGTGCTCTAATGTGGCCCATAAGACTTAAGAATTCCTGAGTAATTTGATATGCTTTTGATAAAGCATTGCACACACCTTCCATCCCTAAATACAGAAGCAAAACAAAAAACAACAAAAATCACTGAAATTTGAAATTCCAAAATATATGTCGACCTTGAAAGGGATTAAAAAAAAAATCCTAACAACTTCAATAATGTGATAATAATTCTCTAGAAAGACATCAATTAAGCATGTACCAAGGTTCAGATAGTAAAGTGTACTCATATAAGTGCAACTTGTACTTGACATATTTTTAAGAAGGATTTTTTAAAAAATAATACCTTTGTGGTTTCAGTGCTGTCAAATGGGCTAAGGATTCTTGTGATAGGCCGGCACTCTGACCCTCGGCTACACTCAGCCCAATGTTACCCTTGTGTGCTAGGCAAGTACTCTAACACTTAGCTGCACTCATGACCCAAGGTTACCCTTGTAAAACAGTTTTAACTAATGTTGAGAAGTCTATTGATAAGCCAGTGATTTGTTAGTGGACTTAAAATTCATTAATGTGGAAGGAAATCTCTCATTTGTTAGTGGATAGTATAACTTAAATATGTAGAATTATGTATTTTACATAATAAAAACATGTCACCAAGTTTAGAAATCAAAATAATGCTTCTAAAGACCAATAATAACATGTTTTTCTATTAGAAATTGAGATTTGGTCTCATTAGCCTTTGCTGGCCTAGGCTGTCTTAGAACTCAAAAAGATCTGCCTGTCTCCACCTACAGAGTGTTGGACTAAAGGTGTGCAGTGCGGCAGTACATACCTGTAATCCAACAGGAAGGCAGCGCGTTCATGTCAGCCTGCCTTACACAACAAAACCATGTGTTTTTAAAAAGTAGAATTTGAAGTTTTAAAACACTGACTTGAAGTTAAAATGATGCTTTAGTTTGAAGGATATAGATTAAGAGTTAGTAGGAAGAAAAATGATAAGTAGCAAGAGTTTTGTTTTGAATTAGAGCCCATGTAGTTATGAACTGTGAGTTATGTTTCTCAGTCTGTTCTAGTCAGACCTGTTTTGACACAAAATGAAGAACAACCTGTATAGAAATCTCTAGGTAGGTTTGTGACTACCTGTATTTTTATAGATTTCTAGTTGATTTAAAAAAAAAACTTGGGAGAAAATAACGGATTCCTCAAGTATTCTCTGCTTCTATATTATAACTTTTATAAGGTAATACAAGTTTATATGAATTATGTGAAGAGTGTATAATTTTTGCATAGTCTAGGTATTTTCACGAAGATTATTTTCAGTTACTTTTGAAAACTAAAATACACATTCAGGAAAATAGTGAAATCTCATATTTATAACTGCTTTGACTTTATACAAATTAAAATAGAATTTACAGAAAGGAGAAATTCTAAATGTAAATGAAATTCATAAAATGTATAACTGCTTTAAATTATTTTTTGTACATGTTTTATATGGTGAGTGATTTATGTAAATTTGTTTACTATTTTCTGAAAAAATATATTTTTGAAAATATCTATTTGGGATCAGGTGTTGTTGGTGCACACCTATAATTTCAGCACTCTGGACACTGACAAAAGGAACACTGGCATGAATATGAGACCAACCTAGCTACAGAGTGAGACCCTGTCTCAAAACAGCAAACAGTCCCCCTAAACAAACAAATAAAACTATCCCGTTGGTGTGCTTTCCTTTAATATTTTCATGCCTGGGACGAGAAGTATACTTTATAAGGTATCAATAATATAATGATACCTATAAACTTGTAGACATGAAGAATGTTAGAGTTCTTGTGCATAAGTCTGCAGCCTAGTTTCTAAATATAAAGTGGAAAGAATTGAGAAAGTTAAAGGTTTAATCCCCTTTCAGTTCTCTTTCATTCACTTCTTTCAGGCCCAACCTCACTCATCTAACTTTATCCTTCAGCTGGATATTAACCCAGTTAAACCAGGCTCGTTATGATGCTTGACATCAAACCTATGGCCTCTTGCATGCTAGACCAGAGTTCTACCTTTGAGCTATACTCCCAATCCTGCAAGCAATTGCTGAAGGCTAAATACTAGTTCCTATCTCAGACTAGTAATTATCAGAGTTTCCTAAAATATGTTAATGGTAAAAAGTTACCCAGGGCCTGCACTGGAGGAAAAGATTTTAACACGAACCTAGTATAGTATTTTAGGACTCCTAAAGTAAGTTATTTATTTATTACTTGATAGGACATATGGATATTTTCCTTAGGTTGGAGGTTTTTTGGTTTTTTTTTTTTTTTTGGGTTTTTTTTTTTTTTTTTGGTTCTTTTTTTTCGGAGCTGGGGACCGAACCCAGGGCCTTGCGCTTCCTAGGCAAGCGCTCTACCACTGAGCTAAATCCCCAACCCCTATCCTTTGTTCTTTATGAACAATTTCACCATTTATTCCCCTTACTTTTTGGTTGTTTTCCTTTAAAGCAATAACAGATCTCCAGCTAGTCAGAAGGGCAGTTGTTTAAAAAGTTTTCATAGTCTCCTAGTGGGTTGAAAATTTGACCAAGAGACTGTACCAGAGTTTGACCAAGTACCGTCAGAGGTGTATGTGTAGAAAGCACAGGGAAGGGAAGTGACACAGTAGGTTCAGACATGGTGAAGGTCTTGATGTATAGACACTGGGAACTATTTTGAAAAATGAGGAAAAGTCTTGAATAAACTTAGGGCCAAACCCATCCCTACTGGGATATGAAGATCACAACAGAGTTTTTAAGCAGGACAGCAGTGATCAGCTGCATATTGTTGGTATGCTGACTGGAGGCTAGAAAAAAGCAAGCTATAGGAAAGTGAGAAGGCTTTTCAGTTGTTTTTGGTAAGCATTAAGAATATAATATTTAATAATTACTGGTCTACATATGGAGTATGCAGCAATAAAACATTACTAATATTTTCTTGAGAGAGAAATAACATAAAAAAGTTTAATATTAGATAAGCATTTGAGAGTGAGGTGAGTGCTGTAGGATGTTTCTATTTTAAGTAGGGTTATAAGTAACCACTTACTAAAAAAGTAGTATTTGTCAAAATTATGAAATAGGAGAGGAGTTCAGACCCAGGATATTTGTGAAAAGGCTTTCCAGGTGGAATGGTAGGTAAGAAAGCCAGGACTCAGGATGAACTTGGGAGGATTAAGGGAAGAACAAGGACATGGAAGCCGTCTGTCCAGAGGGGTTAGTAAGCAAGGGAGGCAGCAAGAGAAGTGCATCCTTTGGTGCTGTCTAGAGCCCTCAAGACATTGTGAGAACTGTGAATTTTCCTCTTCAGTGATTTGGGAAGCACTGTGGTACTTGAACAGAGGAAGACTAGGATCATGCTATGGAAAAAGAGGAAAAAGCAACTCCTACAGCAATAGGTTACATAGCTGTGTTAGGACATGGTAGAACTAAGTAACATTGTCTGGTGGTTGAAAATGGAGCATAAGAAAGAATGAGTGCAGAGCTAGGATAGACAGCTAGTAATTGTCCAGTAAAGACTTGATCATGGGCAATGCTACAGACACAAAGCAAGAGTCAGTTATTTCTTAGTTAATTCTTGGTAGAATTAAAGGTGTCTGAGATGGATGTTAGTTGAAATTATTGAGATTAACTGAGATATAAGTGTTGTAGACCATGAAAAAAAGATTTTTAAAAACCAAGTGAGGGAAAAAAAAACCATTCAAAGATGTGAAGATGAAGATCATGAAGATCACAGCCCTAAAGGAAAGAAAGAGGTTCAAAAAGTCCTTTGATATACATTATTCTAAGTTAAAACCTTTTAGTACTGAATTAAAAGGTAAACTGGTGGCCTTTAGCCTGAAAGTTTGCATTTTTGTTTGATTAGATGATTTCCACCCCCTGTATTGGAGAGTAAACCTTTTACATGCAAGGTATTCACTCTACCACAGAGTTAATTCCCCGACTTGTTTTGAAATAGCCTTCTTTGAAAACATTTAAGATTGTTTTCTACTCTCTGTAGTCCTTTATCACTATTGCATGTACAGACTCACTACCCAAGATGTCCTCCGTTCATGTGGGTCACCTGCTTAGCATCTTTAGTTGTAACTGGAGTTTGTATTTTCTTGCTTTCTTTCTTTCTTTTTTTCTTTTCTTTTCTTTTTTTTTTTTTTTTTGAGACAGGGCTTCACTATGTAGCTCTGGCTGGCCTGGAACTCACCGTGTAGACCAGTTTGGCCTCAAATTCATAGAGTTCAGCCTGCCTCTGCTTCCCTAGTGTTGTAATTAAAGGCATGGGCTGACAACTGGAGCCTGTAACCCTATGCCATGTATTAAACCAAGGTTTCCTCCTGTCTCATAGGAATGGTTGACCGTGAATTCACCAGATCAAACCTCCAGGTCAGGACTGTTAGCATATTACTTTGTGAATTTTTTCCAGAGTCACTTTTCAGAGTGACCCTGCATTATCAGTTGTTCGGGGTCAGAAGCTGACTCACTTCAGAGCTCTTTAGATTCAGAAATGCCAAACATTGTTAATAGCATTAATCATTAACTGTATGAAAACTAGTGTCTTAACTGCTTTATATAAATTATTCAATCTCACAACAGCCCAAGACAAAGGTCTAATTATAGTCTCTCTTTTTAGAGATAAGAAAGCAAATATGAAGGGTTTTGTTGTTGTTTGGTTTGGTTTTGTTTTTTAAAGATGGTGTTTCTTTGTGTAGCCCTGGCTGGCAAATATGAAAATTTAAAGTTCCCCAAAGCACTAAGCAAATCAGCAGGAACCTCAGTAATCTGAGGACAGAGCCTACACTTTTATCCACATTATCAGGAGAATGTATGTACATGAGAATACCAATTTATTCCTGTGAAGACTAGATGTTTGCATCAGAGAGTGCATTCTCCATAGAGAATGCTATACAGGAAACAATATAAATTTACCCAATGAGTAAGAATAGGATATTAGGGCAGGAGGATTAGTTGTATATGACTGGTAGTTTGATGGTTTTAGTCTAGAGAAATGATATTCACATCTCCATAATGTGTCTCTCACGTACACACTTGCATAAAGGATGTCTTTCCTCCTAGACATGTGACACTGCCCACATTTGTCATTGGGTTTCTTTTTCATTGCTGCCATTGTTGACAGTCCTTATTTCTCCATTCCCTCTTTCTCCTAAGAGCAATTCTTTGCAATGCATGATAATATCTAAAATTTAGTTCTCATTTTTAACTTGATCCAACTTAATCAGTTATGGCTTAATATTTTGGCTTTATGGTTGGTTTCCTTCCTTCCTCTTTCCTTCCTCTTTCCTTCCTCCTCCTTCCTTCCTCCCTCCCTCCCTCCCTTCCTTCCTTCCTTCCTTCCTTCCTTCCTTCCTTCCTTCCTTCCTTTTTTCTTTCTGGATATTCTTATTCTAAACACACACACATACACACACAGGTACATTGGGAGGATGGTTGGGCTCTGGGAAATGTTACTTTACTGGTGTGAATACATATCAGATTATCATAATTATGTGACTTTAACAAAAATAGTATTTACTCTTGGCAGAATAGGCTTCTACTAAAACTGACTTTATGGTTTCTTTTTAGTGTTCTGGCTTAACATTAATACTAGAGATACTGATACTGTTTTAATATTTAAACTTTCATTAATCATATGTATATTTTGAGTGAAAAATAAATGGCTAAAGCAAGTCCCATGTAGCATTTAAAGAGTATTAAGAAGATTATCATTAGAAATATGCCATAAAACCAAAGCACAGCTTTTTTCCCTATAAAGTTGACACAAAACAACCTAGATTTGAATTCTAATGATTTTTGAAGTTTTTCATGAATCATAGTTTATAATTCATATTTCACTTCACTTCAGAGTTTAGGAGCAGAGTCTGTATGGCTGACTGAGAAACGTGATCTGTCCATGGCATTCAGTTTCACTACCTTTTCCATTGCTTTAAAATTATTGATTGCTCTGGTATCATAGAGAAATTATTGAATTATAGATAATTCTGTTATAATTATTTATAAATTCATCTTTAACCATACCTTTATCTAATTATTAACATATTAAAACTTCCAGTTAATCAGACTAATTACTTTCATAAACATTTTAAAGAAAGTCAGATCAATTAAGTACAGCCAGCAAAGCTGCAGTTTTACCTATAGAAAATAGAAATTCTGCTATTGTATGAAAGTTTCGGCTTCTTAAAATTCACCAAAAAATTTTAATTCCCCTTATGCTTAAGTTTTTAATCTCTACCGGCATTTGGAAATGTCTTGGAACACTTGCACTTCTGTGTGGGACTGAGTTCTAGGTTGTGACTCGATTGCTATGTCCTTAAAATATATAATTATATCTTAAATTTTTATTTTGTATAAGCAAGTCAAGCACAAATGAATACTCCATTGTTATAAGAAACACCTTTGTGGTTTGGTTGTACATATATTTCACCAAGTGCCTCTTCATTTTTTTCTGAATGACACAGTGTGAAAAACAATAGTCAGCCAAAGCAGGGACTAAAGCTGTTATCGTTACTGTGGTATAAACACCGCCAGCACTTGTGGAAAAGTAGGACCAGTTCCGCTTCCTCATTACAAGTTGTAGTGGTCTTGTTTAAAAGTAAGCCATTATTTTTGTAAAGGAAGGATTTTTTTCAGCACTGCTCATTGCTAAATTAGCCTGCTGGTGATTTTTAATGCATACACTAGGGTCATTTTTACTTGAGGTAGTAGGACAGCAGATAGCTGGAAGAACTTGTTTTTTTTTTTGTTTTGTTTTGTTTTGTTGTTGTTGTTGTTGTTTTTGTCTTGTTGTTTGTTTGTTTGTTTTTGTGACAGGTTCTCTGTGTAACCCTGGCTGTCTTAAAACTCACTCTGTAGACCAGGCTGACCTAGAACTCAGAGATCTGCCTGCCTCTGCCTTCTGAATGCTGGGATTAAAGGCTTGTGCCACCACTGCCCATCTAGATCCTGTTTCTTATAACCTGGTCTTGTATATGTATATTCTCACACGTACAAAACAAAAACAGTTGTGTTAAACAAAACTTTAGAAGTTTTACTTAATGAAATTTTGAAGTGGCAAAGTCATTATCTAGTAGTTAATTTCTTTTATACAGAATAGCTTTCATAAACATTATTTGTAATGTTTTCCACATTCATTAATGTACATTTACATTTTATCTAATTGCTAAAATCTCAATAGATAAGAAAGATTTTCACTCCAACTTGTACCAAAACACCTTAATTTGGAATATTCAGATATTAACAGCAAATCTAAATGCCATGCATGTTTACATTTACCTTACTATATTGATTAATTAACATGACATTCAAATGATCAGGCAGTTTCTGATCATATGATTTGCAGGAATATCAGAAATTCCTTGACCAAAGCAGAATTAGGAAAAGGTACATTTTAATTGAAAACTTAGGCCAAAGTTTAAAGTAGAACATTTTCTTAAACAAACAGAAAAGGCTTCCTATCATAGCTTCAAATCCTATTAGTACCTCAAATTTACAGTTAATTCTAGCATCAGGTGGTGGATTGAGGTCTTGAATACTTATAGAACTAATGGCTTTTGGGTGTGTTACTAGATGACAGGTTGTCCACTCTGGTTCATTGTTAGAGCCATCCACAGATTTCTGGAGAATTGCTGAGTGAAAATGCAGGGAAAATTATTTGATAGAAAATTTCTGTGGATTTCTACCTTTTTCAGTTTGTACTAGAGAGTCTAAATGAACAGAGTAAAATGAAGAATTAAAATAAATCTAGTGTAATTGAATATCTAGCTAAATAAAAAAAGTACTAAAAAATATACAAAACTATTAAATCTCAAAGAAGTTAGCAATTTAATTCACAGTTTTGATTTATTCACACACTACCCTGGTTTTGGTTATTACAAAAATAGTTAAGGATGGTTGGCAGTGGCTCACACCTTAATCCCAGTGCTCAGGAGGTAGAAGCAGGCAGATCTCTCTGGAGGCTAGTCTTGTCTACATAGAGAGTTTTAGGACAACCAAGGCTACACAGAAACCCTGTCTCAGAAAACCAAAACCAACCAAACAAAACCCCTAACATTTGGGGGATATAACTTGAAAAATAAAAATAAATTTTCCTAGGATAAAGGCACAGCAGCATTTCCCTCTACGTCCCTCATTTTGTTAGAGATTTAAGTTCAAGTATATATTTAAAGGCTTTCGAGGTGGTGGCACAAAACTAATGTCAGAACCCAGCTGACACAAGAGGATTGCTGTGTATTCTATTCAGATATGTATATTTCAGAGAAATCACAACAAATGAGAATAAAAAAAGACAACTCCATAGAGTCCTATAATTTAGTCCTTTATCATCAGCCCAAATATTTTGCCTTGGAGGCTCCCATTTCCTGACAGACACTGAAATGACTTGAGGATTGTGTATAACATGTGGCCCAGTGATACTAAGCTGGCTTCAGTTCTGTAGTGTGTTGCATGCTTTACACAGATGTTTTGATTATGTTTGTCTTCAGAGAGCCCTTCCTATGGCCCTCTCTCTGACTGTGTCACCTAGACTGTCCTGATAGATGGCTTTATCCTGTGAAGAGCACATTTTCATACTTGTTTTACCTCTGTAATGTATTTGGGTAATTTTATTTATCATGTGATTTTTTTTTAAAACTGCCTGTCTCACCCATCACCAGATTAAAAACTTCATGAGGAAGGCTGAGTAAAGTGATTGCCATGTAAGTATGAGGACCATAGTTGGGATTCCCAGCATCCAAGAAAATGCCCAGTGGGGCCAGCCACCTGCATGTAATAGCTGTGCTTAAGGGGCAGAGACAAAATCCTTAGACTAAACTGATGAATCAAGATTAACTCAATCTGGCAAGCTCTGGATTCAGGTCATACTTTGCCTCAGTATTTAAGGAAGTAAATCATGGAAGAAAACTCACCCACTCACATGTGCATGCACTCTATACACACACACACACACACAGAGAGAGAGAGAGAGAGAGAGAGAGAGAGAGAGAGAGAGAGAGAACAAATCTTTAAAAATATTCTGAAAACAAAGCTGTTCAACATAATTTTAAAAAGATTTTAGCTAGACGTTGTGGTACACTACTTTGATCCCAGTAGTCCGGAGGCAGAGGCAGGCGGATCTCTGAGAGTTCGAGGTCAGTTTGATCTACAAATCAAACAAGGTCCAGGATGGCTAGGGTGGTTGGTTACACAGAAAAACTCATCTTAAAAAAAAAAAATTGGGGCTGGGGATTTAGCTCAGTGGTAGAGCGCTTACCTAGGAAGCGCAAGGCCCTGGGTTCGGTCCCCAACTCCGAAAAAAAGAACCAAAAAAAAAAAAAAAATTAAGGTAGGGGTTTGGTTTTACTACCTTAATGAAGCCATTCTTGGATTAACTCTAGTTCTGGCAGGCATTGAATTTGAAAACTCCTACCTCAGCCTCCCAAGTAACTGGGACTACAAGGCCCATTAACCATGGCCCTTAGCCTAGGTATAAAGTAAGCTTGTTTAGCCTCATCTTAAACTGTAATTTATTTGCACATTTTATAGTTTGTTTAATAAGACTTTATAAATGGCAATAATACAAATGTCACTAGAGCTGTAATAAAAGATAAGAAGGATGCTAGGTATCAAAGTCCAAATTGGGTCACTTAGGGATTACAAAATTGTCACTTTCTTTGGTTTATTTTGAAAAACCACAAAATTGGCTTAACAAGGAAATCTGAGATGTACACATAGGAACTTGGTTTGAATAGTTTCAACCTCTTTGATCTTCGCTCAGGTAGATACAGAACAGGAAGTTACATACCCACTGTTTTATGACATAGACCTTTGTAGGAATTCTGACTTAAAAGCCTTGCTTTACCCTGACTGGGTAATAACAGCACTTTTTTTCCTGTTTCGTTAAGATTTATTTATTTTATGCATGTGAGCACACAGTAGCTGTCTTCAGACACACCAGAGGAGGGCATTGGATTTTATTACAAATGGTTGTGAGTCACCATGTGGTTGCTAGGAATTGAACTCAGAATCTCTGGAAGAGAAGTCAGTCATTGCTCTCAACCACTGAGCCATCTCTCCAGCCCCACCCTTTTGTTTTCCTGTAACTTTTTGAGTGTTAGTTATTTTCATATCTTTCTGTGTGTGTTTTTTTTTTGTCAGCATGCATGTGCACCATATGTGTGCAGTGCTCTCAGAGTTCAAAAGAAGGTGCCAGATCCCCTTGGAACTTGAATTACAGATTGTTAGCTGCTATGTGGGTACTAGGAATCAGACCCCATTAGTGCTCTTTTGGTTATGTTGTTGTTGTTGTTTTGTTTTGTTTGTTTTTGTTTTTCCGGAGCTGAGGACCAAACCCAGGGCCTTGCGCTTGCTAGGCAAGTGCTCTACCACTGAGCTAAATCCTCAACCCCCCATCAGTGCTCTTAACTGATGAGTCACCTCCTCTTTAAAACAAATTTTTGTATCACAAAATAACAGCTTGCAGTAACATAATATGACTCTGGAGAGCAGGTATTGGCAAAGCATAAGCAAAAATAACTGAGTGGGGCTTGGAGAGATGGCACTCACAGGAGTCCTTGCTGCTCTTGCAGAAGACCAGAGTTTGGGTCCCAGCTGGGGCTGACACCCTATTCTGATCTCCACAGGCATGACCCCAGGTGTATATTCACACAGATACACATACATAAAGACAATAAAAATGAATAAATATTAAAATAACTAGAACTATCATATGGAGACACTGAAAGTTTTTTAAATGGAGGACCAAAGGAAGATTTCTCCCTATTGAGTACAAGTCAGGCATCAGCATTCGTTTTATGTCTGCTTTTGATAGGCATATTGTCTGCTTTTAGTTTGTGTACTGGCTGGTTTTGTGTGTAAACTTGACACAAGCTGGAGTTATCACAGAGAAAGGAGCCACAGTTGAGAAAATGTCTCCATGAGACCCAGCTGTAAGGCATTTTCTTAACTACTGATCAAGGGGGGAGGGACCTTTGTAGATGATGCCATTCCTGGGCTGGTAGCCTTGGGTTCTATAAGAGCAAGCTGAGCAAGCCAGGGGAAGAAGTCAGTAACATCCCTCCATGGCCCCTGCATCAGCTCCTGCTTCCTGCCCTGTGTGAATTCCAGTCCTGACTTCCTTTGGTGATGAACAGCAGTGTGAAAGTGTAAGCTGAATAAACCCTTTCCTCCCCAACTTGCTTCTTGGTCGTGATGTTTGTGCAGAAATAGAAACCCTGACTAAGACAGTTTGACTATTGATTGGTGTGTGAACATACCATTGCTGTGTGGCTTGACAACAGTAACTTCTCTGTATTGGTAATTTACACAGCAAAATGCCTAGCTGCATTGCAGACAAGAGCAGTAGGGCTCCATGGTTTTCCTGTAAGTATTAGATCAATTATTTCAGATTGGTTTGTTGTGTATCTAGGGCTGCACAGTTTTAGTCAGTAAGGTTTTAGTTAATAAAGCTTTTCACGTTATGTGATCCATCCAAAAAGATAAATGTCCTTTTAGATACTCCCAGAAACACCTCTGAATTGAGAAGAAAATATTTAAAATGGTCTAATTGTTGAATTGTTACATAGTGTTTATATTTAACAGTTACTGTTCAAGCTAGGTATTGAGTAAATATGTTACTGACTGAGCAAGTAAAAGTAACACACAAAAGAAATTCTTAGTTATTTGTGGTATAGAAATACTTTTTACATAAAGTTAAGAGAAGTTTTCAAAAGTTGTCATGAGACCATAGAGAATGTTAGGATCATTAAATATATCATTATATAGACTATGTATTTGTACTGTTTTATTCATAAAAATTTTTATTCGGACTGATTTAGGCTTTAACAGATTATGAGATTGGCTTGAGGAATAAATTAAACTAAGTTTTTTTAAAAAAAAAAAAGGTAAAAATTGCCACTGGGGACTATAGAAATACTCAGGGGTTAAGAGCATCTTACTGTTCTTCCAGAGGACATGGACTCAACTAGTACCCATATAACAGCTCACAACTGTCTGTAACTCCAGTTTACAGGATCAAACACCTTATTCTGCTCTCTAAGGGCACCAGACCCTACTTGTGCAATACATACATGCAGGTAAAACACATATACATACAATTAAATCTCAGATGTTTTTTTAAAAAATTTAAAATCTTAAATAAAAATTAAAAATCTTCATAGATGTAGTTTGAAAAGTAAGAAAGGTAGTTCCTGCCAACTAAAGGCTTTGAAAAGGTAAAAGAATATATTAGAGGATGAGGATGAACACTTTGAAGGCTTTAGGTGTTCATTAGCTCGCTCTGTTAATTTGTAAAGAGAGAGAATTCAATACTTAAGACGCATGTGGTGGAGAGAAGGAATGGACCAACTCCTGAAAAATGCCTTCTAACCTCTTTATGCTACCACACACACATATACAAAGTTGTTTTTGTTTCTATTGTTTTTGTTTGTTTTTATTGATTTAAGAAAATGAGAGCTGGAGAGATGGCTGAGTAGTAAAGAGTATATACTGCTCTTGTGGAGGACCTGTGTCTGGCCTGACATCCTCTTCTGGACCCTCAGCACTTGCACTTACAATATGCATTTACCCCCACACAGACATACATAATTAAACAAAGCTAGGCATGGTGGCACACATTTTTAATCCTAGCACTCAAGAGACAGAGGCAGGCAGATCTCCGTGAGTTCTATGCCAGTCAGAATTACATAGTGAAGCTCTCTTTCAAATAAATAAAAAGTTGAACTATCTAGGATATAAATTTCCAAGATCCAAATCTAAGATAATACAACAAGAACTCTGGCCAGGTAGCATAGCCTCAGGATGACCCATCAGTGGTTTTGTTTGAGTGGAGATAACTGGTTTAGGTAGGTAACACAGGGAGTTAACCTATGGCTTGATCAAGAGTTTGTCTGCATTGACCCAAACAAGTTATGTGTCAAGCATGCTGACAGATTGAGTCAGTAGAACCAACTTATTACATGGAGAGCAGTTTAGCATCATCTGTTCAGCTCCTTGTCCCCAGGATAACACTGAAACTAAAAGGGCCAATAGTAAACAGAATGGGTGAGGACATTTTGTAGGTGAGGAACTGTTTGCATACTATGCTAAGCAACTTTTCTTAAACCTGAAGCTATCCTCTGAGGATCAGGGAAGATAGATGAGAAACTGCCTCATAGGAACTTCCAGCAAAATCTGAAGATGAATGAGAAGGAGCTTTCTGGCGTCTTCTCCTACTGCCTATCTTTCCATATTTAAGGGGATCACAGGCCTTGCTGTTGAGGTTCAGGCTGCGTGTGGTTCACCCTTTCTTCTGTAGTCTGTGCAGTCATGGAAGATCAAAGACCCCAGCACAGAGTAGTGTCCTACCATGCCATTCTGGATAGGGAGAAATGACAGCATGAGCTAATACAGACCATGAAAGGAAAATACTGGTTAAGTAGAAGTTTCAAATATTGAGAAGATTCACATTGATTGGGGAGGATCCAGGCTCTGTCTCTGCTCCTGCCCTGTAAAGAAACTCTGAACAGTCACTTGGTACATTTAAAAAAAGTCTGTTTTGTGGCAGTTAGTGAATGGGTACATTTATGAGTAATGTTGATAATGTCCATTAGGAGTGCTTATGCTAGTCTTTTATTGAGGATTTTGTGTTTCTTTTAGAAGATTCAATTTCTGATCTGTAGCTCGTAACCTTTAAATCAGTGATTGGCAGCCTATGGGCCGCTACCACTTTGGTGTCATATATCAGATATTTATATTACAATTCGTAGCAGTAGCAAAATTACAGTTATGAAGTAGCAAGAAAAATAGTCTTGTGGTCGGCAGGTCACCACAACAGGAGGAACTGTATTAAAGGCTTGCAGAATTGGGAAGGTTGAGAAACACTGCTTTAAACAGTCATTAAACAGACAGAAGTGGAGTTAAGGGCAATTGATTCAGGTTACTTCATCTTAGTAGTAAAAAATCAGAATGGGGGAAGGCAGAATTATTGAGGCGCAATTGTCAAGTTATTGGAGTGCATTGCCATGTCCAGTTCCTGAGCAGTTAGCTTCAGAATGAGGACAGGGGACATCTGAGTCTGTAATTTACACAATAGCTGATTACAGTTTTCTCCCCTTCCTTCCAATTTAGATATTTAAAAATCCCCCTTGATGGGAGTCTGACCCAGAACTTGGCACATTCTTGGAAAGTTCTCTATCATAGTTATGTCCCAGACCTAAGACATTTAAATATAATGAAAAATATTTTAATTTGAATACATTCTTAGGTAAAGTAGAATTTTCTCCCTTTGCTCTTTGCCCTTCCTCTCTACAGCTCCTTTCAGGTTCTCTCCTTCCAACCCCTTATCATGCCCACTCTCAAGTTGTTAGATTCTTTTTCTTTGATTATTATTGTCACACAAACATATACGTGTATGCACAAATGTTTACATAGCCATTTCTAGAAGAGACTGTTTCATACCCAGACATCTGGTTCTTACCCAGTCTTTCCATTCCTTTTCCATCTAGTCTTGAAGAATATCTGCTGGGTCATAAGTGCAGGAGCTGTTGGGGCAGGGCTCTCTGATCCATTGATCTCTGCTATGTACAGATGCAGTTTTCTATGGTGGCCTTCATCATCTGAAAGAGATGTTTCTTTGATGAGGAGTGGTAACTACACTAACCCAGGAAAGGTGTCTGGTGAACCAGAACCAAATACTTTAGCCTTTAAAAGAAAGTTTTGTTGAGATACATACAGTTCAACTTCTTTAAGTGCATATACTGATTTTAAAGGTATTCAGGGCTACATAACCAGCACCACTATGTAATCATAACATTTTCACCATTCCACAGGAATTACCAATTCCTACTGGTAATTTCTTTTTATTTTCCCCTCTGATCTACCTGACAACCCCTAATTTTTTTCTGTCTTTGTGGATTTGTCTAAGAGATAAACTCTTAAAGACTGTACAGTCATTTATCAAGCTTTTATACATGAAATGCCATTTTGCTGGAAATAACTTTATAATGCTAATTCTTTTATATCAGTAAGAAGTCACCTATGTATTTATTAATTTTTAAAAATATTTTTTATTCTCTAGAGTATAATGGAATTACATTATTTCTCCCTCCCCTTTCCTGCCTGAACCCCTCCCATCATGCTCCCTTTTCTCCGTCAAATCCTCATTAATTGTTGCTAGTGCTTGTATGTATGTACATGTACATTCCTAAATGCAGCCTGCTCGGCCTGTTTAATGCTATTCATGTGTGTGTTTTCAGGGCTGACCATTTGGTATTGGATAACCAATTAATTGGTGTGCTCTTCTCTGAGGAAAAATTTCTCCTGCTCTCAGAATTCCTTAGTTATTTGTAGTTCTTTGGGATTTTCTCCATCAACTTTGGCATGCCTGTTGTTATTCTTGTTCAGCTCATCTTTAGGCAATCATGTTGGTGAGAATTTATGGAGGAGACAGTCTCACAGAAACCCCCTGATTCTCTGGCTCGTACAGTCTTTCCTCCCCCTGTGGAGCAATGTCTGCTGAGTTGTTTGAAGGTATATTCACTGAACTGGGCTCCACACCTCTTTACTTTAATTGGTTGTGGTTTTATAGAATGGCCTCTGTCTGTTGCAAAGAGAACTTTCCTTATGAGTGATGAGGACTACAGTTATCTTTGAATGTATGGACAAATATTTACATGTATTTAGGGATTTTGCTGGTTTAATAAAGTACTGGTCCTTCTCTAAGATCCATGACTTCACTAGTACTGAATAATTGGCTAGGTTTCCAGTATTAGGCATAGTTTCCCCCTTGTTAAGCAGGTCATAAGTCCCAATTAGACAGTTGTTGGTTACCACTAAGGTATGCACACCACTACTGTCCCTTAGGGTTATTGTGTTAAGTTCAAGATTTAAAAGTTGAATTTAGTAAACAAATCATCTCATATACAAGGGCTCACATGGTTCAAGAGAGAGTGTCAAACACTCCTAATTCTCTTTTCAGCTAGTGGTTTTCTCAAGGCCATCGAAACAGGGCAGTGCCTGATTGGGTACTAGGCGCTCAGTCAGGAAAAAATGCTATTTCTAGGGTGGGGAAGAATTAGAATCCCATGAAGTCTCCTGTTTTCATTATGCTGCACATCTGTCATATGTGTCCAGTGGTGACTTCTGAAGTACTTGGAAGCAGGTCATAGGAGCGAATGATTTCCCCCTTCCTCTCATGTGTATAACCAAACAGAAATGTGCAAATTTTTGTCTGTTCTAATGTGAAAGCTGAAAGAAATCATGAATAGGCTAAAGGAGCAAAGAAAAAACTTGTAGTGACTTCAGTAGCTCATTTTTTTCAGGTACAGGATTTATGTAAATAGCTGTAGTCAAGATGCCAAATATGAATTACTGGATTCCATGTATACAAATTTTAATGCTTTAAATAGCATTAAATTGGGAAAGATAGTGAAAAGGGATACCAACCCATGGAGTTGGGAGAATATTTTAAAATAAAGTACACACTGTCAAGTACATAATGTCGTAAATTTGTGTATATAATATATATAATATACATATGTTGTATATACACGAGCATATGTATATAATAAACGAACACAATATGCATATACATATACTATTTACACTTACATGTAGTGATCACAGATCAGTATTTGGTCTGTTTCAGCACCCTGAGGTTTCTCAGTGCCCCTTGGTCACTTACACTCCTCTAAGAGCTCTCTTCTGGCTCTTGTCACTACAGATTTTGTCTGTTCAACTTGAAGTGCATATAGGAATGACACAGTACTGCCCTGTGTCAGTCCTTTTCAGTAAGCATCATGCCTACAAGATTCAGCCATGTTGTTGTTTTCTACCAGCAAGTTTTTCTTCATTTCATAAATCAGTTTATATCTGTTTACACATTGATAGAGTTTGTGTATTTACAGTATTTTTTAACTAAATTGTTAAAAACACTTTTATACTTGCCTTTTAATGAATATGTTCACTAATTTTATTGGGCCAAAGAATTCTACAGTTGTTTTCTAGAGCAAAATTTATTATTATTATTATTATTATTATTATTATTATTATTATTATTATAGCAGAATAAGGCCAGTGAAACAGTCAGTAGGTGAAGACTGTTGCTGTGATGCTCACAATATAAATGATACTGGAACCCATTCAAAAGTGGAAGGACAGAATTGACTCTACAAAGCAATCCTCTGATCTCTACATACATGCTGCAGGGTCCACTATCTCCACCCTGCATCATGCGTACACACACACACACACACACACACACACACACACACACACCCGACAATGATAATAAACACTTATAGTCCTCATCATTAAAATAGCAGAATGCCAAGCCTGTTTCACATGTAAGTGGTCTTAAATGGTAAGAAACACCATTTGTCTTAGTTACTTTCCTATTGCTGTGAATAGACACCATGACCAAGGGAACGTATAAAAATAAGCATTTAATTGGGAGCTTGCATATAGTTTCAGAGGGTGCGTCCATGACCATTATGGTGGGGAGTATGGCAGAGTGGCTCTAGAGCAGCAGCTGAAAGCTTACTGTTGAGAGAAAAGCCACAGAGTAGAGGGAGGGGTGAGCAGGGGGAAGGAAAGAAAAGGGAGAGAGGGAGGAGCTCACTGGGAATCTCGTGGGCTTTTTAAAACTCAAAGCCCACCCAGTGACACACCTCCTCCAACAGGGCCACATCTTAATCCTTCTCAAACAACTCCTCCAACTCTTAACAAGAGTTCAAATATATAAGTCTGCAGGAGCCATTCTTTTTCAAATACTACACCATTTAATTTTATAATAGAGCTGGGGGAAGTGGTATCACTTAATGGATACTATTAAGGATGGTATCCTAAACTGCTCTACCTAGGTATTACAGGTATTCGGTAACAGTAGGTACTGTGTAGATGCTAAGGTAGGTCTGTGAAAGACAGTCAAACCCTGCACTCATCAAGCAATAAGCAAGTGATCAGAACGCAATGTTAAGAGAACATTAGGAGGAATAGGGCAGCACTTAGAATGGAGAATCTCCTCTAAACTAGGGGTAGTAATAGGAGGCATTTGGAGGAAATGGCATCTAATTCTGTTGTAAAGATATTGAAATTAGCAGGAGTTGTTATTGAGGTGAGTAGGTTAATGAGAAATTATAGACGATGATTAAGTCTTGGAGACTCAAGATAGTAAAATTAGCTAGCCAAATGGGGACTTAATTATTAAGGGCCTTTGAATAATAAATGTCAAACAATCAGTCTCAGGCCAGAAGGGAGCCATTGAAGACTGTTTTATTAAGACGTTGAGTACACAAAGAAGAGTAGAATGAGTCTTGATCTGCTCAAACCACAGTTTGATCAACTACCAACTCATAGTCCTCTTGAGGCCACAACCTCTTTCACAAGTAGACTGACGAGTTTTGACCAACTGTTATTGAAGAACTTTAGCAGGAGAATGACATGACCAATTTATTATTATTAAACATTCCTAAATTCCAAGTTACATGCAAAATGCTCATATCATGATTTGCTGTTTAAAATGTTTGAATTTAAAAATAGAATTAAAGAAAACTGTGGTTTCTATGACTAAAAATACAACAGCATTCAAAGTTAATTTCTAGGATTGAGCTTTGATACTAACAAAGACACTAATGACTGGAAAGTAGAACTAAATGTATACTTTTGTGTATTTTACAAGTGAAAATTGAAGAAGTTGGGATTTTATCTTTATATTAAATCTATATATCCATTTGCTGAAATGTACTCTGATGACAAAAATACTATAAATTGCCTTTATTTTAAAGCCAATTAAAGCCAAAATTTTAAGTCTTTCTTGTTATTAGAGTATTTTCTTAAATAGTTTAGTCTTCCATGAAAAAAAAATCACTGGTGACCATTGTAATAATTCATGATAACATTGTAGTCATTCACTCACTTTGGGAGAATCAGTGACTGAATGTCAGAGGTTGGTGAACTTCTCTTGCTGGGGATGATTGTTACTTTTTTTTTTTTTTTTTAAAGATTTATTTATTTATTATATATAAGTACACTGTCTTCAGATACACCAGAAGAGGGCATCAGATCTCTTTACAGATGGTTGTGAGCCACCATGTGGTTGCTGGGAATTGAACTCATGACCTCTGGAAGAGCAGTCGGGTGCTCTTAACCGCTGAGCCATCTCTCCAGCCCCGATTGTTACTTTTAAATTTTTTCTTTAAGGGAAGAATTGTAACAGAAACCAAAGACATTCTTAAAAAGTGAGATATTTACTTATTGGCTCCTTACTGAAAATAAATACCAATCCTTTATAGGAATATCATTTAAGTTCTTGGCCCATGCCTTTTTTCTTTCAAAATATTTACTTAAAATTTGTTTTAGAACTGATAATTGAAGTGTAAAATTTTCGTTGTTTTCTACAGAGAAGATGGAGAATTAGAAGATGGAGAAATAGATGATGCAGGATTTGAAGAAACACAAGATCATGAAGCAAAAGAGAATGAAAAGCAGAAAAATGAGAAAGCCTACAGAAAATCAAGAAAAAAGCACAAGAAGGAAAGAGAAAAGAAAAAATCCAAAAGGAGGAAACATGAGAAACATAAGGTCAGTTAAGCTAACGTCAGCTTTCATTTTTGTTGTTCATTTGCTTGCTTAAGATAGAATCTTATGTAGACCGCACTGGCCTTGAATTCATTTATAGTGGAAGAGGACATTGAACCCTGATCCTCTGCCTCCTCTTCCCAAGTACCAGGCTATTGTGTTTGGCCAGGACTACTTACAGAGACCCTGGCCTTTTTTTTTTTAAGGTATTTTATAATGATAAAAACTATAATTCAAGAAAGATATATTATTAATATTTTTATTTTTTAATTTATTTTGTTTGTTTTTTTGAGATGTGGTTTGTCTGTGTAGCCCTGGCTGTACTGAAACTCACTCTGTAGTCCATGCTGGCCCTGAACTCACAGAGATCTGTCTTCCTAGTGCTGAGATTAAAGGCATGCACCACGACACCCTGCTTCATTATTAATATTTTATATTCATCAAAGTAACACCTGTCATAAAGCAGGGACTGTTAATGATCTAAAAAGAGATAGAGCATGTAGTAGTAGGCAGGCTGGTATATCTCTCCTAATCCAGAGGCACCAGTCTGGTAATGACTGAGTAAACTTACCTTGTAATGGACAGTGTTTATTTCAAACCCTAGCTAACAGTGGCTATGTATTTGAAGCATTTGTAGCATAAATGTGAAGAGATTGTTCACCTATTAAATCAAAGAAAACAGAAAACTAAACTCAAAACATTTAGAAGCAAAGTAGTTTTTCTTCTTTGAAGGAACACTTAATGGAATAGAGGAAAATAGATTCTGCCTCCATAGGAATCTTAGGGTTCAATTCAATTAAATAGAGTTTGGCTTGGTTTGTGCTATTCTTAGAAGCTGGGAATGCACAGATAATAAAAGTCAAAGCCAGTGTTTTTGTTGCCAAGAATATTAAGAACTGCTTAAAGAACTCAGAGTAATTATTGTGACCAGACCAAAGATAGATAGATAGATAGATAGATAGATAGATAGATAGATAGATAGATAGCTGTATGTGGGAGGCAGAGGCAGGTGGATTTCTGTGAGTTTGGGGCTAGTCTGGTATACATAGAGAGTGCCAGGCCAGCCAGGATTATGTAATGAGACCTTGTCTCAAAAAATAAAAACAAAAAACTTGTTGATTTTTATATTTGAAGTTGCACTATAACTTTAAACTTTCTCTGGTTATTTGCCAACCATTATCAGCCACTTGGGGCTTCTGTTCACTTGTGTTCAGTTTCACAAGCTGGGTTCACTTCGTGTAGGTAATTTAATTTTAGGATTTTCATGCCAATAAATAACTCCAAAGCAACTTTAGACAAAATTAAATGAATGCATATTCTATTTATGCTCCGGGACCCCAATTTGGTAATGAGGAATCAGTTTTATTTCCTTTAATATTAGCTCTGTTCTGGAGAGGGCAGAGAAGTTGTAAATGTGTAAACATCAGATCATTTTAGAGTCAAGTGATTTGTTTAACACTCTTGGCATAGGGTTGATGAAAATCATATTTCCATAAAGTCCCTAAGCAAAAGGGAAAGAATACTTCAGCCTAGAAGAAGTGGTGGCCTTAGAACAAGAATTTTCTGTGTCTAAAGAAAGAGTCATCCAAGAGTCTAAGGGAACAATAATAGCCTACTGGAGAGTTTTGTGTGTCAACTTGACACAAGCTGGAGTTATCACAGAAAAGGAACCTCAGTTGTGGAAATGCCTTCATGAGACCCAGCTGTAAGGCATTTTCTCAACGAGTGGTCAAGGTGGGATGGCCCAGCGCATTGTGGGTGGTGCCGTCCCTGGGCTGGTGGTCTTGGGTTCTATAAGAAAGCAAGCTGAGCCCAAATGCTTGAATTACCCTAGATGCCTAGAACAAATGAAACTCAAGACGAATGATCAAAATGTGAATGCTTCACTCCTTCTTTAAAAGGGGAACAAGAATACCCTTGGCAGGGAATAGAGAGGCAAAGATTAAAACAGACACAGAAGGAACACCCATTCAGAGCCTGCCCCACATGTGGCCCATGCATATACAGCCATCCAATTAGACAAGATGGATGAAGCAAAGAAGTGCAGGCCGACAGGAGCCGGATGTAGATCTCTCCTGAGAGACACAGCCAGAATACAGCAAACACAGAGGCGAATGCCAGCAGCAAACCACTGAATTGAGAATAGGACCCCCGTTGAAGGAATCAGAGAAAGAACTGGAAGAGCTTGAAGGGGCTCGAGACCCCATATGTACAACAATGCCAAGCAACCAGAGCTTCCAGAGACTAAGCCACTACCTAAAGACTATACATGGACTGACCCTGGACTCTGACCTCATAGGTAGCAATGAATATCCTAGTAAGAGCACCAGTGTAAGGGGAAGCCCTGGGTCCTGCTAAGACTGAACCCCCAGTGAACGTGATTGTTGGGGGGAGGGCGGCAATGGGGGGAGGATGGGGAGGGGAACACCCATAAAGAAGGGGAGGGGGAGGGGGATGATTGCCCGGAAACCGGGAAAGGAAATAACACTTGAAATGTATATAAGAAATACTCAAGTTAATAAATAAATAAATAAATAAATAAATAAATAAATAAATAAATAAAATAAAAGAAAGAAAGCTGAGCAAGCCAAGGGAAGCATGCCAGTAACATCCCTCCATGGCTTCTGCATCAGCTCCTGCTTCCTGACCTGCTTGAGTTCCAGTCCTGACTTCCTTTGGTGATGAACAGCAATGTGGAAGTGTAAGCTGAATAAACCCTTTCCTCCCCAACTTGCTTCTTGGTCATGATGTTTGTGCAGGAATAGAAACCCTGACTAAGACAGGCACCACTGGCTAAAACAAGCTTATGTGGTTATGAACTAACTTCTTTCTTGCGAATGCTACACTTTCTATGTTTCCTTTCAGCATAACTCTCCATCTGGTGATAGTTCCGACTATAGCCTGGATTCAGATGTTGAACATATGCAAAGTTCCCATAAGAAAAGAACTAGCTTCTACAGGGATTATGATGTTCCATTTTCTCAGGTATTGCTTTCTTATTGTGATGGAGGGATGTATAATATAAAATATACTTTGTAACTGCATTTCAGTTTGTGATTTAGTAGCATTAAATATATCTGCAGAATTTAGCCATCACTGTAGTCAATCTCTGGAATTTCTTATCCACCTGAAACAAAAATCCTGTACCTTGGAAGCAGTCCTGCTCCTCAGCCCTCCCTCTAACTGCTGTCCTTACTTTCTGTCTAGGCACACTAGGGCCCTCATATCACATGCTGTTTGTTCTTTTAGATATGGCTATGTTACTCAGCATGTGTTCAGGATTGATTCATGTTGTAGCTGAAATTAAAATTTCATTCTTTTTAGGACGAAACAGTACTGGGTTGTGAAATTTGCTTCTTTTTTGCTTATACATTTAACTGCTGAGGGGCCCTCACGTTACTTGCACTTTGGGCTGTTGTGAATAATCAATCTGTTATTAAAATCGGTGGAAAATTGTCTTTAAAACCCTCTGCATTTCCTTGAAGCATATGGCTAATAGTGAAATTGGTGGTGGTTCTTTCTAACTCTGGGGACCCTCCAGGCTGTTTTTCATAGACTGCACCATTTTACATCCGCCATCAGGGGTGCTGAAGCAGCTTCCTGTGTCCTTGACAGTGCTTGCTCTTCTCTGTTTTTATTGGCAGTGAGAAGTAAAAAGGAGTGTCCAAGTGCCATTCGTGGGTTGTTTGGTTTTTGTTTGTTTGTTTGTTTTTGGTATTGTCTCTTTAAGGTGGAAATTATAAGTTTAAATTACATATTTTTTAGAAATAATCTGAAAATCTGTTTTTCATGTCATTGTGTGTTTGTTGTATATATGCTATAATTCCCAACTCTTTGAGAATAAAGTGCATTATATATATCGGATTTACTGGAGCTGGTGTTTGTGTGGAGCATGTAGTAGACATCTTCAGAGTCTGAAGGCTAGAAGTTCTTGTTCAAGATGCTAGCAGGGTTGTTTTCCAATGGCAGCTATGTGGAAGAGTCTGTTTAGGCCCCCCTCTCTCTGGTTTATAGGTAGGTGCCTTCTCACACGGCCATGCTGCTGTATACTGCAAGCCTTGGTGTCTTTGAATGCAGAGATCATTCCTCTATAAGAATATATTAGGGCTTATTTTTAAGGCCCCGCCTCCAAATGAAATCACATTCTGAGCTACTAGGAGTTACAACTTCTGCACAGAAATTCAACTTGTAGTGCACTGAAGTACTTTATTCAGCATGAATTAAAATTTGGATTGTGAATATATGTGACATTTGCCTCTTTTTTTTTTTCTTTTCTTTTTTTTCCGGAGCTGGGGACTGAACCCAGGGCCTTGCGCTTGCTAGGCAAGTGCTCTACCACTGAGCTAAATCCCCAACCCCGACATTTGCCTCTTTAAATGCAAAAATCATTTGGAATGTTTTAAAAATAAATGGTAGTACACTTGCTTAGTATGCTGTAGGTGCTATCCCCAGCACTAGAAAAGAAAACATCCATAAGACAACACTTTGCTTGTTTATTAAATATGTGCGTTGTATGACCAAAGTCCTTATATAAATATTAGTCTTAGAAAAGCACTATTCTTATCTGTAAGAACTTTATTCTTAATTTCATAATACCAATTTCTTCTGAGTTTAGAAACAAATTAGTCTGTTTAGTTATATGTTTTATCTTTTTGTTGTCTTTTTTGATTTTGTTATTTTGTATGTACATTTGTATACCATGTATATACAGTGCCCCCAGGGGCCAGAAGAGGGCATTGGCTCCCCTGGGGCTGGAGTTACAGATTGTTATAAGCTGCCATCTGGGTGCTGGAGACTGAACACTGGTCCTCTGGAAGAGCAGCAAGTAGTATTTACTGCTAAGCCATCTCTCCAGCCCTGTTCTTTGTCTGTGTGTGCACAAATGCATATGTGTTGCAGGTGCATTTGTACCTGTGCGTACACACATGAAAGCCAGCAGACAACTTTGACTGACATTTCTCAGTCACTATCATCTTGCTTTTTCTTTTGTTTGTTTGTTTCTTTGAAGATTTATTTTTAATGATGTATAGTGTAGATGTGTGGATGGTGTGTGCACAGTAGTGCTATGGAGGCTAGAAGTATTAGTTTCCCTGGAGCCTAATGTGAATTCTCAGAATCAGACTCAAGCCTCTGGAAGGGCAGTTTGCAGTCATTAACCACTAGTGAGACTAGGGTATTGAAGTCACCCAGGACAGTTGTGTTTAGATTAATCTTTACATCTATTAACACTTGTTTTATGAGAATAGGTTCACTTGTGTTTGGTGTGTTTAGAATTGTAATGTCCTCTTGACAGATTGTCCCTTAATCGGTATCTTTTGTTTCCCCTGGCTGTACCGGAACTTACTCTGTAGACGAGGCTGGCCTCAAACTCAGAGGTTTACCTACCTCTACCTCCCAAATGCTGGGATTAAAAGGTTGTACCACCACCACTGGCGGCGGCGGCGGCTGCTGCTTCTGCTGCTGCTGCTGCTGCTGCTGCTGCTGCTGCTGCTTCTTCTTCTTCTTCTTCTTCTTCTTCTTCTTCTTCTTCTTCTTCTTCTTCTTCTTCTTCTTCTTCTTCTTCTTCTTCTTCTTCTTCTTCTTTGTCTTCCTCGTCTTCCTCATCTTCTTCTTCCTCCCCTTCCTCCCCTTCCTCCCCTTCTTCTTCCTCCTCCTTCTCCTCCTCCTTAATTTTTGTGTAAAATCTATTTGGTCAGATATTAGAACAGAATTACCTATGCATTTCTCATTTCTGTTTTCTTGGAATATCTTTTTAATCTTTTTACTCTAAATATTGTTCACATCTATGATCTTTTTATTTTGCAGAATTTGTACAGATTAAAAGAATTTTTTCCATTTTTTGTTCTATTGAAAATGGATTATTGGGCTAGGTGTGGTGGCATATGCCTTTAATCCCAGCACTCAGGATTATAGGCCACAAGTTTTGTGGCTGGATTAGTGTTTATGTTTCTCTTTTGGTTGCCTTCAGAGTACCTTTCTGCACCAAAGGAACTAGAGCTTAGAGGAGAAGCTCTTCTTCATGTTCAATAAGTTGTGTGAGTGTTGGCCTTAACAATGCTCCTGCTGTCAGTTTATGGAGAACAGCCTTCTATCTTAGCACCAGCCTGAGTTGTTTGGGGATTTCCATTGGACCCCTTGTCCTATAAATCAACTGAGTGCAACCCAGTCCCAGTAGTGAAAACTTGTTTAGTAACAAAAGATGAACAGTTGGGGTCTGTCTTCTCCATTATTAGAAGATCTCGTTAGGATCACCTTCATATATTTTAGGAAGTTTCCACTGCACGAGATTTTCATATCATCCTTCAAACAGTCCTAATTCCAAATGTCTCTCTGCACATCCCTCCTTAAACCCTATCCTTCCTCTCCCTCCCCACCTGATCCTCCCCCTTAGTCCCTAGTTCACCCTAATTCCCCCCAGTTCATCCCAATCATATTTGAACTTTGAATGATTGATATGTGCATATTTTCTGTGTTCTCCCTAAGCTCCTGTACTATTTTCTTTTATTTTTAGAAGGGCCTTTAGTAAGTGTTGCAGCTTTGAGGGGAAGGCAGTCTGCATCCCAGAGCCAGAGAATAACAAAGTCACACTGCACAGCAGGCCTCACACACGAGCTTTATTGGGAAAGACACATGATGGTTGGCTGCCCTGCTCAGGCGAGAACACAGCAAAGAACTGAGTCGGGGGCAGGTTTATGTATTGCTTCTTAGAGGTGGAGCTTGCAGAGTGGTGGTTGGTGGGATTTCAAGCCCTGGAATTGAGCTCAGCCTTTTTATTCTGTAGGGTGGAGCTTAGCCACTTGTGTCTGGAGGGGCTGGGTTTGGCCTTTAGAGCTGATACAGTATTTTGTGGGCAGAGCCTGATTGTTGGAGGTCCTGGAATCAGGACCTGGCCATCATGCCTCGAAGGACTTATAACTGTTCCTTTGGAAAAGGAATTTATATGTGATGATGTGAATTTTAAAATATCTGTGTGCTTATGACTATTGAGATTCAGAACATAGAAAATAAAAGCTAAGAAATAAAGGTATAATGTTTAATGATATAAGTGGCATTTAATGTACTAAATTTAGAATTAAATATGGACATATGGAAATACTAATGTAATCAGGACTAACAACTGTCTTCTATCTTTTATTCTCCCAACTTTTGGAGGAAGAGATACTCTGTTGCTGTCATTAATTGAACATTCCTGATAATGCTTGTCCATTTTTCCCTAGCATAGACGTATATCAGGAAGTTACAGGACATCAAAGAAGAGTCAACATAACAAAAAATTTAACAGTAAAGAATATGCTGAGTCCAGTTTCTACAGTGATGACTACTTTGGTAACTACAGTGATGACAACTTTGGTAACTATAGTAACCAGGAAGGAGAAGAAGATTTCTCCAGTCAGCTGAAATACTATCGACAATCCCAGGAGCGCTCAGGGTCATCATTCTCTAAAGAATCAGGGAAGAAACTGAGAAGTAGAGAAAGCCCACCAGGTGAGTTATGTCAGTCTGTCGTAGAGTGCAAGCGCCATATAGGTTTACAGTAGCATACATTTCTTAGCTCCTTTTCAACATTAACTCATTCTTGTGGTTTCTAAATTCATGTTTCTGTACTGTGTAGACCTTGAAGCTAAATATATGCAAATGTTTCAGTCTGTATGATATCTTAATATTTCAACTAGAAAGGGAATTCTGTTTTTAGATGTATATAACATTACAATAAAATAAATTTAATGGGGGTTGGGGATTTAGCTCAGTGGTAGAGCGCTTGCCTAGCAAGCGCAAGGCCCTGGGTTCGGTCCCCAGCTCTGAAAAAAAAGAAAAGAGAGAAAAAAATAAATTTAATGCCAGCACACAGTTATGCTTTTCGCTGTTATGCTGTTAATTAACATACTTTTGACTGATTAAAGATGAGTATCGGGAAGCTGTTTTTATTTTGTATTTAAAATATGGCAGTCATCTTTGCCAAAGAGCTGTGGACATTCTTTAAGAATAAAAATTAGAATATAATTTTTCCAGAGATTTTTATTTTATGCATATAAGTATTTTGCCTACATGTAGCATTGGATCCCCAGAATTGAAATTACAGATGGCTAAGAACCACTCTATGGGTGCTGGGAATAGAACCCTGGTCCTTTGTAAAAGCAGCAAGTGGTCTTAATCACTAAGCCATTTTTCCAGCCCCCAATAAGAATATAATTTAAAGAAAGCTCTACATTTTATCTGCTGTATTGAGGTGTGCGGTCCCTGGAGAAACCTGGGCAAGTTGCCAGTAAATGAAGACATTATTACCACTATAATCTTAATGCTTTAGTAATTTGGCTATATATTCTCCATAATTTTTCCAGTTTATTTATTTTTCCTATTTTTATTTTCCAGTTTTATTATTTTTCCTATTTATTTATTTGAGAAGTTTCTCTGTGTAACCCTGGCTGTCCTGGAACTTGCTCTGTACCCCAGGCTGGCCCTGAACTTAGAGATCTGCCTACCTCTGCCTCCTGAATGCTGGGATTAAAGACATACACCACCATACTTCAATCATATTTTAAAATATTTATATTTATTTATGTGTTTTGTCTGTATGTATTATGTACCAAATGTGTACAGTGCCCTTAGAGGCCAAAAGAGGGCATTGGCTCTTCTGGAACTGAATTTTACAGAAGGTTGTGAGCTACCGTGGTTGCTAGAAATTGAACCTGAGTCCTCTGGAAAACGAGCCAGTGTTCATAACCACTGAATCATCTTTCCAGCCCCCATCATTATTTTTTACAACAAAAAAAATACATATTTTTATAACTTATTTTTCTTCTTGCCTATGAATAATATCCCAGTTATTCCTAAATTAACATCCACATTCTTTTACATTAGTAGATGTGCCAACTTAGTAGCTCTACCACAATTTATTTAAGCAGATCATTAGACTGGTCTGGTAGGATGGTAACTATTTGGGAATTAGTTTTCACCCAGTTTTTTCCCAAATCTTGTGATTGATCCTGCAAAAACTGTATTTATACATATGTCAGAAAGTATCTTGTCAATCATATTTTTACTTAAGAATGAATTATGGGGGCTGGAGAGATGACTCAGTGGTTAAGAGCACTACCTGCTCTGTAGAGGACCCAAGCTCTACAAGAGTTCCATTCCCAGCTCCCACATGGCAGCTCACAACTGTCTGTAACTTCAGTTCCAGGGGATCCAATGCCTACATCTGGCTTTTGAGGACACCACACAATCATGTAGTGCATATGCATACATATAGGCAAAATACCCATACAATAAAATGAATACATCTAATCAAAATAATAGGTTTTAAAGGGGGATGGTTGTGCACACCTTTAATCCCAGAAGCAGAGAGACAAAGGCAAGAGAATATCTGTGAATTCAATGTCAGCCTAGTCTACACAGTGAGCTCCAGAACAAACCAGGACTATGTAGAGACCCAATCTCAAATCAAAACCAAACCAAACAAAAAGAATGAATTGCTAACCAGATGTGGTGGGCTAATGCTTGTAATCCCAGCACTTGGAAAACATAGATGAGAAGATCACTAGGAGTCCTAGGACGATATCTTGCCTTAAAGACAAATGAACAGAATTAGTTATGAAAAGCAAATTCCCACAATTTAAAACATACTTACACACATACATTTTAGCCATTTGAAAAGATGATATACAATATTTATAACTGTACATATAAAAGTGCAACATTCTCTTAAATTCCTATCAGCACCAATTCTTATATTGTTTGAGCTAGAATTTAGTGTGTCCTTGTTTTGCTATTTCTTCATTTTTAGATTGTTATCTTAAGGGTGGGTGTGTGTGTGTGTGTGTGTGTGTGTGTGTGTGTGTGTGTGTGTGTGAGAGAGAGAGAGAGAGAGAGAGAGAGAGAGAGAGAGAGAGAGAGTGTCTGTGTGTGCCTGTGTATCTATCTGCATGTGGATATGTGCATATGAGTTCAGGTGCCCAGAGTCCAGAAGAGGATATCAGATCCTCTAGAGCTGGAGTTAAGGATCGCTGTGAGTTACCTAAGGTGAGTGTTGGGAACTGAATTCAGGCCTTCTACAAGAGCAGTGTGTGTTCTTAAAATGCTGAGCCATTCATTTTTTCTAACCCTCTTTGATTTCCTCTAATAAAATGAAACTTTTCATATATTTATTACTTATTTCCTAGGTCATTATAAAAGCTTACAAGTTCTATATAACTGATAAAATATATGTTGTGTTGTAATTTATTATTCTGTTTGTGTTGTTTGTTTTGAGACAGGGTCTCATTGTGTAACCCTAGCTACTCTAGAACTAGTGGTTGTCCTCTTGCCTCAGCCTCCCAAGGTTTTTTTTTTTTTTTTTTTTTTTTTTTTTGGTTCTTTTTTTCGGAGCTGGGGATCGAACCCAGGGCCTTGCGCTTCCTAGGTAAGCGCTCTACCACTGAGCTAAATCCCCAGCCCCCCTCCCAAGGTTTTTAAATTGAACATCCTTTCAGATGCTTTATCTTTTGTAGTGTTCAAGGGTCCTGTGTGTGGCAAGCAAGCACTCTGTCCCTGGAGCACCCTTTTAAATACTTTTAGGGTACAGCATCTCACTGTGTAGCCCACTGTGTAGTCTAAAACTTGTGTTCCTCCTATCTCAGCCTGTGAAGTGCTAGACTCAACCGCTGTGATACTAGAAAGATGCTTTAAAATAGCATTTCAAGGGGCTGGGGATTTAGCTCAGTGGTAGAGCGCTTACCTAGGAAGCGCAAGGCCCTGGGTTCGGTCCCCAGCTCCGGAAAAAAAAAAAATAGCATTTCAAAAAGAAACTAGTGAAGATATATGTGTATATATGGAAATTGTTAGTAGACATCTGCTTTGCTACAGATAAAAAAGATATAGATACCAGCGGTATCTACATCTTTCTCACAATATGAATATAAAGGTCAGTTTTCTTAAAAACAGAGACCTGTTAATCATCTTCTTCCAAGAGGGTGAGGAGAGACAAGAGTGGCTTCTCTAGGCACACCTTGTGTCCTGTGTAGCAGACACTTCTTCCACCTGCTGAGCAGGAAGCAGTGCTCAAAAGAAAGGGATGGGTCAACTCTCCAACTGGCTCTTAGGAGAGAGAAGGACGATTCACTACAGACTGTTTAAAAAAAACAAATGTATTAGTGGCTGGCTCAGTGGTGAAGAGCACTGACTGCTCCTCCAGAGGTCCTGAGTTCAATTCCCAGCAACCACATGGTGGCTCACAACCATCTGTAATGGGATCCAAAGTTCTTTTCTGGTGTGTCTAAAGACAGCTACAGTGTATGTACATAAATAAATACATTAAATACATCTTTTTAAAAAAACCAACTTTCTTCTCCTCCTCCTCCTCCTCCTCCTCATCTTCCTCTTAGAAAATGTAGCTAAGCAATCCAGACAGAGAAAGCAAGCCTTAATCAGTATTCCCATATATTCTCTGCTTCAGTCTCCGCCCACACCCATATCCCTGCTTTGCGTTCCTGTTCTGACCTTTCCTAATGGTAGATTGTAAGTCTAAGAGGAAATAAAACCTTAAAAAAATGTGTTGGTACTAGTAAGCTAATAGATGTTCGTTACATTTGCTTTTCTATAATATTTGAAGAACATTTTAACTTTTCTAGGTACTGAATATCGGATTAAAAATTTTAATGTTAGTCATGGACATCTTTTGCCGAGGAAAATCAGAAGAAAAGAGCACTGTGGGGCACGAGTCATTAAAGGGCCTCATGTCTTTTCAGCAGTGGATGACTTTCAAGAGGTACTGAGAATTTATTATATGTAAGGAGGAAAAGACCTTTTTCATTTAAAATCATTTGATTGCAAAGAAAGCATTGTGATTGTAATGCTATTATCTTAATAAATGAAAATTTTCAGCTAAGATCAAATGAATATAAATAAAATTCTCCCAAAAGATTTTTTCAATATGTCATGGTAATAGTATATAGGTACACACTTAAGAGACTTAGAAATTAAATGTATATATGTGGAAAAAAACCTCAATATGTGTTTCTGAGCAAAACCATATTCCATATTCCTCCTTCACTGTGCTGTCTTTCTCTTGGGACGTTTTTCTTTTTTTTCTTTTTTTTTTTCTTTTTTCTTGGGGCTGGGGAATTGAACCCAGGACCTTGTGCTTCCTAGGCAAGTGCTCTACCACTGAGCCAAATCCCCAACCCCTTGGGACGTTTTTCTTAGTGCAGACGGCACTAACAGGTCAGGTGATGGCCAAGAAGGAATGTGGTGTATGTTCACTTACTATCAGAGCTAGAAGCCTTGGAAAAGGGCGTATGCATGATCAGAAAGATGGACGTAGATACTTTTCATGCACAGTTACTCAGCAAGTACATGTTAAGTTGAGCTGAATTCTGAATGTGTGCATTTCAACAGCTCTGCCTTGGGAGTTATCTAGTTCCTGTGTTCTGTTACGGTTCTAGCTTTGATTCAGGTAGCTGGAGGTAAGGGCGAACTTTTAAATGTTCTCATTACATTTTAATATGTGACAGCACACATGGAGGACAGACGACAACTTGCAGAAGTTGGTTCCCTCTTTCCATCATGTGGATTTCAGAGGGCATGGGGTTCGGCACAAGAGCCTCTGCCTCCAGGCTGTCTCCCAGGCTATCCCAGAGTGGACTTCAAAGCAGCAGCCTTGAGGAAATTACGTGCTGTAGTTAGAAAAAGTTTGTTAAAACTACTACTGCTATTGTTCGGGACTCAGATTCAATTCCCAGCACCCACATGGCAGCTCACAAACACCTATAACCCCAGTTGTAGGGGATCCGACATCTTCCTCTGGCCTTTTCAGGCACCAGGCACAAACATGATGTACATGTGTACTGCAGCCAAAATACTCATACACATGAATAAAAACAAACACATCTTTAAAAAGAAATGAAAGTGCCTGCTCTCCCAGTGGCTATTTAGATAACAGGCAGAGGTTTCTTACTGAGTACTCTTGGAATACTGTTTAAGGGCATATTCTCAAATTTGATCTAAAAGTAAAAACAACACGGAAGTACTTGAACTCCTATGCTTATTGCGGTTTATTCGCTATCGTGAAGAGTCAGAATCAACCTGGAGCTGCTGAAATGCTCAGATCAATGGTAATGAAAATTTGGAATATATAAAAATTGATATTAGTTCTAAAAAATCTAATCACAAAATTTGCAGGAAAATAGAGGGTGTAGACAGTGCAATGTGAAACTACCCCACAACATCTCAGAAAAAAACTAAGTGTTCACCCTCATGTAGAATTTAGCCAATAAATGTGTATCTACAAACAGTGTGCGTGTGTGTACAGCAGAGCCTGTAGAAGAGAGGAGGACAGGGCGTAGCCTAGGGAGAGCAGGGACTGAGTGCAGGAATAATGCCTTTTCAGTTCTCATGGTGAGTAAGTGCATAACGTGTATTTGATAGTGAAAGTGTAAAGTCAATGTGAAACTCCACAACTTTGCCTAAGGGGCTAATGCTAACTGTTTAGAACAGTCGTTCCCCACCTCCCCAATGCTGTGACCCTGTAATCCAGTTCCTCATGGTGTGCTCACCCACAACCATAAAATTATTTTTGTTGTTAGTTCATAACTGTAAAATTGCTACTGTTATAAATCATAATGTAAATATTTTTTGGAGATAGAGGTTTGCCAAAGGGGTCTGGCCCACATGTTGAGAACTGCTGGTTTAGAAGTCTATAGAGATATAAAGACTTTGGGTCTGATTAATTTGAGTGTGTGATTTTTTTTATTTGAAAGTTTTTTATAATAAAGGTTAAAAATTAAAGGTTGGGGATGAAGAGGTGGTTAAGTGATTAAGGGTACTTGTTTGACAGGGGGCTTTGGTTCCGTTCTCAGTGCCCACATAGTGGCTCATAACTGTTCAAAACTCTAGTTCCATGGAATCTGACCTCTTTTCTGATATCTAAGGGCTCCAGACATTCACATGATATACAGACATTCATACAGGCAAAACAGTCATACATAAAAATAAATAAATCTAAAAAATTGTTAAAGTTTGTGCCCAGATTAATTTGTAAGATTCAGTAATGCCACCTTGCCTTAGAGGATGTCAGTCAACATTTTGTGTTTAAAAAGTTGTGAGCAGATTGGGCCTGAAGAGGCCTCTCTTCCTTTGTCATCCATCATTCTCAGCCCTCCTCCTCTCTTCAACTGCTAATGTGTACCAAGCTTCTTCTGTTCCATGATAAGAGCTTTCATACTACTACTACTGTTCATTTTCCTATGTATAATAGATTTCTAGAATGTGCCACTTTTAAGTAAAGTAACCTTACTTACTTTCTAAGTAACTCTGCTTCTTTCCTGATGCCCAGAAATAATTAGTTATCAAGAAAGTTCTTTCAAGCAGATTACTGTCTGTTTTATACTTTAATCTGTGAAATGAAGATATATAATGTACCTCTTGAAGATGCCTGTATGCACTAACATTTTAAAATGTCTGTGGACACAGACTATAACCAAAAGTTTATTATTCAGTAGGAAAATCAAGATTGAACTATATTATCAACTATGTCAGTTAACTGGCTGTAAGGAGAGAAACTGTGTGTATACAAGCATGTATGTTGTGTGTATTCATGTACACATGTGTATGCATGTGAAGTGTTTGTCAGGAGCTGTGTACCTTCTTTGAGACAGGGTATCTCATTTGGCCTGGAGCCTCTTGATGAGGCTGGCTAACTGGCCAGGGAGCCCCAAGAATCTGCCTGTGTCCACCTCTCCAACAGTAGAATTATAGGCACAAACCACTATGTCTGACATTTACATAGGTTCAGGGGCTCAAACATAGTTCTAATGCTTGTGCCTCATTCACTTTACTGACTGAGCATCTCTCCAGCCCAGAGAATTTCTTATGAGTCCAGGAGCATGCAGGAGCCCATGGGAAAGGACAAACTAATCAAATCAGAAAGAATGAAGAGTCACTGGATTGATTATGTTCAAGAGATAGTTCATGCTTGAAAAACATTGTTTTATACAAGTTATGAGTTAAGTAATTACACTTAGCCTGCTTCAGTGATGTATTCTGCCCCCTTAGTCCCTCTGACACTTAGGGCAGAAGTTGAATAGGAAGTGGAAACTGCGGAAACAAGTAGGGGTGTGAAGTTTCTTCTTCTGTCCTTTCTTCTCATAAGAAAGTGCATGGACACCACAATGTACAAAACCTCTCATCCCCACCATCAGAAACATGTGCTTGTAGCTTTTTTTTTCTCGTTTTACAGCTTTGTGTGTTTCCTTCCTGGGTTGTTCTCCTCCTGTCTCCAACCAGTATCTTCTCTGGCTCACTCAGCTGCTCCTGTCTCAGGTGTCACTAGCTGTCTTCTCTTGTTACTCTGCTCTCCGACCCTACTCTTCTGTCTCCTGGGACTTACTCTTTACTACCCCTGAATCTTACTCCCTTCTCTCACCTCAGCCCCTGCTGGCTTTTTATATTCCCTCGTGTTCCCGGAATTTTAGGAGGTATTTGACACTGAAGGCCATAGAGTCCTTTAAAGGGCGACTCACAGGGCACACAGACTAAGCACTGAAGTGGGGAGCTGAGTGATTCAGTCGTTACCTTTGGCTTTACTTACTACTGTCAGTTGGCTTAGGTTTTTGTTCCATGAAGTACTGTGAGCATTTCTTGTATCCTAAGGTTGTTTTTCTGTAACATGATTTTATTATGTCTGTGTAATAGTCTACTGCCTTAATGCATGACAGCATCATTTATTGGTTTCCTAGTTTTGTATATGTTTAGAGTTTCCCAGTTTAAATGATTTTGCAGTAATTATTGTAAATAAATTTTTGTGTCTGCTTCCCTGTTCTTAGACTAATTCTGAAAAGTCAAAATTCTGTATTTAACAGTGACGTAGTGTTTATTTTTGTGGTGTTGGGGATTGGTCCCTTGGACCTTCTGTACCATTAGGTGGGCTTTGGCACATGGAGCTGTAGCCCTGGTGTCAGGGTGGGTGTTTTAAAGTTTTGAAGCTTATGACAAAATCTGTCAACAATACATGAGAACCTATATTTTATAGCGCCTTTGCCAAACTAAGTACTACTATGAAATTTAAAGCCTTTTATAATTTTATTTTTAAAATACTATCAAAAGAAAAAGGCTCTCTTGCAGCCAGTAGTAATAATAAACAAGACTACCAGAAGTATATATCCCCCAGTTAAGTGAGTAGAATCAGTATGTCTAATCTTGATTACCATTATAGACAATTTATACTGCTCTCCAGATTTATGTAACTGTATTTTAATACCGATATTTCATATCTTACATTCAAGTGAATTTTTTCTTGCAGTACAGCAAACCGGGGAAAAAGTGGAAAGTCATGACTCAGGAGTTTATTAACCAGCACACAGTGGAGCACAAAGGGAAACAGATCTGTAAATACTTCCTGGAAGGGAGATGTATTAAGGTAACGTAAAGGGTATGATAGATCCTTCTCACGTTCAAGTAACCTTCAGAATTTAGGGATTCTCCTTTGGGGAGTGTTTTTTTTTTTCTTTCATTGCTTGTAGTTGCAATAATGCTAGGTTTTTAAAATGTACCATGCATGAAATTACTATATATACAAGCTCATTTAATTGTATTCTGAGACCACAACAATTGACAAAAGACAGATCTTACTTGACAGTTATGTTAACATTGTGACAGATAGGGTCTTGGTTGTCTGACAGTGGGCTTAGCAGATGCGTTAACCTTTGTGAGAGATAACAGTTGCGGCTTCTGACAGTGTAGCATATGACTTCATGGTCTAGGTGATACATGGTAGTTTAATCTTTATAGCTGCCTTACTAGTGAGTTGTTGCTAGACATGACCTCAAGAGGTTAAATAAATCTCCATGCCACAGCTAAAAATGGTGGGTACTGCTGGGACACTGGCAGAGTCCTAAGGCTGTTGCATGCTTGGGGAGGACTTTGGAGGGATTATCTGCATCGTTCCCACCATGGACACATGGAGAGAATATAACAATTCTTTCTGTTTTGTTTGTTTAAACAGGGAGATCATTGTAAATTTAATCATGATGCAGAATTGGAGAAGAAAAAGGAGGTCTGCAAATATTATTTACAGGGATATTGTACCAAAGGAGAGAACTGCATTTATATGCATAATATCCTTTATAGAAATTGTGTATTAACCAGTGTACTGATTTTCTTGATGGGGAGGGAGATCACAGTGGCACACTTTTTTTTTTTTGCACCGTTTGTCCTTTAATAGAGTCGCTATGATATTTAGATATCTAGGTATCTGACAGTATACCTCATTTCTTTGTTAAAATATAATTTGTCTTAGCCAGAAAAATACGAATGCATTGTTTTCAAATTTTATATCATCCTTTAAAACCAGATACTAAATTCTGTTTTTAAAAGTTTCTGGGGCTGGGGATTTAGCTCAGTGGTAGAGCGCTTACCTAGGAAGCGCAAGGCCCTGGGTTCGATCCCCAGCTCCGAAAAAAAGAACCAAAAAAAAAAAAAAAAAAGTTTCTGTTCTGTTCTTAGGGTTTCATGCCACGTGTAAATAAATAATATTTTACTTCATGCAATTTTATTATATGCTGTTGCTGTTTGTTCTGGCTGTTTGTTTATATGTTTTTTTGTTTTTGAGACAGAGTTTCACTGTATAGACTGACTGGCCTTATACTCACTGTATTGCCTAAGGCTGCCTTGAGTTCCTGGCCTTCCAGGGTTATAAGTGTATGTCACCATGACTTTCACCATTTTAACTTCACTCAGTAAACCTCAACAGTAATGTTAAGTAATAGTGATTGGGGCAGACATAATATTTGCCTTAACTTGTATTAAGTGTTTAAAGAAGATTTTGAATTTATTAGTTTTTGTTTTTTGCATTAGGCAGAATTAAACAGATGATTTTCCTCTCTTGAGTTTGTCATTCTGTTTTTGTTTTGAGTGTTGCTGTTGTAGTCTTTTTTTTTTTTTTTTTTTTTTTTTGAGACACTGTGTTGCCCTAGAACTCCAGAGGAGGTAGGTGCCAATCCAGCCTTGAACTCAAAGAAACCCACCTGTCTCTGACTCTCAAGTACTGGGGCTAAAGACTTGCACCATCATGCCAACCTGTCAGACTTCTTTAAAAATCACATAGATATTTCCCAAATGCACTTCATCCCAAAATAGTAAATTTTCACTACATCAAGATTTTTTTCTTTAGAAATTTTTCTCTAAAACTTAAGTAAAATTAGTCTGTGGCTTTAATTGTGTTGAGGGCTTTTTGTTTTGTTTTATTTTATTTACAACCCAAATGTTGCCCTCCTTCCTGCCCCCCCCCCCCGTGAGTTCTTCACCCTATCCCCTCTCCCCTTTGCTTCTGAGAGGGTGTTCCCCCATCCACCTGCCCACTCCACCTCACCCTGCTAGCATCCCCCTTCCCTGGGGCGACAAATATCTACAGGATTAAGCGCATCTTTTCCCACTGAGGCCAGACAAGGTGGCCCTCTGTTACGTATGTAGTAAGAGCAACAGACCAGCCCATGTATGTTCTTTGGTTGGTGGCTTAGTCTTGGGGAGCTCTGAGGGGTTCAGATTAGTTTATGCTGTTGGGGTTGCAATCCTTTTCAGCTGTGTTTTTTTTTGTTTGTTTGTTTGGTTGGTTGGTTTTTTTTCTTTTTCTTTTTTTCGGAGCTGGGGACCGAACCCAGGGCCTTGCGCTTGCTAGGCAAGCGCTCTACCACTGAGCTAAATCCCCAACCCCTCAGCTGTGTTTTTTTATTTTTAACATGACCTACCCAAACCTCTTTATTTCTTTTATATCCTTCGCAGGTATAAAAATTTGTCCTATACAGTTTTTTTGTTCTCTATAATATTTAATTATAGGAAAGGAATGGCACCTATCTATTAAAAGACAACAGCATTTTCTATAACTACTGTAATTGTTTTAAAATACATGTGTTTTAGTACAACTCTTAACCTTCATTGGCAAAGCTTCTATTTGCAGTAGATGGTGACTAACACAGATGCACAAGGAGTCAAGGTGCAGAGTGAGACTGGAAGTCGAGGCCTAAGTGGGGCATGCATGTCCTCTCCCCACCCAAGGCTCAGGGGATGCTGGAAGAGTAAGCAGAACAGTATTAAGAGCCAAAGGAGATGACTATAAGGCAGCAGTGTTTTCCATACATAGCAGGGCCGCTGCATGTATTAACACAGAACAGTTGTGACAGCAAGTACAAGATGTGCTGGCTAAACCGTGGAGAGGGGAGATGGACAGGAAGTACCACCCCTAGCTGAGGAGCTCTGGGCAATTGAGAGCAGCTAGGAGAGAAAGAGTCAGTTTGCTTTAAAAGTGGTCTTCTTGGTGGCAACCTATGCTCCAGTTGAAGGTTGCACCCCAAGAATATATGGACAGCACACAGAGACTTGATGATTTGATGATTTGCAGGAGGAGGAACACAGAGTTGGGTAGATAGAGAAGGGAGTGTGTCTGAAGAGAGTTGAGGGATAAATATTATCAAGACATTCTGAATGAAATTTTCAAAGAACTTATAAAAGTGAGACAAGTAAAAGTATGTAGCTGTAGAATAAGTTTAATTTTTTTATGTTTTGAATTATTAAAACAGTGAGTTATTAGGTTTGATTACAAATTCTTCACTACAGTAAATACTAGTAGACTTGTATTGATTTAGCTTTTTTTATTGTGGTAAGAAGACTTAAATGAGATATATTTTCAACAAATTTTAAGAAGGTGTAACATGTAAAGGTTGATTGTAGGTACAATGTTATATAGCAGATACCTGGGCTGATCATCTTTTAACAGTTACTTTTCTTTTGAATGAAAAAGATTAGACCTTGGGCTTTGGATGATGGCTCAGTAAAGTGCTTGTTGTGCAAGCATGAGGAAGCTAAGTTCAGATCTCCAGCACCCATGTACAAGTTGGGTGCAGTGTCATGTGTGTATAGCCTAGTGCTAGGGGATGGACAGAGACAAATAAATCCCAAGAAGTCCCTGGCCAGCCAGAGTGATGAGCTCCAGGTTCTGTGGTGAACCATATCTCAAAAATTAAGGTTGAAAATGATAAAGACACTCACCGTTGACCTCTGACCGCCACATGCACAGGCAGATGTGCACACGCAGACCCATACACACACAATTACCCTTGATTTTACTTGATTTGTTCCTTAATATTTTTGTTTATGTGAATTTCCTTGCAAGTTCTATCATAGTGGAGCAAAGTGCTACCAAGGAGACAAGTGTAAGTTTTCTCATGATGATCTGACTAAAGAAACAAAGAAACTTTTGGACAAAGTGAGTAGTGGGGTTTTTTTTTTTTTGTTTGTTTTGTTTTTTTGTTTTTTTTGTTTTTTTGTTTTTTTGTTTTTTTGTTTTTTTTTTTTTTGGTTCTTTTTCGGAGCTGGGGACGGAACCCAGGGCCTTGCGCTTCCTAGGCAAGTGCTCTACCACTGAGCTAAATCCCCAACCCCGTGAGTAGTGTTTTTACACCATTGATTATTTGTTAGATCTGTTCTCATATTTTACTTAAACCATATCTTATAAAGAATATTTTATTGGAGTTGGGGATTTAGCTCAGTGGTAGAGCGCTTGCCTAGCAACCCTGGGTTCGGTCCCCAGCTCCGGAAAAAAAAAGAATATTTTATTAATTTGCTAAAAAATTGAACTTTTGTAGGTTTTTGTCCTATAAATATAGTTATAGTAAAATAGAATTGTTGGTCTAAGAATTTGAGAATATTTTAATCTGATACCTATTCTGACAGTAAAAAATATTTTTACTTTGACCAATACTCCAAATTGTTATAAGGGATCAGGTTTTTCTAGATTCTTGGGCTTTTATCCAAAGATAGAAAATAAGGGCTCACACAAAGTTGCTCAGGTAGCGTGATAATTATTTTCAGAGCAAAGGACAGTACAAATTGCAGAGGGAGGGTACTTGTCAGGACTGAGTGGGCCACATGAATGGGGTTCAAGAGGAGAAATGTAGCATGGGTAGTTCTCTATATTGTTTAAATTTTTGCCTACATGTATGTATGTGTACCACAGGTATGCCTAGTGTCCTTGAAGGCCAAAAAAGGGTGTCAGGTCCCCTGCATATAGAGTTACAGATGTTTATGAGCTGCCATGTAGATGGGTCCTTCGGAAGAGTGGCCAGTGCCCTTAACTGCTGGCCACTGGTCCAGCCTTCAGGTCTCTATTTTGGTTTAGTTCATATAATAGCTTTTCTTTGCTCATGTCTCTTCCCGTAACACACCAGATTTCAATCCTATATACAACAAATTATCATAAATATAAATAAGATGATAAACAGAGTTCTCCCTCAAAGTTTACTTGAAAGACAGTTTGCTTTGATTTGCATGTACCTAAAACCAGTTGATGCAGAATCACCCCTTCTATTTTTCATATTAAACATTGAATAAAAGCTGTCTAAATTTGATTGTTACTAGGAGTAGAGAAATCTATACTATTGTTCAGAGATGAGAGTATATGTGGCCAAGCAGATGGAAATTCTAGGGATTTTGAGGTTGCAAGTTTCTTATTTGGAGATGGGTATGGGTATGGGTATGTATGTGTAATACATGCAGGTAAGGGAGCTAGGCTGTTAAGTGCTGAGAGAGAGAGAGAGAGAGAGAGAGAGAGAGAGAGAGAGAGAGAGAGAGAGAGGGAGAGAGACTGTCTCTGTGTGTCTGCGATGTGTATCAAAAACAAAAAGGGCTCTAGATTAAATTATCGCCTATGTTTGATTGCTATAAAACCATTCTGAAATTTGTTCTATATATTGAAAAGAGTTACCTATTTCTGATTTATTTAAACTTTAGTGTTAATTTTTTTCTTTTTAACAAAAGTGTCATGCTGAAGTCTTTAGTTTTAACGGTGAGGAAGAAAGTCCTTCTGAAGCACTAACCTTTATAATTGTTCAGGTGCTGAATGCTGACGAAGAACTTGTAAACGAAGACGAAAGAGAATTAGAAGAACTTAGAAAGCACGGCATAACTCCTCTCCCCAAACCACCCCCAGGAGTCGGGCTCCTCCCAACCCCATCAGAGCATTTTCCCTTTTCTGATGCTGAAGACGATTTTGAGACAGATCTTTCTGATGATACGAAGAAAATTCCATCTCTTTTTGAAATAGTTGTAAAACCTACTGTGGATTTAGCACATAAAATTGGGAAGAAGTAAGTTAAACCATCAAAATGGAGGCAGTTTCCCCTAAATCTTGGCATTAAGATACCAGCGTGTATTCCACATCACTCACATGGTTAAGCGTAGGCAGAGCAGCAGTTGCCTGCCTGGTGTGAGGTCGCCCCACCTCTTTTCTCTGTGCTCTTACCCTTCTTTCCTGCCCCAGTGGTTTTCTCTGCTGAAGTTTTGCACAGCTTCAGATGTTTGCCATAGAGTAACTCAAGGGGCACTGCCAGGGAGGTGGGTTTGACTTCCCCTGCTATGATCTTGCATTTTCAAGTGATTGGTACTGTTTCCAGTACATTTGGTTCTTTCTGAGGGCCTTTCCTTAAGGTATTAGAGGAACGCCTCTGGATAAGCTGCATCCAATATAAATTTCCTAACCAGGCCATTCCAGCCCTGATTCCATCCTTTAGTGCTTGCATACCCAGGTCTTCTTCTAATCCTAAATGCCCAGATGTGGTAGTAAATGTGCTTGTCGTGTCAGAACAGGTATGCTGGTTAGTTTTTGGTCAATTGACACAATCTCCAGTCAGCTGGGAACAGGAAACTGTAGAGAAAAGGCCTCCATCACACTGGCCTGTAGGCAAGACTGGAGGAACATTTTCTTGATTAATGATTGGTGGAGGACCCATCCCACTGAGGGTGATGGCCCCCTGGGCAGGTGGACCTGGACTGTATAAGAAAGCAGGCAGGGGAAACTATGGGCAAAGCAGCAGTAGGGAATGTTCCTCTGTGGCCTCTGGTTCAGGTCCTGCCTTGAGTTTTTGTCCTGTTTCCTTCATGGTGGAATGAGCTATAAGACACAGTAAACCTTTTCCTCCCCAGGCTGCTTTTGGCTGCAGTGTTTATCACAGCAATAGACAGCAAACTAGGATGGAGGCTCAGATAGGAGGAGTGTGAATTTAACGCCACTCTGGGTTATACACTGAGACCTTGTTGCAAACTTTAAGAGGACAGCAATACCCACCATTTTGCTCATATTATTTATCATATTCTTATCAGTAAACTGAGAGAAAGATACACATGCATCATTACAAACACAGTGGGAGACTCATCACTGGGCAGATTCTCTCAAACCAAAATGAATTGACAAAACTATTAGATATGATAATAAATAAGTCAGAATAAAGGAAGCCTTATATATGCCAGCAATATTGGCAATCATGATCAGCATTGTATGTTTAGATAGCAGGACTTTAATTTGGTTATAAAGAAGTCAATGTATAGCCAGAAAAAGAGAGACTCCGAGTGATTGGATTCAAGGTGACTTTTACTTCTCTTTGTGCTTTTTTCCCCAAATAGCTGGTAGTGAGCAGCAATTAAGAAAACTATATATGAAATGAATCAGGAGACATATGCATTTCTACCTGCCAATGACATGGAATATTTAATTTCTTAAATACATAGGTTTCTAAATGAGCATAAAAGATCATATGTAGATAGGGATATAACGTTTTGTGTCTTCGTTTTGAACTGAAAATGCTGTTTGTCTGTCTGTTTGTTTGTTGTGCATCTGTAGACCACCAGCATTTTACAACAGTACCTCTCCACCAGGACCACAGTATGAGGAAAGCAGTCACTGTCCACAGCATATGTACAGTTCTGAGTCAAGTCCAGGTCCTGGATCTAATATTCCTCAAGGAAGTGAGAGTCCTGTGAGACACCCAGGCTCCCCTGGACACCACCCATGTATAGGACCTCCTGGTCCACCAATGCAAGAGAACCCACCTTTGCTACCTGGTTCATCTGAAGTTGTAGGCCCTCATAGCCAAGCTGGAGGGCTTGTTCAGCTGGACACACTACCAAGTATGGGTGGAGCTTATCATTCCCCAGGCTTTCCAGGACACGTGATGAAAGTCCCCAGAGAGAGTCACAGCTCTACAGCTTCATTGTACCAGCAAATGCCTAGTGAGGTACAGCTCAGTGCCGACTCTGAGTGCCTGCAAGGCTCGGCTGAAGTTTACGATGATTACTACCCACAGAATGCTGCACACAGCTTTCAACCACCCGATAACTCTGCTGGTAAGGTTACTGATGGGAGCAACTAATTTCTTACAAAACTGACACTTTGTTTTCATTAAAAGCATGTATTTTTTTTTCTTTTTTTCGGGTCTGGGGACTGAACCCAGGACCTTGCGCTTCCTAGGCAAGCGCTCTACCACTGAGCCAAATCCCCAACCCCAAAAGCATGTATTTTTAAGTTAAGTAAAATTGATGAAACCTTGAAATGTTTTCAGTTTCTTCAAAACTACAGAAACAAAACTTGAGCTAACTTTTGAAGCAGTAAAATTTTCAATAATATTTAAAAACAAAATTTTAAACAAGAGAATTTGTTTTAAAAAATAGTTATTTGTTAGGAATCCAATGTGGTGATTAGGCCGGTCTGTCCCTTACACATTGGTGCAGTTTGAGCTCACAGTGTCGCTTGTGTCGTCTGTAGATGAGATGTGGCATGAAGAATTTGCACAGCAGCAGCCTCCCGGTGCTCATGACTCTCCTCACCTTGGGAGTGGGCCTGATACCAGCAGCACTTTAACAAGTCACTGCCCTCTGCCTGCTTCAGGGCTCCCTCCTGCAGTGCAGAGAGCTCTTTTCATCCCATTGACTCAGAGATACCAAGAAGATGAAGAACCAGCTGGCACCCAGCCTCATAGAGCATCAAGCAAGGAAGAAGGTTTAGTAGCTTCATACCTTTTGAAATCGGTTAGAATGTGAAGAGTTTCTGTGCCCTGTCCATGTCCAGTGGACTTTGTAGCCCTCCCCTGAGAGTTATCTCTGGCTGCAGTTATAGGCTTCAGATAACCGTGGCAAAAGTTCTGTTTATACACAAGCATACATAAGACAGTAAATAGATTCCCTAAAACTTTACATGAGGGTTGGGGATATAGCTCAGTGGTAGAGTGCTTGCCTAGCAAGCGCAAGGTCCTGGGTTCGGTCCCCAGCTCCGAAAAAAAAAAAAAGAAAGAAATAAAAGTCTATAGTTTAAAAAAAGAAACTTTACATGAACAATACAATTTACCTTAACTGTGCATGTACCTAGAACCAGTTGGTGAAAGATTAGCTCTTCTGTGTTTCATTCTAAACACTGAGAATACACTTGAATAGAAACGTTTAAAATTTATGATAACTAGAAGTGGGAAAATTGGTACTATTGTTCAAAGGTGAAAGTACGTGTAGCCACGTGGGTGGGAGTCCCTTTCAGTGATTATACTAAGTTCAGAAATAGTATGTATTTGTAATTTTAATAAAGGTCAAATATGAATGCTTTGTTTTTAACCGTAAGCTTCTGTCTCTATTTAGACGACACAGTTAACTGGTATTCCAGTAGTGAAGAGGAAGAAGGAAGTGGTGTCAAGTCAATACTGAGGACATTACAGAAACAAACGGGAACTCTAAGAAATCAGCAACACCCTCCCACAGAGCTCAGCATTCCTACTGATCCAAGACTTGCTAAAGAGAAAAGGAAAGGAAATCAAGTGGTTGACCCAAGACTCCGGACTGTCCCAAGGCAAGATATTAGAAAGCCGCATGAGTCTGTCCCAGTGGATCTTAGACTTGTGTGGGATCCCAGGAAATTCAGAGGGAATGGAGGTGCTCCTGGGGGCTCTTCAGCCACTGGAGCAAAGTTTGATTTGCGTCATACAAGTGCTGGTGCAAATCACAAACCCAAAAGAAGAGATGATGATGATGAAGATACAGAAAGAGAACTGAGAGAAAAAGCCTTCTTAATACCTTTGGATTCTTCACCTGGCGTAGTCCTCCAGGATCCAAGGTCACAGTTAAGACAATTCAGTCACATTAAAATGGACATTATTCTAAACAAACCCAACTTTGCAAAACACATTGTGTGGGCTCCAGAAGACTTACTTCCAGTACCTTTACCTAAACCTGATCCAGTATCTTCAATCAATTTACCTCTGCCCCCACTTATAGCTGACCAGAGGCTCAGTAGATTATGGAATACAAAAAGTGATCATCAGGGTACCCTTTCCCTTGATCCAACTTCAGCAGCCAAAGCCAGAATGAGTCTAACACCCAGAGAGGGCTGCTTAGAGCAGTCTGGAGATTTACACAGTTCAGGAGGTAAACTAGGAGATCCTAGGCTGCAAAAGAATTTTGATCCTAGGCTTCACAGACTGCCCAATACAGAGTCTCCTCAAGTGGCCATAAAGGACTCGCATTCATTGAGGAATGCTCTGCCCTTAGCCAGGTGGAACCCTGCTTTGTCACAGCCCTCAACAGCAGCACCTGTTACTGTTGCTCCTGTGACTCTTCCCTTGTATGCCTCCAAACTCTCTTCAGATGGCCTCCCACCAGGAACTCCAAGTTCAGTTCTGAGTGGCATTAGTTTGTATGATCCTAGGGATAAGGGTTCATTGTCTGCAACAGAGCTGTCAACCATTTCTTCAGGAGAAAATACAGAGAACCAGAAAAAAAGTGGTGTAAAAAATAGTGATAAAAACCAGCCTTCCCCTGGAGAAGTGATCCTTCCACAGAAAACTACTGCAGACATGAAAGTCCCTGTTGATGGGCCGGCTGATGTGCAGACAGATGTCCTCAGCAGTGCTGATGGGGTTCAGGCCCCTGCTGTGCACAGTCTTCCTATTCAGGCCTTAACAGGCTTAATTGGACCTCCATACAGTGATCCGAGGCAGGCAAGAGAGCCAGGACAGGCAAGCCCCACCCCAGATGATGATCCTAGTAGAGAAACAGATGACAAGTCTCTGAAAGAGGTTTTTAAGACGTTTGATCCAACCGCATCACCGTTTTGTTAGCTGTTGTGTAACTAAGCTGTTCTCACGCTATCACAGTTCTCTGCTTTTTTGTAACTTGTTTACCTCGATAGTTTATTTATTTTTTAAATTATAAACATTTTTCAGCTGCTAGTATCAGAACCACATGAACTTATATCCTCTAAAGTCTGTGGTATTTTATATAATATTTTTATAACTTCAAGAGACTATAGTATAGAAAAACATGTTAGCTTTAGTAAAAGTATTTTTATTGTTAAAAGTGAACCATCATGAACTCAACACTCAGCCTGAGTATATGCCAGTTGTCTTTCTTAATCATTGTTTAGGTTAACAATTACCACTTTTATATGGTTGTTTAGTTTCAAGCAATATGATATACATTACTTTTGAGAATCAGTATTTTAACTAGGATCCTTTCTGTCAGCACAAAACTGATTAGTGTGTAACGCCAACTGCTACATAAAATGCAAGGTGAAAACATTCAAAACCATAATTAGCTCAGCTCTTATTTCAGGGCATCAATTTATTAGCATTGGCAATACTGTCTGTGTACATGAAGCACTTGAATGTTGTATCTTTTAAAAGTATTTTATTGTACACTATCATAGAAGCTGAAGGACTATAAATAAAATGTTTTGCTATAGTAAAAAATTTCTAGGTTCTCTAACAGAACTTTTAAAATTTAAGTTTTCACATTAAATAGTTATGAGTTTATTGCTGTATCACATTGTGATATTTATGTATTTCAGTGTTTTGTCTTTAGCAAATAGTTTTTATCTCTTTCAAATGATGTTACTGCAATATTTGTGCTCATCATGACTGTGGCAATTTTTAACAGAATTTTCAATGTGAGCCTGTAGTAATTATTATGCTGATAATGTTTTAAATGTCTAGATTATATATTTTTCTTGCATAGCAAAAAAATAAAAATAAAAAATACAAAGACAAAAACTACCCCACTGAGATGGCAGGTATATTCCACTGTATATGGTTCCAATAAACAACATTTTAGATCTCACACAACTGGTTCTATAACAGGGATCACCTATGTTTTAATTATTTAATGTCCCCATAGTTTAGAACTCTGACTAGAAATTGTATTATGCATTCTTGTGTATTCACTGCAGTGCATAGGTAAAGGTACCTGTGTTTATAATGTAACTCAAACTCAGTGTTACACTGGTGCAGTCTCTTGAACCGCTGGTGACTGGTAGTGTTTGCTGAGATGGCTCCAGTAAATCATTGAAAAAGAGAATTTGTTATGAGACAAAGGAAGCAAAAAGGCCAGTCCTTGGTTAGAGAGAACTCTCACAGAAGCAATTTTCACAGTTCACAAAATGTTTTTGTTTCTATTTGTTGTCTAAAATGGCTCTGGATAGCAGGGTAGAGTCAAAGATACTGTTTAAAGTCACATAAATAGAGACTCTCTCCTCACTGTTCAAGTGGACACTACTGTTAAACGAGAAGTCAATAAAGTAGATAAAACGGACAGAAAAAATGTAGTCCAAAGTAGTACACTTTTCTCTCTTATCAGAATTTAAAAAAAAACAATAAAATAGCTAAATTTAAGTTAATCAAAAATTGTAACAAATTTTTAGTTCCACTCATGCATTTATCCTTATTGTTGAATTAGGAATACTTCTAACACTACAAGATAATTTGCCTTACACAAAACTCTCAATGAAAGCTCTCTTTATAATAACTTCTAAACCCTACTTTTAAAAATTAATACCAGGGGTTGAGGATTTAGCTCAGCAGTAGAGCGCTTGCCTAGCGAGCACAAGGCCGTGGGTTCGGTCCCCAGCTCCGAAAAAAAGAAAAAAGAAAAAAAAATTAATTCCAATGATAGGATATTTGTTTACTCATTTCATTGTCATCGTTCCTTTTCTATTGTTGTGAAGAGGTTCCAGGACCAAGGCTACTTTTACAAAGTAAATCATTTAATTGGCTTGCTTAAATTTTGGAGGTTTAGCCCATTATCAGCCTGGTGGGAAGTGTGGTCAGAGCATGGCAGGACTCAAGGCCTTGGAGCACATCCTGGTCCACAGGCCAAGACAGAGAAAGTGGGCTTGCTTGGCATGGGCTCTTGAAACCTCAAAGCCCATTCCCAGTGACCACACTTCTTCCAACAAGGCCAAAGCTCCTAACCCTCCTTATTCTTCTCCAATAATGCCACTCTGTGATGACAGAGCATTCAAATATATGAGCCAATGGAGGCCATTGTTCAAACCACCACACTTATTCATGGGAGTGTCCTAACGTGTTTTGCAAACCAATTTTATCTCATAAACTGATACTACAGTTTATATTAAAGCAATGTTTAAAATAATGCTTTTGACTTGCACCATTATTTGGGATTGAAATACTAGCTTAGGGTATATTGTTCAGAACCTGTCAACATAGATTTCTTTAATCCCTCTTTCTGACTTTCTCACAAAAATGTAATAAATACCTACTTTTCCCAGTTAGTAAGCTCTTCATTAAGGTGGATTGGTGTAAAATAAAGAAAACTTTCCCCAAAGGCTTAGATATTTGAATAGTCCCCAGTTGGAGCCACCAAACGTTTAGGGGGAGGTTTGGGGAATGTGGCCTTGCTGGAAGAAATCATTTGTGGCTGCTGTGAGAGCAAACAGCACGTACCTCCTTTCAGTTTGCCCATTTTATGCTTGTCTTTGAAGATAGGAACTCTCAGTTTCTTACTTGCTTCTGTGACCATGCTTACCTGCCCTAATGGACTCTGACCCTCTGGAACCACAAGCCAAAATAAACCCCTCCTTCTAGATAAGTTGTCCTGGCCCTGGACTTCCATCACAGTCACAAAAAAGTAGCTAACAGTTGTTATTTTTAGAATTTATGGAATTTGGTGTCTTATTATTGCAGTAAAAAGTTGCATCCTGTTCTTAGAAGCGACACTTTCACAGATGACAGAAACAGCTTGTATCTGAAAAGACTGAGTGGGCTCCTCTGTTGCGATGCCACAGACCTTCATGGTGGGATCCACGTATTCACTTTGGTGTTGAATAGAGTACAAATCAGGCCATAAAACTGGACCAGCATCAGACCATAAACTTGTCGACTATTTTGCTATATCTTGCTCAGGACTTTATTCTGAACTTTGAAAACAAACCAAATGTTGAAATGGTTTCACATTCTATGTTATTGACTTCGTTTCTGTGTGGAACCTCCATGCTTCCCACCCTGCACTCCAAACCCCAGAACTGGGCCACAGTGGAAGGAGCCACATTATGTGGTGATGTATGCTTAGGTTTTTGTTTGTTTGTTTGTTTTGTTTTGTTCCTTTTAACTTTCTAGGACTTGAGACCTTAGCGCTCCTGATAGTCCTATTTATTTTAAAGGTGGGAGAACAGTTGAGTAGACAAACCTTTAAACTGATTAGTCACAGAACTAGAAGGACAGAGAAGTTTTGAATGACTCAAAGTTTAGAGACAATGAAGTCATTCTTTTCTGATTGATTTCTAAACATCATCTCAATGTCTAATTCTTATCTGTGAGATATAAATAATTTCAATCGTTTAGAGATTTGAGGTAGGGAGGGAATCATTTTTGTAAAGTACTTATAAATACAAATTTGCCTTGTGAATGTAAGTCACAGACACAATCTTACATTCCTATTAGGGCTACTAAGTTAAATAAAGTTCCATAATAACCAGGCATGACCTGTTTGTTTTCCTAAGGTTATGAAGCTTTAGATGTGCACTGTAACCATAAGAGGAAAGTTGCCTGAGGAGTTGTTTCAAAGAATTTTAACCCACTAGGTTAGCAAGTGTTTAAATGTTAGTGTGTAAGAAACACAGAACTTTCAACTTGATTTGTAATTTGTCATAATGATCTGATCTGTCTGCTTTATACAGGATGGATGTTGATGGAAGCCACCAGTTGCTTTGCTGCTGGGCCATGCTGTATGTCTGCTGAAATAGCCTGTGAGGGTGGAGTGGACGGACGTCTATTCAGTAGTAAAGCCATTGGTGTTTAAAACAACAGAGAGACTGACTGAGGTGGGCACATGACCACACCGGTTACACATGAGTTACTCATGTAAATGTAAAGCATGTAAAGAAAAATTAATATATACTACTAATGCATTAAAAATACTAGCTCTTCAGGTGACCAGTCCCCACACTTCTGACTCACTGTTGATTTGATATAAACAGTTCTTGTTTCCTTCAGTGCTGGAGATGGAACCCAGAGCCTCAACATGCCAAGCTAGAGCTGACACTGCGCTGCACTCCCCGGCCTTCACTGTGGATTTAAGCAGCTTTATAAGGATATTAAGGTTGGAAGGAATAGTGAAATTTGCATTTTGTTAGTATCTTATCAGAGGGGGTCGATCTGTAATTTATTATAAAGAAATGAACATATAGAGGCTGAATGTTTAAATTAACATTTTTTCCCAGACCTCCTTTGCCATCATGCCGTGGAGTTGTCAGTGATGCTCGTTTACACGCTTTTTACATCGGCATGCAGGAGGGTGTGGCCACCCACTCAGTTCAGGTAAAACATCACCTACTTCATTTTTCAGGGTTTCTCCCAGGTGCTCATGGAGGGGGCAGTTAAAATGGGATAATGTTTTTTTTTCAAGAAACAGTATAATATTTTCTAATAAAAAAATGACAGTCATTTGGGGGCTGGAGAGTTGGCTCAGCAGTTGAGAGGACAAACTAAGTGCTCTTTCAAAGGACCCAGGTTCAGTTCCAGCACCCACATGGCAGCTCACAACTGTCTGTAACTCCAAGATCTGATACCCTCACATAGACATGTAGGCAAAGCATCAATGCACATAAAATAGAAATAATTTTAAAATGTTTTAAAAAGAAATTGTTATTTGTATATTGCCAAAATTTAAGACATTTTTACATTGCGTACACTCTACATGCTGCCCTAGCCACCTCACTCAGAAAGGGGCTCAGCATAGACTCAAGGTTCAGGGATCACACGGAGTTTCAGTGCTTGCATGAGACCAGCGTGTCCAAGGGCTCTGCTGGAGAGGACCAGATGTCCAGACTTGGCGATCTGTTTGCTCTCAGATCCACAAACACCGTCTTTGTGGACTGAAAACCAAGTTACCCCTCTCAGGACAAAGTATCTCATTTGAAGTTTTCCAGTGTTATTGTTTAATTTCCCCACATTGTATGTCAAATTTTAAGAGAAATTGTGCTTACACTGTTTCATTTGGGAAGGTTTATACACACCAATTTATCAGAATAACTACGTTGTTAACTTGTTCAAAGAGTACAGCCAAGGGTACACTTTGCTGAACTCATCAACTATAACATTAAGAGCTAACCAATCACTTGGAAAAAGGCAGAATTATGAATTTTTAAAATTTAGTAATTAGTTTTCTAACTGGGATTTTCTGCCATGGCACTTCTGTAGTTTTTTGTCCTGGAATCTCTATCCTCTGAGTTTAAATTAGAAGCATTCCTAACAGCATGCATCTGGGAGTGAGCTGTTTGGCTCTAATTCCAGCATTTAAAGAGGAGCCTTGTGCACATGCGAGTCTAAAAGCAGCTCATCCTCCTACAAAGGAGGCACCATTGCACCACTCTTCAGCAAGTCCTGTTCAGAGACAGGGTGCCTTATGTAACTAGCGATTAGCTGCATTGAAGGCCACTTCCTGCCTCTGACTTCATTCTAGGACGCCTCTGCTACACTAGCTTGCAGACATGTCTATCCTCTGCCATTGTGACATCATGCCATCTGCAGAGTTTGCAGTGGAGAATTACACAACCAAACATAATGTTAAGTTGATGGTTTTGTTTGGCTTTATTCATTGCTGTTCTTGGATGTGTGCAGCACACAGGCTATAGGTTGACTAAGCCTAGAAAATGAACTTCAGGAACTCTCTGGGATCAAAATGGGATCTCACTGCAGCAAGAGATGCTCTGCAGCCCTCCAAGGTCAGGGAACATTATAAGATGGTTTCTATTCAGTGGTCATGTGCTCATAGCCTTATGGGAGCCCACAAGAGTACTGATTTAATTGTTGAGAAGTTAATCTAAATAAGAAACTGCCTTGTTGAGAGCCAGCATGGTCTAGTTCTGGCGCCCCTCTTCTGTCTGAGCAGTGCCATACAGCCTGTAACTGAGTATCCTGTCCCACATTTACAAGATGCTAATTCATTCACTCAGGAATAGTTGAGGGGCTGGGGAGTTGGCTCAACCCTTGCTGTTACAGGGGTGTGTGAATCTGAGTTCCAACCCATAGCACCCATGTGAAAAGCCAGGCATGGTGCCTCCCACCTATAGAACTGGACAGGATGAGGCAGGAGGATCTCCGGAGCTCACCAGTCAGCTGGTCTTGCTGAATTGGTGTAATGGCTGCATCATATTCGGTACTTCACCATACTTTTCTCCATGCTTGGTTTTCATAGTCCTACCCATCTTTCTTGATGTTCCTAGGGCCTCAGAGGAGGTGACACAGATGTCCCCTTAGTGCCAAGCACTCATCAGTCACTTATTCCAAGACTTTGTTAGTTATGAGTCCCTACTTTGACCATTGCCCTCTGCCAGAATAGGCTTCTCTGACCAGGCTAACATGTATACTAATTTGTGTAAACACAAATATTTATAAGGCAGTTTAACTACATGTTGGCAAAACATCAGTAGTAGATTCCTTATAGGGCCGCTGACCCACATGAAGTATTTCCAGTTCTACATACCAGGCACATATTCTATCCTGTGGAACAGTTCTCAAATCTAGTCAGGAAACAACTGGTTACTGCCTGAGCATTTATGTCACCATTGACCAGTAGACAAATCTTGCCAGGAGATCACTATTGAAGCTCGTAGGATCTGCCTGTGATTGTTGGTGGCTTTCTCCCCTCACAGCCTGCACAGCACTGTCAGGCATTGTGAGTTCTAGCCAGCAGGAAGCTTCCAAGTCAATTCCAGCTTGGTTCTCTGCGTCCATATCTGTGTCATCCTGGTTGGTAGCAATGACAACTGCCCGGATCGTTTGGGAGCTGTGTGTTATATTTATACTTTTTATGTTATAATAATGAGTCTGTCTAATTTCTCACGATTTAATCTTAATTTGTTTCCTCCTTCCTCTAAGGACTTTCTTTCTGTTCAGGTCCAGTTCTGTACTCACTTCCTGCACATTAAAGCCACACAGCAGGACTTCTGCTCTGATCATAATAAAGAAACAGGGCTTGTCTTTCTTCCTTAAACAGCTATGAGTGAAGTAGGAAATAAAAACAATACAAGAAAATCTATGAAGTCAAAATATGCTTGCTTAAGATGTTTAATAAAATTAATGAACCACAAACCATAATAATGTGGGAACGAACCAGTGTACAAACTAACCGTATAGGAACTGAACGGTGTAATTATGAATTTGACAGAAAACAGAATAACGCAGAAGTATTATCCACAGCACAATTCCAATAAGTTCATAGCAGTTTTATTCAGAATAGTCAAAACTGGAAAGAACCCAAGTGTCCAGCCGCTGCTGAATAGGTAATTAAGATGTGGCGTGTCCATAGGATAGAAGCGAAGTGCCAATACAAATGCACTTTCAAAATCCATTTGAAGCATGTAATCCAGCCACAGAAAAATCACTTTACTAGTCTACTTATAGGAAGTGTCCAGTCTAGACAAATCTATAAAATAAAATACAGAAAATAATTAACAGCTACTAGATCAGGGTAATAGGAGAAGACCACTGGATGGATTTTCTGGACATGACTAGAATATTCTAGAACTGCCTTATTGTGTTGATGTTTGCATAAATCTGTGAGCATTCAAAACCATTAAGGGATATACTTTAAGTGTATGAATGATACGATATGTGACTTAATAAAAGACAGTGGGCAGATGAGTGAAAGAATGGATGGGACAAACAGGAAACAAACAGGCATGACTCTTCAGAGCACCTTCACACTCATTGCCTGCTCTTCTTTTTTAAATCCCCCTGTTTGTATCACAGATGGGCAGGAGCATTCCCTGTTAAGTCTACACCAGGAATGTTATCAGGGAAGCTCTGTAAAGCACAAGGCCTGGCCTCACGTACCTGTGTCTCAGATTCCGCCTGAGGAGCATGCTACACAAGCTGCCTAAGTCCTGCTCAGCACAGGTCAGGGAGACGATCCCTCAGCTTTACAATGTGTCTTGGACCAGGGCCACCAAGGCTGGGAGTTTCCTTGTGCTTGTTTTTCGTAAACCCAGCTCATCACAGTCTTCGTTTGAGGCTTCTTGAAGTCGGTGTCGTAGTAGTTTCCTCTTCCACTGCATGCAGAAGGCAGCAACCTCCAATTCCTCTGGATCTGAGGAAGGCCATCTCAAACCCTGCGAGAGGGAAAGGATGCTACAGCTCAGTGCCGAAGTCTGTACTCTACAGTGACCGGGGATGCTGGCCTCATGTCTTCAGGGTCACCAGTGTGGAACTTGCTCTTACAAAGTTCCTCCTAGCATGTTAGGGCTGCCTTTCTGGTATGACAGCTCTTGTTTTACACCATCAAGCTATTATGTTTGAAGGCAAGTGGAGACTACCCACCCTGAACAGAGATGAAAAGGAACACAAACAGCTTTATATTTAATCCAGTGAAATGTTCTGATAACATAGCCAATTTTAAATTCACTCTCAGCAGTTAAGAACACTGGTTGCTCTCGCTGAGGGCCCAACACCCATAAGATGGCTCACAAACACCTCTAAGTCCTGTTTCAGGGATCCAGTGCTTTCTACTGGCTTCTTTGGGCACCGGGCATACATGTGGTACACAGACATATATACAGGCCAAAGCACATACACACATTAAAAAATAATTTTTCTCTCCCCTCTAAATTCTTCCTCTGGTTTCATCTTGCACACAAAGAACAAAAACAGGAAACTGGGTATGATTTAGTTTATATTTCAGAGAGTCCTTGACTAATGATTACCAATTCACAATAGTTCAGCTTTGAAATATGATTGTGTCTTAAGCTGTTACTGTTAGGTGCGGACTTGGAGCCATGACTCGGCAGTCAAAGAGCATTGGCTGCTCTTCTAGAATAACCTGGGTGAGACTCCCAGCACCCACATGCTGACTCACAGTCATCTGTAGCTCCAGTTCCAGGGGGATCTGATGCCCTTACGACTTCTGAGGGTAAAGCACACATGTGGAGCACAGACACACCTGCAGGCAAAGCATTCATACTCATAAAATAAAAAGCAATCTTTTTTTTTTTTGGTTCTTTTTTCGGAGCTGGGGACCGAACCCAGGGCCTTGCGCTTCCCAGGTAAGCGCTCTACCACTGAGCTAAATCCCCAGCCCCATAAAAAGCAATCTTTAAAAATTAGGTTAGACTATTAATGCATCGTCTATGTTTTTGTTTAGCTTTTTTCTCTTCTTTTCCTTTCTTTTTTTTTTTCTTTTCTTTTTTTCAGAGCTGGGTTCTTTTCCTTTCTTAGACAAGGTCTCATCATTCTGTGCCCCAGTCTGGCCTTGAGCTTCTGATCTTCCTCCCTCAACCTCGAGACAACGGGATTACAGGTGTGAGTTACCATGTCTGGTGGATGTATTTGTGACTTAATTGTATTTTCAATTCATGGTGGGTTTCTAGGGGCATAAGTCCATCATGAATGGAGAGGTGGCCATACAGTAGAGGTGCTTCGTCCCTTCAGAGGAGTTAAGAGTTAAGTTCAGGTCTGAAGAAGAAGCAGCCAGGCCTGGGAGAGTGATGAAGACAGAGGTAGGCCTCACACAGAAAGGCCTAAGAAATCTCTTTCTTACTTATTTAATCTGTTTTTTGTTTTGGTTTTGTTTTGCTTCGAGACAGGTCTCATATAGTCCAGGCTGGTCTCCCATTCGCTGTGTACCTAAGGATAGTCTTGAACTTCAAATCTGCCAGATTCTATAGCCAGAGTCCTAGTGTTAACACCCAGAGGAGGCATTCTTTTAGGCATGTAAACACTGCCCATCTGCAGCTGTCATTTAAGATATGGGAAGCCAGAAAAAGTGTTGTTTTCACCAGAATGAGACAAAGTCAGACAATACACAAAATTATGCTTTTTTTAATCTAATGGAGACCTGAGTTTGAAGTTCTCCAGGCTCAGACGTATTAGAAAAGAGTCATCTCTGAGGAGAGATGGGAATAGTACTGGTTTACATAAGACTCAGCATGGGAGGGACACAGGGCAGCTATGTAATTGAATAAGAAGTTTGGGCAAACAGTTTAAACGGGCTATGGGTGTAGCTCAGTAGCAAAGTACCTGTGTAGCATCTTGAAGACACTGGCTTTGACCTCCAGGATAGAAAAATAAAATCAACAAATTGCTAACGTCCAAATGTAGACTAGTGTGAGCACAGCACCCATCCACAGGGAAAGTCTATGCACACTCAGGATCTGCCATCAAGGCCTCCCTGATGCTCCTGGAAAAGGCTCAACTGGGTCAGGGGATGAGAACATCTGTCTGAGATGCAGGCTTTGGGGACAAGAACAACTCCCATCACATAGGCATAATTACTCCCAAGATCTGTCCCTTCATTAAATAAAAGCCTCTAGCCACTGAGGAAATGACAGCAAACTAAACACAAGTTAAGGCTAGCAAGCCCGATACCCTCACAGTGATCTTAATAATAAAATCCCAGCTCAAGCCAATGCCTGACAAGATGGCCTCACCCCTACACTAGGTGCTTAGAAAACATGAATATTTATAAAAATATTACTAACTCGGTATCTACACATCTGCATGTAATACAAGCAGAACAGTCCTGTGGTTTGACCCACTGTCAAGATAAAAACCAAATCCCGCATAGCAATTAGAGTCAGATCTGAGCCATGTTATCAGAAAATAAGGTTTAAAAACACCTACGATTAATATCTCTATGGCTTTAATTGAAATGCAGGCAAAAGTGCATAGGTAAATAACCAATCCTACAAAAGATGAAAAACCACAATAAACAAACAAACACAAACAAACAAATTGCTTGGTAGTGTATACTCAAAATCTTGCCACTCAGGAGACTGAGGCAAAAAAATCCAGAGTTAAAGGTCAGACTGAGCTATGTATTGGGTTCGAAGCCAGAAATAGGCTATCTATGATCTTACCTCAAAATCAAAAACAAAAAGTGTATTCAGCTAATTAAACAAACAAAGGGGAATACTGGAGGCAGAAGAAAATAGTAAAAGCTGCACAGAATGCTGTGGTAGGCTCTCCTGCAGATCGGATCCTGCTGAAGCAGTGATAAGATTAAAGCGAGGTTAATGGAAATCACAGGTCCCTGTGGCACTCACCCGAAGACAGGCAGCTTCCACAGCCCTCACCGTCTCGGAGACAGCCTGGAGGAGCCGCTGTGCATTGTCTACAAGGAGCTCTTCAGAGGACTTGCTTCTTGTGAGGGAGGCCTTTACACTGGAGCATTTGTTGAGAAAGAAATCTTTACCCCAGGTTAGGAGGCAATCGGCAATAAAAACCAGAATTCACAGTGTAAGACCCAGATAGAAAGCTGAGATATTTTGGTGAGAATATTCAGAAGAGACTGTGTGTGTATGTGTATGCGCGCGCGTGCGTGCACACAAATGCCCTCAAACCAGAGATCAGTGCAAGGTGTTTTCCTCAATTGCATCCCACTTTTTTGTTTGTTTTTGAGACAGCATCTCTAGCTGAGCCTGGAGCTGCTTACAGGTTTGGCTAGAGCAGCAAGCTGAGAAGAACCCTGTGCCTTCCTCCTCGGCCCTGGGTTATAAGTATGCACTACCACACCCAGCTCTTAGATGAGTGCTGGGAGCCAAGCTCAGGTCCTCCTCATGCATATGTGGGGCAAGCATGTCACCAACTGAGTTACCTTTCTATTCCACAGGAAGACTGTTCCAAGGGCTTAATAGAGCGTTTTTTAAATGAAAATCGTATTTTAATGCCAGTAAAATGTGAGTCATACAGCATCTATAGCAAAAACCAACAGAGTGTGCTGCTAATGGTAGTAACTGGAGAGAGGTCACAGAACAGACACCAACTGTCATTGAAACATGAATGGATAAAATCGGTACACACTATGTTCAGGACTTGGCTGATACTGGAGGGACTGCCTTCTTTAGGGTTCAGCAGTTCCCAGAAATTGTTCGGAATGGCTGACCTGCAAACAGACCTCCCATATTTAACCATCCGTCCTGCATATGCTTAGCCTGCTCATTCGGCCTTGGGCATTCATTCCCATGAGAACCACGGGGAATGCTTTTGCCTGTTCCCTTAGCTCCTCCTGTCATTGACACAGGTAAGTTCTCTTGTGTAGCCCTCCCCACAGCCAACAGCCTCTTATATGAGCCACTGTGCCTCTTATATGAGGGTGAGGGGTGTCATTTTGAGTATAAAAATTAATTTGCTTGTGGTGGTCATTTTTTGTCTGTCTTAAATAGAAGAAAATACTGGGGGCTGGGGATTTAGCTCAGTGGTAGAGCGCTTGCCTAGGAAGCGCAAGGCCCTGGGTTCGGTCCCCAGCTCCGAAAAAAAGAACCAAAAAAAAAAAAAAAAAAAAGAAGAAGAAAATACTGGCATCTAATCGTGAGATGATCATGTATCTGAAATATTTCCTAGAGAGCAGTTTCCAAGTTTTATTACTGTTTTTAAAAGATTTATTTATATATGTATGGACATTTGGCCTGCATGTATACACATATGCCACATCTGTGCCTGGTATCGAGAAAGGTGCCAATCATCTGTATCTGGAGTTACAGTTGTGGGTCACCATGTGGGTGTTGGGAATCAAAGCTGGATCCTCTGGAAGAGCAGCCAGTGCTCTTAACCTCTGAGCCATTCTACAAGTTGTTCTATGACTTCCATATGTATTCCCTGGACATGCATGTGTATATACACTAAATAAATGAATAAGCAAACAAACCATGTAAAAAATGCACATTGGTTTGAGCAATGCTATCTTTATTTTTTCCCCGAGAGAATGTAATGTAGGAATGTAGCAGACTTGCTAACAGACTTCCAGATGGTAGCATCTAGGATCGCACAGTGGGGAAGTGTGCTTATGTCAACGTGGGTATTGGCACCACCCATCCTGCTCTGAACTCCTTCCCATGCCCCTGTCTGAGAACCAGCCTGCCTCCAGACTCATGCTGTAGACCCTCCCTCCAGTCAGAAAGGTGTAAGAAGAGACTCTCACTTTCTGCCGTTTGGATTCTTATTCCTATCTTCCCAGCCCCTGCCATGCTGTTGGCTGTCTGCCCATGGCATTAAGTAAATCTTGCAGCCTCAAGGAACCATGTCTGTCTTGGTGTCCTGTAACGTATCTAAGACCTTTCACTCACAACTGGCAGTAGTTTTAACATCCAAGCCTTTCTATAGGCAAGACTGTCACCATGAGACCTCATTATTTGTCGACGTGCCACTGTGGGGTCTAATGGACTCAGGTTGAACTAAACCTTGTATAATTCTTTTATGATGCGTAATGTCTGTCAGTAGAAGAGCTGTTGTAAGGAGGCAGTAAGTGAAAATGACTCACCTCCAGAATTGAGGCACATTATGTGACTTACTCTTTGGGGTGGTGGTGAACAGAGTCTCGTGTAGCACATGTAGACACCAACCTCATTATGTAACCAAGCACAGCCTTGAACTTCTGCTTCTACCTCTTAAACGCTGGGATTATAGTGTGCACTGCCACTCCAGTTTGTACCTGGGCTAACCTTAGCACATGCTTCCTGCTGGTGGTTTTCCTGTTTCCCTCACTGTATTTGTTTGTTGAGATATGGTCTTGTGTAGCCTGAATAGACTTGATCTTACTACGGAGCCAAGGCAGACCCTGCGCCCCTGATCCTCCTGTCTCTACCTCCGAATGCTGAGATTATACGGCCCCCATGCCCGGCCTGATTGACTGTTACTCATATACAGTCCAGCAACCAATGACAGGAATCCATCTGAGGACTGTGTTCTCGGGTGATTGTGTCTTTGTGTGAACATCACAGAGTGTACCTCCCTAAACTAAGATGTCTGCGCTGTCATTACGTGGTCATCTTATGAAACCACCACATAAACAAAGTCTGTCACTATCTGAAATGTCACTGCACACCAGGATTTAAAAGATAGCTTTTTCATTAGATGTGATTAACGTAAAAGTAGAGGGCTAACTGTCAAATTTTACACATGGTTATAAAGAAAGGGTGTCAGTTACTGTGCAGAAGGCTAACTACCCTGAAGTGTTGTGAGCACACTAGTGCCACTGAAGTGAGGACCCGTGTTCTGAGTGGGGGAGGGACCAGTGTCCACTCTAGGATGGTAAATCATTAAGCTTATATACATGACTCCCCTTCCATCCCCACGAATAAAAGCTTAGCTGTTCTCCCCCAAGCTGCTTCCTACCTGGAGATGATGCTGAGCTGGCTGCTCATGGTTTGAATCTGCTCCACCATACACAGAAGATCCTGGGAGCATCTCTGGTCTATGCAGTTCTTAGCAATGATGCGAATGAGTCTGGTGAAGTTTTTCCCAGAAGCTGAGACTTTCCTGGCAGAAGCAATGAGCTGATCTTTGGTCTATATCAGAGATAAAAGTAGGAAAACACCACCTTCGCAAGTTTCTCCTGAGACATCAGGGACGATTTACAATGCTTGCCCCAAGCTTTCTTGGCTCAACCTACTTCTGCATGGATGTGTAGACATTTTAGCTTGAACCAGCATCTCTTGAGCCAGCTCTAAGGACTTTCTCTTGCATTGGAAAAAAACCTGACTGAGCAAGAAACCATCTCATTCCTTGTGTTGGGGCTGAGGAAAGCCAGGCAGCACAGCTTCCATTTAGTACCAAAATTTTAGTACTATTAAGATATTCGTGTGGATTGTGCAAGGTGCATGATCAGCTAAGGATGAAATTTTGATCCTTGTTTGAGCAGGTGAAAGACAACTGTCTTTTTATGAGTTAATTTTATCAATAACCAGTTGTAATTGATCTTCATTCATTCCATATGAAGAAGGGTGTGAAGAAGAATCTTAAGGATTCCATAACCAACAAGATTTATTGTCTCATTTTAGCTGAAGTTTTGGCTAGAGACATTTTTATGTCTAAGTCACTTACGGGGCTGTTCCCATTTGGAGGAATCTCCAAATCAAGTTACCTATCCTGTTTGATTTTCTCAATTTTTTTTCTTTTCTGTAGCCAAAATCTTCAGCGGGTCTTCCCCTGTCATATCTGATCCATACCACTCTTGAAAAGGTCCAAAGCTCTCCTTTCCTGTCACCATAGCACATAGCTTCTCTCCCAAAATAGCATATCCTTGGTCCAGTAACCAAAAATCAAAGGTATAGAATGAATTAAATTAATAGCATGACCTCTCTCCCATAGGATTTTTAATATCATAAATACCATCAAACATATAATATTCATCTTCATAATTAAACAAAGCAATTAAAGCAATCCAAACAAGTTATCTCTTGAGGTAGTGCTCCACCATCTCCTGGTTTTATTTTTACATGATTAATGTTTAAGAGTGAGGTCAAGGCCTAAGTTTCTACTGCTGGGATAGGTGAGGCTCCCTACCCCCTGCTTTTCCATCTATAAGGCCAAAGCCTCAATTTTTTATTTATCTAAGTATACCTAAATCCTCCCTTCTCTGAAGATAAATATTTCTGTGGGTACATATGTCCCCTTCTCTTTATGTAACTTGAACTAACATAAATTTCTTTATCTGTCTGGGATAAGTTTTTTCCACTTATCCCCTGCTCTTTGAGGATCAGAGCCTCAATAATTTATTTGTATCTGCATTTAACTTTAATTAAATCCCCTTCTACTTACTGTATAAGTCTATTTCTAGGCTCTTTGTCATACAAGTTGAACAATCCCAGAATTCCTCTGTAGACCACATTCAAAAGAATCTGAGTATCTGCCCTGGCATAGACTTTTTCAAGTTTCTTTTGATGTTTTCTTTTCCTCCTTTCTATTCTCCCTCCCTGCCTTTATTTCCTACATTTGAGATCAAAAGCCTGGATTTCTTTCTTCCATGTACACTTAAGAACATCTAAACAATTACCATTATTCTCCCTCTATCCTTCAAAACAATTAAATCAAATTTTATTTATCCCTATCCTTTGATTATTTGCTTGTGGGAAGCAGGTAGTGTCTACTGTCTGTCTCTGCACAGCAGGGACTCCCAGCACCTCTGAGGTTAAGCTCTGAGGCAGCTAGAAACCTTTAGAAGGGCCCAGGGTAAATCCTAGCCAGTGGCTGTGTTCCTTTGTTCTAGTTTTTTTGCACAGAAACCACGTGACCCCGCTTATCGAAAAGCCAATTCTCCCTTCCTCTAAACTTATATCATGGTACTTGTGTATTACATTGAGAATCTCCAATTTTTAGAAGTGAGTTCTTGCCTACCATGTTGGCACCATCTGTAGGGAATTAGTTAATGAATACTTAGACAGCTTAAGTGCCCAGCCATTGAACTAGTCAAGGCATATATATATATATATATATATATATATATATATATATATATATATATATGCATGCATGCCAGGAACCAAAGCGGTTTAACCAATTCACTACTACATTCTGGGGAATGAATGACTCCTTCACTACTACATTCTGGGGAATGAATGAGTCCTTGATTTTACTAATTTTGCTACATTCCAAATTTGGCAAAATTATCTTCTCTGTCATAACTGATAAAACTATTGTAGCCAAGCCAAAAAGAGGAGGGGAAGAGAGAGGTGAGATGAGCTTTACAGAGGTGGGGTACTGATCTGATTTTCCTTCCAGCACTGTCTAGGGAAGACAGTGGTGACCAACGACCCACCACCATGACCCAAAGAAGACCAAGTACCAGGATTTGCCCTCTCTTCCTCAAGCTCTGAGCCATCAGGAGCACCTCGGTGGCCATCTCTTGTGTGATCTGGGCTATTCTGTTCTGACTGTCTGCACTGCTGTCCTCTGAAACAGTCTGGTCCATCTGAGCAGGAGGCAGAGATAGGCTGCCACTCTGGTTCTGAAAGAAGGCATTGGGTTAGAGGTTTAGAACAACATAATCCCTAACACCACTCGGGCCTCTAAACTGTAGCGAAGATGTTAGTTCTCTCTCTCTCTCTCTCTCTCTCTCTCTCTCTCTCTCTCTCTCTCTCTCTCTCTCTGTGTGTGTGTGTGTGTGTGTGTGTGTGTGTGTGTGTGTGTGTGTATCCTGTCTGTCTGTCTGTCTGTCTGTGTTCACACACAAATGGAGGCCAGCGTTCCATAGGAGCTGTCTACTTTGTTTTTTGAGATAGGACCTGCCATTGGGCTGGAATTTTTGATCAGGTTATGCTAGCCAACCAGGGATTTGCCCATTTCTCTCTCCCCTGTGCCAGGATTGCAAGTGTGTAGCATATCTGCGAACCCAGGTTTTTAATCTGGGAATAGAGTTTAAGTCCTAATGCCTGTGCAGTAAGCACTTTATCAACGGAGCCCTCCTCTAGTCCCCTTAACTGGTTTTAAAATCATTTTAAAAGAAAGGCACAGGGAATCCGATGGTGGTGGCAGAGACTTTCTAGAGAGAACCGCTGGCCAACCTGTCAGAAGTTGAGGAGACAGGATAGATTTTTTTTTTTAAAAAAAAGGGAATTACTGAGAGTTGTTGACAAAGAATTCAACAGCGGTGATTAAAGACCTCGGAGAAGGGACATGGTGGTCTGGAGTTAAGAGTGAGTGTGCAGGGGTGCATGTGTTTGAATACTTGGCCCACAGTTACAGGAACTTGTGAGGAAGGGGAGGAGGTGTGGCCTTGTTGAAGCAGATGTGTGTGTCCCTGCCTCCTACTCGCTGATCAAGAGGTGAGCTCTCTGAGGTTTGTGCCATCACACCTTCATTCCACCATCATGGACCCTAACCTTCTGAAACCATAAGGCCAATTAAATACTTTCCTTTTCAGGTTGACTTGGCCATGATGTTCATTACAGTGATACAAACCCCAACTAATAAGATGAGGAAACTAGGAAATGGTCTTCTAAACCTACCAGAGAGTGTAAGCATCTAAATCTAGACATGACTCCAAGCTTTGTGTTAGAGACTTCAGAGTGAAGCACCTCCCACTGGTGTCCTCTCAGAGTGAGAATGGGGTTTAAAGAGTGGGGTGTTGTCTTGTTCTCAGAGCTTCTGACCTAAGTGGCCATTGTCACCCTGCCCTGTCACCCCCCTTACAGCTATGGGAGATGGCTCCTGGCGCACTGACAGAAACAGAGACAAGTAAGTGAGAGTGTGCGAAAGACTCTGTGGAGAACCAGAGATGAGAAGGAGCCTGCAAGCTCTTCATGTTTGTAACACTGAGAGGTAAGTAGGCAAGCCTAGAGCACTGGTGAACGGTACGTCGTTTTCACTGTTACTTTGGTCACAGGGTCCCCTTTTGTGGAAGTGACATTTTGATGAGAAAAAAATTAAAGTATAATAAGGGCAAGGGTAAAGCATGTCGTGGTGTGGTCAGTTTTATCTTGGAAATGCCCTGTAGAGTTTTGGAACATTCTGTGAAGATATCCATTGATCCTGATGGGATTAAATGAGATGTATCTGCTACACGGTCCTGGATTGTCATATGAGAATTCTGAGTGCTTGTGAGAGCCTGAGAACCCCCCCCCCAAAAAAGGACAAGAGTCTTGTGACTTTGGTTTCTCAGAAACAGAATCATCCTTGGAATGTGCTTTCTTGTCCCTCAGTGGAGAGCAGTGAGTTTTCTTCGAATTATCCATTATTGTTATATGTTTATATGACCCCATGAAAAAATGTGATTTTGCCACATGCTGCTTGTCCTTATGATTGTATACAGCTTGAACTAACACATGAGGGCTTTACTCATGTGACCTTTCTTAAACCCCAGAGTATAAATTGTCTGATGCTCTAAATAAACTTGGCTATTGCATGAGACTTTATGACTTTGGTTATGGTCAATAAAAATACACAAAACCTTTCAGATCCTTAATGGCTAAGTGTCCTGTCTGGCCCTAGAAGGAAGCATGTGTGTAACGGAAGTGTTAACAGACTTAGCATGTTTCTAATGAATCCCTTTCTCCCCTGCTATGGTGGTTCTAGTCATATTCTTGTGCCTTGAACAGGTGGGTGACATCTGCAGAGGTCAAAGCAGCCTGGGTGCTGCCATTCAAAGCAAAGTTCAGCCAAAATGATAAGGAAAAAGTCCACTGAAGTGCATGAAAAGCTCAGGCACACGTTTTGGGACACAGACTAGATGCTAAAGGAAGGAAACTATTTTTGCATGGCTGCATTCGTTAGCCCTCTGTAGGACTGGAATGCTGGAGTCTAACTGGCGCTGAGACCTCTCTGTGATTTTGTTAAGGGCATAGCAAAGGGAGTTGTGGGCCAGAGTGTAGGATCCCCAAGCTTTAGATTTTATAGCTGCTTGCTCTGCCTGCCTGGTGTGAATTATACATGTGGACATCAAGTCCCTGGAATGTGCTAGAGTCTTTAGTTACCATAAGCAGGTCCGGGAGGAGGTAGATGAATGACGCCAGGTAACCTACCATGTTCATGTCTGCTGTGGTGGTCCTGATGGTGGCTAGCTTATCAGCACAGGTCCCCACTGAGCTTTCTGGGGTGCCTTTGGGAACAGCACCCTGAGAATCCACACTGCCTCTAGAAGTGGTTCCTGCTGCACCCTCTTTACAGTGGGGCTGGAACTGGTCAGGATCCTCTTCTAGGGCCGTTGCTTGCTCCTCCCTGGGTTTCAAGCATTGGGCCAGGAGTCTACAGGCCTCTGCTTGACCACCCTCCAAGGCCTGGAGCTGAGTCATTGCATGGTGAACTTTAGCTGCCCATTCCCACCGAAGCCAGTCCAGCATATACACCCTCTGCTCCTCTCGGAGCACGGGGACCTTCTTGGCCACTTCCTTAGTGAGCATAAGAATGCTCTCTAGAGACACAAGAAGGTCTTCCTGGAAGGGTTCAGACTCTTGACCTCCTGCTATGATTCCCTGCACAACTCGGATAGCAGACAACATGCCTTCTATCCTGGTCTGGGAGCTCTTGCCGACAGCATCTTGGAATATATGCTCATAGGCTATGTTGATGCTGGTCAGGTAGTCAGTCAGGGTTTTGGCTCGAAGGCTGAGTTCCAAGCAGAGAAGTTCAAAACGTGTAGAGAGGCTGGGACATGGCTTGGGGGAGGAGACCAAGATGTGTGCCACCTCCAGCAAGGCATCTGTGAGTACATGAACTTTCCCACACAGAAAGGAGATCTCGGCCTTTACCCGTGCATCCCCACATAGAACACTAGACAGCTTGGCGGCCTCTTGTAACCGCTGGGAAATCTCTGCTGCCTGACCTAACCCTTCCTGCAACCCTTGCTGGTTCTTCACTGCCTGTCGCAGGGGCAGTAGGAACAGGCCTTGTCTCCTGCTGAGTCTGTCCATACACTGCATCAGGTCTTGGACAGCTACTGCCCATAGAAGACACGCATTGTCGATGCTCTCTTCCCTCAGTGTGGTCTCTTGGAGTCGGTCAGAGGACAGAACTTGGTCCAACAGCTGTTTAGCACACATCTTTGTCTTTTCTGATCTGTCTTGTAGCTCTAAAAGCAGGTCTGGGCGCCCTATTAGGTCAGAGCTCTTTTTGTCCAAATTCACAGGGCCACTTTTGGCTGCTACTTGAATCATCAAAGCCAAATCCTGCTGAAGCTCCACAAATGCTGCCATGCTCCCCGGTAATTCAGTCACTAGGTTATGGCAAAATAGCTGTTGACACAGAGGGTACCAGTCGCCAGCCCTGGCTACCAAACCCTGCATGTCTTCCCTGGTTCTCTCGGATTGCCGAAAAGCTACTCCCAGAAGCCTGTCACTTCTAGCATTTGCGTGATGGGCATCCTCCTTGGCTAGATCAATAACCGAAGGTGCCAGTGTTGAGAATTCTTGTAGTCTTGTCATCTTCTCTGACCCCAGGGTTTCTTCCTGAGCTCTGGTCTCTCGGACTGTATCCACAGTAGAATCCTGCTCTGGCCTGTTGGTGCACAGTAAGGTCACTACCTGGTGATCCTCACTCTTCACAGCACTGATGCCTTTGCTGACCTCAGGGAGTGGAGATCCCCACCCATGTATGCAGGTGCCAGGGAGCACTGTGTAGGAAAGTTGTTCTACTGGTAGGAAAGAGGTGTTTGGGCCATTTTTCCCTGTCCCAGGTACCTGCTGGTATTTCATTTCAGAAGCTGTGGGATGCTGGGGGCTGGGGAGAATAAAATAAGACCATCCCTTGGCCATGTCAAACCTTTGGACTTGGACTCGAAGTGGACTGAGGATATCTGGATGGTTGGTCCCATCCAGGCCCTCGTGGACTTGCTGGGCTGAGTAGATGAGGTGCTTTGCCATGGTTAAGATGACATCTGTGTTCTGAGTGCTCTCCCCACCTCTGGTGCCTTCAGTGGCTGCACCTAGGGTCACGGAAGACTGTGCCAGCTGCTGAACCACAACTCTCATCCCATTCCGGAAAATGGGATCGGGGTCTTGACCCACATATCTGCTCATCACCTGCACTATGTGGGTGGCTCTTCCGCGTAAGAATGCCACAGATCTGGAAAACTCCCTGGACGCTCCGCTCCTCAGAGCCCTTGTGTATAAGTCCAAATGTTTAGTCATATCCTGGATGGACAAACTCAGGAATTCTGGGATGTTGAGAACGACATCAAAGCATGCCAGGAGGTGTTCGGATTCCCTGGCCCAGGCCTCAAGCAGGGTCTGCAGGATGGCAGGACTCCAATCCAGGCCAAGCGTTTGGGGACTTTGTGAAAAGAGTTCATTCGCTTTGATCACAAGCTTCTGAAGACCTGCCACGGCAGCCTCCAGGTCTCTGCCAGTTTGCTGTTGTGGGCAGCAGACCCAAACCAAGTGCGCCACCCGGATCATCTGCTTGGCTTGGTTGTGGAAAGCATAGAGAAGAAGCTGGACAGTCTCTGCCGAGGCTTCGCTATCACAGCGGGACCTGATAGTGGAAGTCGCCAAGGCGGCCTGGACCAGCCTCTCCAGAGGACTTTGGGTATCTGTGAACGTGTCCAGAATCTGGCGCAGTAAGCCAGCACGGACTCCCCGAAAGAGCGCGTCGGTCGCGGCCCGCAGAGCTTCGCGGTTGGTGTCTGGGCTGGTCCGGAGAAGTCCGTGCACCCCGGGTCGGAGCTGCAGCAGCCGCCGGCAGCGGGACACCAGGTGCATCCTCTCCCGTGGCGCGGAGCAGGCGGCTAGGCGCAGACAGTGCCACACCACGGCGGCCAGTGGTGCTTCCAGTAGCTCACTGCGCAGGTGACTAGGCCCGGGCTCCTCCAGGATCTGTCGCAGCTTGCACAGACGACGTGCCAATGCGCCATTCTGAGAGAGCGTGCTGGTCCCTGCGACGCCGGGCTGCAGCGCATCCAGGAGTTCTCCGAGGCTCTGCCTGGCCAGAGCGAAGACGCGGCACCGCGAGGCCACCAGCTGCTGGTCGTGGGGATGCCTGAGGTGACCACGGGCGGCCGCGAGCAGCGCGGGGACGCAGCATCCTAAGCGGTGGCGAGCTCGACCCAGACGCTCGTCCCGGGCCCAGCGCGCGGTCAGGCCGCCCAGTCGGAGCAACGCAGCCGCCAGGTCAGCGAGCGAGGTGCGCAGCGAGGTGGAATCCTCCGCCGCCTCCAGCGCCTCCAGGCATGTCAGACACCAACTGGCCGCTAGCACGGTCCTCCTCACCGCTGCAGCATCATCAAGGAGCAAGACCTTAAGGGGTCGGCACAACCGGAAAGAGACTTGAAGATAACTGAACATTTTTGGAGCCTTGTAGTTTAAGCCTAGGAAACCTTACCTTTTCAGTTAACCTAAATATAACCAAATACAGGCACCAGGCTAGGTGACTGGACCTGAGAATTCACACTCCAGTCTTAGAGGTTTAGAGTTGTAAACCAAAGGTCTAAAGTAGCTGCCTTCACTCCATATTTAGTGTGGGGTCTAACCTAGACTGTTCAAGGACGGATTATTAATTAGATGGGAATGATGGGCTGGAGGGTGGGCCTGTTCTGGAAGCTTCTTTGAGACAACATTTGTAGCCTGACTGCCTCTCCTGGACAGCTCTGTCCACTTCCCAACCCTGGGGCAGGTTATCCAAGCCAAAAAGTCTTTCTCTCCCTTTCATTCACCACCAGCAGGTACCCAAGTCTCTCTGGCTCTGCCTCTCACCCTCCCCCATTGCCTAATGAGGCCTGTGCCTTAAGCCATCAATAAGCCATACTACAGGAGTTTTACAATGAACAGTAACAAAACATTTCAAGGGTACGAATTTGAACCAAAAGCAATACTCCAATCTAAAAGGTGTTCTCTGTGGCTGGAGAGATGGCTCAGCAGTTAAGAGCACTGATTGCTCTACCAGAGGACCTGGGTTCAATTCCTAGCATCCACAAGGGAGCTCACAACTGCCCGTGACTCCAGTTCTAGGGGATCTTACACCCTTTCCTGGCCCCCTCTAGCATTTTAACAGATGTGGTGCTTAGACACACATTCAGGCAAATACTCGTGTGCATAAAATAAAAATAAATAATATATCCAAAATAAATTCAAGTTGTATGTTAACAAGGAATGTGGGTTATGATGAAAAATTGAGAGTATTTTGGGAACTGAGGGATCAAACCAGCTCCTATTACAGCTTCTAATTTAGCCCTGATTATGTTGCTAATCTTGGCAAGCTCTTGGGCAGGTTTCACAGTTAAGGGGCAGTTGGGAGTTGCTGTAGGAACTACATACCCAAGTATGTTCTCCAGTAATGACCAAGCAGCCAGCGGAGTCTCACCTTCTTAGTGTCCACCAGGATCTGCTGAACCGTGGCTACTAGCTCCTCCCAATGGCCCTGATACTCCGGCTGCAGGTGGAGCTTCTCTGTTACCAGCAGGATGTTCTTCCCAGAAAGGGTCAGAGACTCAGCCACTGGCTTCATTTCCTCCCTAAGCCACTCCTCCTTAGAGTCTTCTGCCAGCCTGGATAGACACATTGTGCTTATAATGTGATGTTAGAACCAAAGAACCACCAGGTAAGGCGGGTTCAAGAAGGAACAGAGCATCAGGTAGCCATTAAAATGAAGTTGACAACTGTGCTTGTGGGCCATAGGCTTCTCCCTAAGATACAATGTTAACTTTAAAAACAAACCTCCTCTCTTCTTCATCCTTTCTATGGACGTCTTAGTTTGTAAATTAGAGTTGTCTCCTCAATATATTCCTCAGCCTCTGCAAACTTGACACTGTTAGGTTAAACAGGTGGAAGACAGAATCTGGGTGGAGAACTCTGAGTCTCAGGCCTTTCTCCTCAATAGCCTGAATACAACGGATTCCAGCATCTTCTGGTCTCCAGTGTTTCAGGTAAGAAATCTGGGACATTCGGTCTTAGCTATTAGAAAGTAGACAAAGCCACCATGCCTGGCATGATGGTGCACACCTATAATCCCAGCTATGTGGGAGGCAGAGGCAGGAAGACTACAAGTTCAAGGCATGTGTGGGCCATAAAGTGAGTTCGAGACCAGCCTGGACAACTTACTGAGAACTTACTTCAAAACTTGAAGTAAAGTGAGTGTTATAGTGCACACCTTTGACTCCTCAGCCCTCGGGAGGCAGAGACAGGTGGATTTCTGTGAGTTTGAAGCCAGCCTGCTCTACACGACTTGTTCTAGGACAGCCAAGGTTACACAGAGTAACCCTGTCTTGAAAACAAACAAAAAAAAAAAACCAAAAAACTAACACACACACACGCACACACACACACACACACACACACACACACAGACATACAGACACACACACACACACACACACACACACACACACACAAGAGCTGGTGATATAACGCAGTAATGTAACATTGCCTAGTGGTATCAGGTTCTAGGTCCAATTCCCAGAATTAGGGACACAAAACTAAAAAGAAAGAATGCTGACGTTGATATCCATGCCTGGGTTTTTGTATGGATACAGGAGTCCATTTCTCCTGGACAAATGCCTAGTAACAACAGGCAAACCTTTAACTTTGAGGGAATATTTTCTGAAGTAGATATAACGCACTATCTTCTAGTCAGCAATGAAAGAGTTCAAGTTTCCACACAGTCTCATCAACACTTGGAATAGTTTTTGATTTTAAACATCCCAAGAGGGTGATCATCATTAAATAGGTAAAACGTTCTCCAAGCTTCTCTCAAGCAGATCGAATGAACCATCTGCAGAGTGCTTGTGCACAAGGTTTGATCCTTGGCGTTCTACACTAATCCCTTTTCTTTGTGGATGAACCTGTCTGTGAGGATGATTGATGTCACTGATGCAGAACAATCCAGATTGGCAGCCTTCTCAACCTAAGTCATGGGCAGCATTTGGGGCAGCTGGTGAGCTATGGGAGCTCGAAGGCAGAGAAAGAATTCATTACCTCTGCAAGATATCTCTTGCTGATCTAGACTTCAGGTACATAGGAAATGTAAAAGCTAGGAGATGGCTCAGTGGGTAAAGGGCTCGTAGTTCCAGCATAAGAACCTGAGTTCAGATTTTGATAGCCATGTAAACGCTGGGTGGGTGTGACAGCCTACTTGTATTCCAAGGATTTAGGAGACAAAAGGCTTTTCTGGAGCAAATGGCTGGCCAGGGTAGATGAGTCAGCAAGGTTCAAATGAGAAACTGCCTCAATTTGTAGGCTAGAGAGTGATGGGTGAAGACATTCTGGACTTCATACACATGCACACACATCTGCATACATACCTGTACTCACACACATACAAACACGCATATATGCATGCACGCTCCACACATAAACACACAAATTGGGGAGAAAATGTGGAAATATGTGGAAGCTTCGGGATGTCTTTACTGGGCTGGTCAATGCATGAAAACTCTTACCATTCAAGCATGCTGCCGCTGACACTGCTATTCTTGATACTGACTTTCACCAAGGCCACACAGCATTTCTAAAACACCAAACTAGAAGCCTTTTCCCCAGCCCTGAGTTTATGTTTTTAATGCCTTAAGTTGCAGCAAGGTAATTAATACAGGATTTCACTCAGTCAAAGTTCAGATATTGCTATTCACTCTCTATTGTTGCAAATAGTTTGATGTGAATTCACTTCCTCAATTATTGCTACTTCGTATCCTTTAAACAAAATACCCACTGTGAATCTGTCATTATCTATGTGGGATGTTCTATGGTTCTCTGTGGAGAAATGACAGTGTAATTCTAGACAAACCCTCAATGGCAATGCAGCCAGACAGTCAATGGCTGGAAGCTTACTACTCTGACAGGCGCTCAGAGGTTGTCACACCTCTTAAAATAATGGAAAACCCAGCAGATCCTGTAAGATTATTTCTACTTATGTATAAAAAGGATTTTTTAGGTCAAGCATGATGGCATATGCCTTTAATCCCAGCACTAGGGAGGCAGAGGCAGACAGGTCTCTGAGAGCTCCAGACTAGCCTGGTTTATACAGTGAGTTCCAGGCCAATCAAAACTCCATAATGACACTGTCTCAAAAGTTAAAGAAGGCGGGGCTGGAGAGATGGCTCAGTGGTTAAGAGCACTGACTGTTCTTTCAAATGTCCTGAGTTCAATTCCCAGCAACCACATGGTGGGTCACAACTATCTGTAATGAGATCTGATGCCCTCTTCGGGTATGGATGAAGACAGCTACAGTGTACTCACATATAAATAAATAAATAAATCTTTAAAAGAAAAAAGTTAAAGAAGAAAAAATTAAAAGGAATTATGCTTTAGAAAGTTTATGCAGAGTGCAAGCAGCTACTTTTCAGTTACACCAAATCTAGAAACATTGAAAGTATAGAAATATAGATACTATTTTTACTTTGTCACTAAAACACTTGGGTTTCAGGAATAAGAGACACCCAGTCACCATGTGAGATGGATATTCTCTTTAAAAAGTGAGTCACAATGTGTGGTTTTCAGTTTAACTGAATCTTGGCAAGACAGGGGACAAGCATTTCACAATAGAAAAAACCCAAAAGTATAGCTAATTGCTGCGTGGGCTTAGGGTAAATACTGAGCCGCCATTGAGAGGTGCAAGCAAGGTCACTGGCACGCGGTGTGGGGTGTTGACAGGATTCCACGCATGTTTTACATATGCCTTCCATCTTGTTTTTCCTTTAGGCTTTGCTGTGGTAGTTTGAATGAGATCGGCTGCTGTAGGCTCATATGTTCGAATATTTAGTCACCAGGGCATGGAAAGGATTAGGAGGTGTGGCCTTTTTGGAGTGGGTGTGGCCTTGTTGAAGAGAGTGTATTACTGGTGGGCTTTGGGGTTTCTAAAGCCCATGCCAGGCCCTGTGATGTTTGCTCTTCCCTGCCTGCTGCCTGAGGAGCAGGATATAATTAAAGCTCTCGGCTCCTCCTCCAGCTATCTGTGTGCTGCCATGCTCCCCAACACTGTGGTAATGGATGCTGTAATTCTCGGACACTCGTGTCTCATCAGAGCATGTTGAACTTACTTCACTGTTTTACATTTTAACGATAGCATGAAAAGTATTTTTTTTTTTTGGTTCTTTTTTTCGGAGCTGGGGACCGAACCCAGGGCCTTGCGCTTCCTAGGTAAGCGCTCTACCACTGAGCTAAATCCCCAGCCCCATGAAAAGTATTTTTAAAAACTGAAAATTTAATTATTTCGTGTGTGTGTGTGTGTGTGTGTGTGTGTGTGTGTGTGTGTGTGTGTGTGTGTGTGTGAGAGTGACACATTTGAAGGTCAAAGGACAGCCTGTGAGAGTCAGCTCTCTCCTTCCACGTGGATCCAGGGATTGAACTCTGGCCATTGGGAATCGTAAAAACGCCTCCATCAGATTAGCCTGTGGACAAGTCTGTAGGGGCATTTGCTTGATAATAATGGTTGTATGAGGGCACAGCCCCCTGTGGGCAGTGCTACCCCTGGGCAGGTGGTCCTGAGCCATATGAGACAGCAGGCTGAGGGAGCCACAGAGAGCAGGCTTGTAAGAGGCTCCTCTCCACAGTCCCTGCCTCGGCTCCTGCCTTGGCTTTCCCAGGTGATGGCCTGTATCCTTTACATCAAACAAACCCTCCCCACCCCCAAGTTGCTTTAGCTTACAGTGTTTTACCAGAACAACAGGACTCTAACTGTAACTTCAAGCTTAGTGGTGAGCACTTCTGCCCACTGAGCCATCTCACCAGCCCCGGTTTCGGATTCTCAGTGATGAGAAAAGGGGTGTCGGTGATTGTGTTTTAATTATTCAAAAGCATCTCTGTTTACCTGCCTGAGCAAAAAAGTGCATGTAGCACCATGTATGTATGTAAAGATCATAAAAGTACAGAAAATTTAAAATTTTTATAACAGTTCTGTGTTGTGGTTTGCCCTGAAGTTATCTGTATTTTATGCTAATTCCACTGCCCCAAGGACAGCTGCCTAGTCACATACTCAGAAGTCAGGTGACTTCACCAGAACCACCTCCCCATTGAATTTGTAAAGTACAGGTGAGGGGCAGGTACAGGATAGAAGGAGGCCTGTCATTGGAGGAAAAAGAAGGATGGGCGGGAGAGAAGTTTGAAGGAAGAGGAGGAGACTAGAAGAGAAAGGAGGGAGACAGGAGAGAGGAGAGGGTGAGAAGCCATGGCAAGTGATGTTAAGATTCTGCTCTGTGTATTTGCAGGTTGTTATTAATGTTCTTAAGGGATGGATGGTACCAGGCTTTGTATGTTTAAGTGGACAATTATATCTTACCATTTGGGTCAAAGGTTATTGTGTTGTGTGTTCTTTTATGTGACGGTTTGAGTGTAGGAAAGTGTGTGGTGGCAAGAGACACCAGGATATCTAGCACCGAGGTGCGGACCAAGCGAGGTAAAAGACCACAATACTTTTTCAATATTATATATGTTTACAACAACAGTTCTGTAGTCAAAAGGACAAATAATAGTATAAATAGTAAGACTATGTGTCTGTGAATACATCTATAAAACAGTCAATTGTATGTTTTCCTAATGGAGCACATACTATGTGCTCCAGCAAATGTCCGTTTGTGTATGTTTATTTTATGTTACACATGATGCTAAGTGCAAAAAGAGATATGCTTCTGTGGTTCCAGTCAGTTCTGATGTGCTTCCGGGATGACACTAGACAACCTTAAGCACACCTCCACTAAAAAGTATTCCCCAGTCTCTGCTGCTCCTCTCTTCCTCTGTTTCACAAAGTCTTCCGAAGAGGTCAGCAGGTAAGACTTGTATATACTGCGCTCACCAAGGACCCAAAAAGTTCAGTTCTCAGCACTTATGTCAGGACGGCCCATAACTCCATCCCTGGGGATCCATCATCCTTCTCGGGCCTCTGTGGGCACTGGCACTCACACCCACAAAACCTCACACATAATTAAAAATAATTAAAAAATTAAAAATCTTTAAGTAAATAAAATGTTTTATGGCATTATCAAAGTTTAAAATCGCAGTAAAATAACTGCTAGGATAGCTACATTAAAAGTTCTGATTATTTCAAGTGTGAGAAACGTGTGAGAATGAGGCTCTCAGACAGTACTGTATACAATCTGTCGTATGCTAGCAATCACTTTCAGAAACATAGGATTTTAATTAACTCTTTGAGAATTTTATACATGTATAGGATGTGTTTGGGTCATATCCTCTCAGCTCCTCCTAGACCCACACCCCTGGAAATGTATTAAGCAGTTAAGCATGCATGAGCCACCAGGGTGCGTATGACATTGTGCACTACCCAGCCCCAGGGTGCTGCTGGCACAGACCCAGGGCGACTGCAGCTTCTCAGTGTTGACTGCTTCATGTCCACGCACATGCACAAATATGCACACGTCTACACACGTATGCCATGTATATGGACAGGAACACCCACACGGGTTTTTAAACATCTTAAATTAATGTAAGCTAGCATACATATAAAGTAAAGGGTTTCCCCGAAGCATCCCCATACATTGGGGTCGTTATAATCCATCCCTTCTCTCACCACCCTCCAGCGTGCTCCCTGCCCCTCCTCCCTGTTCTTCTGACTGCTCCAAACAGTCCTCCATTCTCCTTCTTCCATGTCACTCATATATATGTATATGTATATATGTATATATGTGTAATACATATATACTTTATTAACTTCTTTTTCTCCTGCTCCCCTCTTACGATTCCCTTTCTACTCACACACGCACACACACACACACGCGCGCACTTTTAGATCTTTTTGCATGTGAGAGGAAACATGGTGTTTGTCCTTCTGAGTCTGTCTTCTTTCTCTTTATATAACAATTGTCAGCATCTTCCGTTTTCATGTAAATGTCTCACTTCCTTTATGAATAAATGAATAAGCTGTAATTTTATTCTCTGCACATATGTCTATAATTTTTCTCCATCCATTCATCATAAAGACACTATTTAAAGATTATGTATGTGTTTGTGTGTGAGCGAGTGCGGGTATGGGGGCTTCCTGGAGCTAGAGTTCCAGGGGGTAACCAGCGGATGTGGGTGCCAGGAACCAAAGTCGGTCACCTTGCTCTACACTGCGGAGCCGTCTCTCCAGCCCTCTATGGAGATATCTTTATATGCATTTTTTAAAAATAGAAGATGGAGTAGTGTAGGAAGAGGAAAGTTATAGAGAGGAAGAAAACTATCTGGGATACGTATTGAGTCGACTACTTCGAGTGTCTGTCTCTAGACCGCAGGTTTGTGGGTAATTTTTTCTTTCTTCTGTTCATTCATGTTTCTAAATGTTCGTTATAAGATTTTTCAAAGCAAGAGGAGACGTATCCCTGCGCTTGTCTCTTCTCGCATGCTGATAGGCAGCAGCTGAGGAGGCAGGTTCTGGCCCCCTGAGAGCTTGCCCGGCAGCAGAAGGCAGGAACGTGAGAGCCCATATTTAGTGGGGTGCACTGATTGCCTCCATTCCGCCTTTCCTGAGAGCTGCTCGAGGGAGCTGCTGCAAAAGTCGATGGAGCCAAAGTCACGTCCAAATGTGAATTATCACAGCTCTGCAAGGATAAACAGGGCTGGACCATTTCCCAGGGTCATGAACACTGGTTCTCTGTATAAATAATTTATCTTGCCAGGAACAGACACTACAGCAAAGGCATTTATACTGCACCGAACACAAACAACACTTAGCTTCTCTCAAAACTTAACTGTACTTTTTGTGATTAAGAAATGCATCATCAGAAATTCAGAATCTACGAATAAGTACTGGACTGGTATAAAATCATTCTGTTAACAAATTCCTACTTAGTTTATTTTATATGTGTGTGAAAATGTCATTCCATGGGCTCTGGGTCCATGACTGAGCAGCAAATACTCTTATCTGCTAAGCCATCTCTCCAGACACTATACATAATTCATAATAAATAGTTTATATTGTTTCTCCCTATAATTTTTCATTTTACCTAACTAGAGTCACATCATATTTAGACCCTGTCCAACTTCATAGCTGTAATGGCTAATCTTGGTTGTCAGCTTGATATAGCTGGGAGGAGGAGCCTGGACTGAAGTATTGTCTTCACCAGATTTGCTTGTTGACATGTCTGTGGGGACATTTTCTTTATTGATAAGCGACCCTGCCTTCTGTGGGTGGTGTCACAGGCTGTCTAAGAGACGTTACTGAGCACACCAAGCAAGCAACCCAATAAGCAGTGTTGCCTCCGTGGTTTCTGCTTTAGTTCCTGCTTCCAAGTTCCTCCCTTGATGACGACTTATAACCTGTTAAGCCAAATCAACCTTTTCCTCCCCCAAGTTGCCGTTGGTAAGTGTTTTATTACCGCATCAGAGAATCAAACTAAAACAATCCACATCAGTCTTATACTAATTTATTTTCATGTCTCTTTTCAGAAAGCATTTACTTTTTGAGACAGGTTCTCATGTAGCTCAGTCTGGATTAAGTTTGGCTATGTACGCTGTGAATACGAATGGCCCCCATAGGCTTGTGAATTTGAAAGCTTAGTCACCAGGGAGTGGCACGTTTGAAAGGATTCGCAGGATTAGAAAGTATGGCCTTGTCAGAGGCAGCCTTCCACTAGGGGTGGGTTTTGAGGCTTCAAAAAGCCCATGCTAAGCCCAGACCCTCTCTCCCTGTGGGTCAGAATGTAGAACTCTCAGCTCCTTCCTCAGCACCTGTCTGCCTGCCTGCTGCCATGCTCCCTGCCATGATGATAATGGACTGACCCTCTGAACCTGTAAGGCAGCCCCAATTAAATGCTTTCCTTTATAGGAGTTGCCTTGGTCGTGGTGTCTCTGGACAACAACAGAGTAGTGACTAAGACAATAGCCAAAGAAAACCTTACACTTCTGACCCTCCACATTCTACCTCCTGAGTTCCAAGATCATAGCCTAAGGCTCGTATCTCCCTGTCCAGTCTATGCTGGGGATGAGACCCAGGGCTTCTTGTATGCTAGAAAGTACTCTGTCCACTGAGCTACACATCCACCAGAACCCAAAGAGTTAAAAACTATAATGAGGCACTATGTCTCTGTCCCACCATCTGCCAAGCTAAGTTCCATGGAGACGTTACCTGCTGGCAACTCGCACAAGCTCCTCACTAGCGTTGGCCAGTTGCCCCGACACCTTCTGCAGGGGGGCAAGACCTTTATTCTGTACATCTCTCCTCTCCACCGAGATCAGCAGATGACACAGCTGGACAACCATTGGTGTAAGGATCTGTTCCATGGCCCTGTTCTGTATTGTAGGACCAAAGTCATCCCAGAAGGAAGAGTCCATCTCCATATGTCTGTGAACAGAAGTTATAAACAGAAAGCATTGTAGCCTAGGCCTGCTGGCACACAAGTGATTCCCTTGATTCATTGCTCACCTGGTTTCGCAGCCATAAAGGGAGAGATCTATGAAATATTAAAGGGATACATAAGGTTTACACTAAAGGCCTTATGAATGCATGATATCCTGTGGCTTAGCAGAAACGTATGGGGAAAAGGCAAAGACACAATAAGACAGGTCCAGAAGAAGACAGCAGAATAACCAATGGTCTCACAAGCCATAAAACAGACAGTTTGAGAGACAGCTAATGTCAGTCTCAGGACTGGGATTCTATAACTGGTTCAATCTTAGTCCCTCATTCAAAATAGTCCCCCAAATGAAGATTAAAAGAGGAAGACTCGGGTGAGACAGATGGCTCAGTGGTTAAGAGCAGACAACCTAAGTTCAGTTCCCAGCAGGGGCAGCTCACAATCACTTATAGCTCTAGTTCAAAGGGATCTGACACACTCTTCTCCAAGTAGCAGGCACATACATATGAGCACACACATGCTAAAATAAAAAAGAATAAAAGAATCTAAGGATAATGCATAGGTATATACAAAAGAATGTTCCTGAAGTGGTTTGGATGAAAATGGCCCCCATAGACTCACATATTTGAATGCTTTGTCCCTAGTTGGTAGAATTGTTTGGAAAGAATTAGTAGGTGGGGTGCCAGGGGCTAACCCCTGTAGTTCTTCTTTCTTGTGTTCTCTTGAGGTAAGCTGAGGGGTATTAGTGTCTGTGGGAACAAGACTTGATCTTGTGAGATATTTAAGGTTGCCTTTTCTATAATAAAATGTTTATCTGTCTTAATTCTAAGGTACTTTGCAGGGGTAGCTGACCTGTCTTAGTTCCTCTGGGGCCAGAAACAGCAGTTTTTTACTCAAAGTAAAACAGAGGGGTTGGTGTTAAGTAAAATGATTTGTTGCTGGTGCTCCATTCTCCTGTGAATCATCCAGAAGCCTCTCTGGCTAAGCTGGTTAACTCTTTGTGAACCAGAGAGGAAAGAAAGGAAAAGAATTAAGATGCTGTATACAGTCAAATATGCACAGACACATGTACATTCAACCATTCATACACCCACATTCTGGCTGGGCCTGACTGTCACAATCAACTCCACAAGTTTTCATGCATGCTTATGCACATACACATATACCTACACACATACATATAGACAGACATATACATTTGGATGGATAGAGGGATGGGGCAGAACTCCCCAAGACAAACCATTCAACCAACAATTCTGTTTCTTTTCTCTGGTCTTTTATACCTCCTTAGACAAAAAGTTCTTTAGAAAATTACCTCAGAGAAAAAATGTTACACTGTTGGAGATTGGTTCTAATGCTTTGATTTAATCAGGAATCTGTGTGTCCAAAAGCTAAAGGTCCTTGTCCCCAGTTGGTTTTTGATCCTCAATAAAGATGCCAGTGGCCAAGGGCTGGGCAAAGGGAGACAGGGTGGGACCTTTAGATTTGTGAGGGCTAGGAACTAAGAAAAAGGAGACAGGGGATTGCAATGTTATGGTGGGAGACAGATCAAATTCAGAGCTGCAGGAGAGAAAGCCAATGAGTCATGTAAGGATTCAGGAAGTGGCCAGTGGGCCTGGAATAACAGGTAGAGGATTGGAACTGCCCAACCTTTGAGCTAATCACAGCACTTCAAAAATAAGCTTGTGTGTGTGTGTGTGTGTGTGTGTGTGTGTGTGTGTGTGTGTGTGTGTGTTTCATTCAAGGATTCAAAGAGTTCCTGTGCACTATGATAAGGCAAGGTCATGTAAAAACTGTTGCTTTGAGCTTATAATGAATGTATTATAAATAAATAAACAATGCTTTGAACTTAAAATCAGTATCCTTACGTAACTCCTACTTTATGTAATGTAGTTGTGAATTTATACCTCCTTAGCTAGAAAGTTCTTTAGAAAATTGCCTCAGAGATAAATGTTACTTACACTATTCTGAGGAGTGGGCACATTCTATTCTTGATTCTAACTTTATTACATCTTTCCAGCAAGTAAAACTATCTCTAAAAACTTTCTTCCTTAAATTATTTGAACCAAATCAGGAATTCTATGGAATCATTATCCATATGTCTATATAACACCAGTACAAGGCAGTCCATCTTTGTAGGACTGCAGAGATCTGCTCAAAGGTGTGGGTCAGTACCTAGTGGCTGTTATATTTTTCCTTTTTTCTTTTTCTTTCCAGAGCTGGGGACCAAACCCAGGGCCTTGCACTTGCTAGGCAAGCACTCTACCACTGAGCTAAATCCCCAACCCCTGTTATATTTTTAATAATAACAGGAAAAGCGTATTAATAGGAGGAATCTTTCCTCAGATTTAATCTTCTCATCCTTGCCTGGAGAAGAGAATTCATTGTGGGTTTCAATCCATGGAGGAACCATCTCAGGAAGATCACCTGCTGGTTTTTAGCTTCTCCTAGATGGCTTTCGACAGCATGGCCTTGTTGGAGATGCCACTAGGGCTGGGCTTTGAAGTTTGTGAAGCTCATGCCATTCCCAGACAGCTGTCCCTCTCTCTGCCTCCTACTTCAACTGCTGCACAGGCTTCAAGTGTGCCTGTCTGTCTGCTGCCCTAGTGTCTGTCACATTGGTCATGGATTCTAACCGTCTACAACCGGGACCTCAAAAAAAAAAACTTTTTTTTCTATTAGTTGCCTTCATTACGCCATGTCACACATTTGAAGGTCAAAGGACAACCTGAGAGAGTCAGCTTTCTCCTTCGTGTGGGGCCAGGGGTTGAACTCAGGTCACCAGATGTGCTGCCTGCTTATGTCACACAAACTAGAGCCAATTGGGAAGAGGGGACCAGAATTGTGAAACCGTGTGTGTGTGTGTGTGTGTGTGTGTGTGTGTGTGTGTGTGTGTGTGTGTATGTTGGGAAAACACCAATAATAATATATCTTGTAGAGTTCTAAATATGTACAGTAGTAAAATGAGGATAGCCACAGCACAGGAGGCAGGAGAGAGGAAATGTTGACCTGTTTTAAGGTTGTAGCATCAACAATAAATTTGTGTATGCGGAGGCAGGAGATCTTCCACACCCTGTGTTGGAAGTCCAAGACAAAGAGCTAAGGTGACCACTGGGAAGGATGAAAAACTGTGTAACGGAGAAGTGTCACATGGGAATGAAGAAAGGGAGCCAGGGAGGTGGCTCAGTGGTTAGAAATGCATAGCGATCTTACCGAGGGTCCGCCCAGTTCCCAACAAGCCCATCAGGGCTCCAGCTCCTGGGCTCTAAAGCCTCTCAAGTGACCTGTAGTCACACACGTGTACCTCCCCGCCACACACACAGACACTTAAAAACTTAAAAAGTAAATCCTAAAAAAAAAAGAAAGAAAGAAAAAAGAAAAGAAGAAATACCAGACATCAAATCCAGTTTTGAAAGCTCCTAGCCCCAGACTTAGAAAGTGAGCCTAAGAAAGCAGAATGAACAGTTAATAAGGAACAGACTTGGAAAGAGCCTTTTCAAATTAGAAATCCTATCACCTCATTGAAATGTTTTGAAGTTCCCAAAATATGAATCAATTTAAGTATTAAAATTACATGGCACTGATGAAGATATTTTTAATGAGACAAAAATATCTTAAGAAAAATTTAAAATGTAGTTAAATGTATGTATAAATTCTATTTACAAAACTCAGAAATGAAAGCTGAGTGGGATGTCATACCCATTTAATTCTAGACTTGGAAGCATGTTTCCAAGGGCTGTGGCTGCTCATAGCCATGGGATCTCCAACTGCATGCCAGAGTAACGGAGAGACTTTGACAGCCCAGGTTATCACAGTGCCTGCTGTTGCCACTCAGCTCTCCTATATGTTTTTCCACTGGAGTTATGAGCTGCCTGTCCTTCTGTCCTGTGGTATTCAAAACAAACTTTCCTTCTGCAGTGTGCACTTGGGCAGTTCTTGGAAGAGTGAGGAGACAGCCTGTCAGCCTCTGCTCATTAACCTAAGGACCATGTGACCAGTGAGGTGGCCATCTTGTGATTTGGTCTGCATTATTTGTTGGAAAAATGCCACAAGAAGATCACACTGGGATTTAGAAGTTTCTGGCTAATACTTAGCCAGGTAGCCTTTTGTGGCCTGATTGGTCTACAAAGAGAAGCAGCATTTTGGAAAAGTGAAACACCTTGTAACCTAACATGCAATTGGTTCAATAAAGACTTCAAATTTCTTTCTCTGATTGGAAAAAAAAAAAAAAATTCTAGACTTGGGAGGCTGAGACGAAGAGCTGCTGTGAGTTCTAGGCCAGACTAGGCTATAGTCTAATACTCTGTCTCAAACAAAGTAGAGAAAAAAATATCAGAAATGGAAATGGAAAAAAGTCTCCTTACATACAGGAACTAAACAGGAACTAAGGTTAAGATAAAGGGCAAGAATCGGAAGAGTTTACAGAAGGGACAAAAGCAGAATACACTGAGAGACATAATAGTGAGAGCGGGAACAACTTAATTGCTTTGAGTAAGGCATTAGCTATGCAAACTCAAAGCATTTCCTAGTCCCTGGTGAAGTGATCACAATGTTTGCTTGACAAGAAGTACACAACAAAAACAAACACGAGGGAATTGTCTGTAAGGTCACCTCACCATAGTGACTGCTAATTGCAACCTGTCTTGGTTAGCTGGTTTTATTGTTTTGGTTTTTTTTTTTTTTTTGTCTGCATTCATGGGGTGGGGTGGGGGGAACTGAGGGGAGGGTAATAGGATCCCCTGAAACTGTAGCTGCATACAGGTGTGATTGCTGCCAGTGCTCTTAACTGCCTAGCCACCTCTCCAGCCCTGGTAATCTGGTTTTGTATATGTAAAAACCTCAGGACTTCAGAAAGACCAAAGGACCAGAGGAATGTTCAGACATACAAGGGGTCTCTGAGAAGATTAATTGTGTTTCTATCTGAACCCACCAATCACATGGTAAATCCTTTCTGAAAAGCTGAAAAAAAAAACAGTATTGTTCCTCAGGCTCTCGGCTGGAGCTTGGGACCCTGACAAACGCACACATATACACAAGGAAGGAGGAGGAGGAGGAGGAGGAGGAGGAGGAGGAGGAGGAGGAGGAGGAGGAGGAGGAGGAAGAGGAGGAGGAGGAGAAAGAAGAAGAAGAAGAAGAAGAAGAAGAAGAAGAAGAAGAAGAAGAAGAAGAAGAAGAAGAAGAAGAAGAAGAAGAAGAAGAAGAAGAAATTGAAGGATACACCTGAAGATGGAAAGATCTCCATGCATTGGAAGAATTAGTGTGAATGGCTGTCCTACCTACAACCTACAGAACCAATGCAGTCCACATCAAAATCCCAATGACATTCTTCACAGAATCAGAAAAAAGCAATCAGAAAAGTAACATAGAAGCACCAAAGACTCCAAATAGCAAAACCAAGTCTAACCAGAAAAAGCAAAGCTAGAGTCACCATGAGACCTGATCTCAAATTCCACTCCAGAGCCACAGTATTGGGAACAGCAAGGCCCTGCACAGACAGACATGAGGCCAATGCCTTAGAACAAAAGACACAGAAAACTCTCAGAGCCGCAGCTACCCACTCTTGGCAAAAGTGTCAAAAGCGTACGTTGGAGGGTCAGTGAGATGGTTCTGTGGGCAAAAGCTCTTGCCACACAAGCCTGGCCACTGAGTTCCAGTCCTGGTGCCCACAGAAAAGCATCTGTAAAATTAGTACTCCTGGGGATGGCAGGCAGAGGCAGGAGCTTTGTAAAGGAGCAGGAGCATTGCCAGGAAGCCTAGAACAGGCTGGGAAGCACAAATAACAGCGACCTTGTCTCAATGCAAGGCGGAAAGGAGAACTGTCATCCAAAGAGAAGTTCTGTTTCCAATGCGCCTACACTTACCTCTCCCTCTCTTTCTCGCTCCACCCACCCCTTCCTCCCTCCCCTATCTCTCCCTCACCTTCCCTCCTCTATCTCTTCCTCCCCCTTTCCTTCCCCCTCCCTCTCCCTCTCTGTCTCCCTCTCCCTCTCCCTCTCTCTCCCCCCCTCTCCCTCCCCCTCCCCCATCCCATCCCTCTCTCCCAAGACACTACGTAATAGTTTTATTCAGCTGTAAAGAAAAACAAAATAGTGCCATTTGCAGGGAAATGGAAAGCACTGGCTATCCTTACAGGAGCAGACACAAGTCAACCTTAGGGAGTGTGAACAAATGTTGCAAGCCTTCTATTACTGGTATCCAGGTTTAAACCTAAGTGTAAAGATTCACGTGGTGTAAAAGTAGGAGGGGTGTGTGGAGGATGGGAGAGTTTAAAGAACAATGAAAAGCAGCAGTGTCCCTGGACAGCACAGAAAGCATACATCTACCAGGCACAGCCTGGGCCCCAGAAGCCTCGTCCACCATGCTGTGGGGCCACTCTGATCCCTTCTCCCACTCATGACCCAGTTGTATGACAATGGCTGCTGAAGTCATATATCTCCAGCTTCCCAGAGAATGGATCTGATGAATGAGCCATGTTCCTTGGGGAATAGCCAGTGGCTTCATGAAGAGGAACACACGTGCCAGTCCCTTTGCCTCTGGGAGAGAGCCGTGTACCATGGAGTCTGCACTGCGTGGTGGCTATTTCTTCCAGATCAGACCATGGCAGACCTGTCTGGCTCCTTCCCCAGCCCTCTCCCATTTCCCTTCATCCCCTGCTGGCTTTCCCTGAAGGCCGTTCTGTAAACCACCATCATGTTTTCAAAGCTGTTGAGATCCTTCTGGATGCACGGGATGATGCAGGGAGGGCAGATAACACAGCTTGTCCCTGCCCCTAATCCTCATAAAAGCCATGCTATGTACCTGCAGATGCTCCAAACCATTTTGAAAGTGTAGCCAAGAGATCTAAAAACTGAGACCAACTCCCAAGGACACTGCTTGAACTCTAAGACTTAGGCAAAGCATTGTTATCTACAGTTTGGGGGTTTTGTTGTTTTGTTTGTTTGTGTTTTGGCTGTGGTTTTGTTTGGTTTCCTTAGGGTATGCTGACACCCTTCTGTATCCTGACCTTCTGGGAACATTGCCTTTCACACAGCTACAGGGGAATAGTATGGACTGCTCACAGACATGGAGATAGGACATGCAGAGTCTTGATAAACCTTAATGTTACAAAGGGAGAGGTGGTTGTATCTAACCCTATGTTTTTGGTTTTGGTTTTAATATTTTTTCACCTTAGAAACTCTGGTATTCTCATTTTTGGACTGGATAACCCACATTATATTTTCAGCATAAACTCTATTAATGAAACACTTTAATGCATCAAAATGTACTATAAAATAAACTAGTCTGGATAGCAAAGAACTTGACAGGAAAAGAGGCATGTGATCTGCATGTAAATTGAAAATGTCCTATAATCCATTTACTGACCATCATGAGCACAGTCATCCACAGAGAACTGGCAAGAGTCTAGAAAATATGAACTTTTCCTTACCTTGGTGGGACGACTCTCTCCGCTCTTCACACAAATGAGATCACCACTCTTCTGCCTTGAGAAACACAGCTGGTTCATCAGTCAGTGGAACGTACCCAGTGTCTGCAAACAGTTCCAGACTACGGGATCTCCCAGCATCTGTTAACCGACTCTGCCCCTGACGTCATCGGAGGTATCAGGAACAAGCAGTGACATAACTTATGCATGACCTTGTGGTAGGGCCGCTGCTTTGTCTCAGAGATGAGACCTGGCTGAAAGCCCGAGAAGACAGCTCCTCTTACTCAACCTGACAAAACACGGCTCAACTACAGGTCTAAAAAAAATAGGGCTGTGGGCTACTGAAAGGAAATTATGTTCTGGGTTGTTGAAAGTCAGAAGGTGAACTACTGAGCGGTTTTATATGGTCTCTTCCTTCTGGTTCCTTCCTAGGTGAATTCCATATAAATCTGGTTGATGAGCAGACATCAGGCTCTTGTTTCTGGAGAACTAAGAAGAGAGGCTTAAATTGGAGAAAGAATACATTGAAATGTATTAGGCGTGTGTGTGTCCTCTATGTCACCTCAGAGAGCAATCTCATAATTTTAAATCTGTCTGTGCCTGTTTCTGTCTGTCTGTCTGCTTGTCAGTCTGTGTCTGTCTGTCTGGGATTCTATGTTGTCCTCAGACACAGTACTAGAATTACAAGCGTGCACCCCCACACTTGCCCTCCAATCTTGTCTTTAAAGGACAAGATTTTGACCTAAAAATACAATAGGGGAGCTGGAGAGAGGCTCAGTGGGTAAGGAGACTCGCTGCACTTGCAGAGGGCCTGAGGTCATTGCCAGCACCCAAATGGCAACTGGAAACTACCTGAACCTTCAGTTAGTACAGTACCTGTTGTCCCAGCATGGGGACCCGAATTAGGATCTCTAACGCTCAGAAAGAAAAGCAGGTGCAGGGCCTGGACAGAAGCTCGGTAGTTAAGAACACTTGTAGCACTGGGCTGGAGAGATGGCTCAGTGGTTAAGAGTCACCTGCAGTGACTTGATGTGCCAGGGTAGGGTGATACCCAGGGGCCTCCACCTTCTCAGAGAAGGGGAGGGAGAATGAAGGGAGGAGGTGTGTGTTGGGGGGGGCCTTGGAGGAGGGGGATGATATTGGGATGTAAAGTGAATAAATAAATAAACGAAAATTTGAACAGACCATCCAAAAAGGCACTCTACTTTATTGTGTAAAATATTCAATCTCAATTGGGGGCTTCTATCCTGCCTTTGATCATTCAGTTCCAGGATAAAAGACATACAACTTTTATTATTTATAATAATCCTTTATCAGCACTAAAGCTGATAGATACTACCCTCTATGCTATTAGAATCTATTTTCCTATCTACAACACTTATTTATTACTTTGTTTCATTTGGGCTGCTCTTAACTCTGATTGGCCAGCCCTCGGGTCCATGATTTTAAGATTCTTACCCCATGGTAAGACTCTCTTCTCTCCACCTTCCTCTCCCTCTGTGGTTCTCTTTCTGACCCCAAGCCCGGGAACCCTAGACCCTGCCTATGTCTCTTCTGCTCAGCTATTGGCTGTCGGCATCTTTACTTAACCAATGGTTTTAAATTAAAGAGCGAGGTCACATTATACATGCAGATTCTCTCATTCCTGAGAGCAGCCAGGCCTCGGGGACCAGTACTTATCATTACAGTGTTCATCGAAAGATCAAGCCTCAACACCGCTCAGCAGACACAGATCACCCCACCTAGTAGGTAAAGAGCACACACATAAAATATTTCTATAAACTACAGACCATGCTGCACATCAAATCTCAATAAATAAAAGGATTGAAAACACGTGAAGCATTTTTCTATGACCAATTTAAATTGTGGATCAACAACAGAAGAAAATTAAAACACATCATGGCGGTTTGAATGAGGATGTCCCAATAGACTGGTGTACTTGAACAGTTGGTCCCTGGTCGGTGGTGCGGTTTAGGGAGGTTGTGGAACCCTTAGGAAGTAGAGTCTTGCTGGAGGAAGTGTATCACTGAGGGCGGACTTTGAGTGCTTACGGTCTCCTACACTTCCTGTTTACCGTGCACTTCCTGCTCGTAGTTAAAGACATGATCTCTCAGGTCATTTCCTCTTCCACAGCTCCTGCTGCTTGCTGCAACGCCTCTCCACCATGATGGTCTCTTATCTCTCAGAAAACTGAAGCTGAGATAATTTTTCCTTCTATAAGCTGCCGTGGCCAAGTATATTTTTGATTAATTAAATAATTTATGCATTTACTTTACATCCAGACCGGTCAAAGTGTTTTACCACAGCATCAGAAAAGGAACTAATTCAGACATAAATAAACACAATAACCTACGGTCAGAGAAGAAACAACATAGGCATTCCCTTTGTATGTGTGTATTAAAAAGGTTGCAAACTTGAACTATGTGTCTGAAGATGACTTACCTTGAATAGGGAGTGAGTCAACAAGATTGTAATATTTATATTTTAAATCATCAAATATTTATACCAATAAAGTTACAGGAGGTGTAAACTGAAGTAACAGCATGCTAGCTCAGGAAGGCACTTTATTTTCTTAACCAGATACAAAAAGTCTATGTTTACAAGCCTGAGTCTACAACTGAACTACCAGCCCTTTAGAAACCTCTATCTATGTCATTCTTGCAAGCTAGTCTACATTTCTCTTGAGCTCCTCCAACCCTAAGGGGCCCGTTGCTCTCTTTCCTAGAATACTATTTAACCTGCGTCCTGCACTCTGCTTCTCTCCTCTTCCTGCAAACCCAAAGACAGGATCCCCCTCCTACCCAGAGCTTCTTCCACAGACTCTTCTGAGTCAAAAGAACAGAGAGCTCTCAAAAGTCCCATTGCTGTCAAAGTTTCTAGCTCCTTCCCCTACACCCTCGGCAGGCTGAACCGTGTCACCATCATGGTGGGGATGCTCCAAGCCAAGTCAGTAGGGGCTAAACCATTTCACCTTTATGGTGGGGTAGCTCAAGGCCATCCAGTTGAATTTGTCTCAGGTCATAGAGCAAGGCCACAAGACCTCTCCCAAACAGCTTGCCTTAAAGTAGGTATGAACCTTCTCCTCTTTAGCCTTCTTATCTATGGAGGCTTTGGGGACACACCAGCTGCATCCGACATCTAATTAGCCTGTATATTTTGCTAACAATAGGTTTTCTTTCTACAATGGTCAAATATCCTGCAACACAGGATAGCTTTGCCATACAAATTCTACTCTCTTCCTAACAAAAATATTAATTTTATTTATTTTCAGTTATGCAAGCTCACCATCTAAATGTGATAGCTTTGTGTTTATACTGAGTTTATGACATGCCAAGCATGTGCTGGGAAGTGTTAGATACCACTTAATCTCCACAACTATCTCATCATCCAGCCATAGCCATGTCATGAGACACTTAGGGAGTAAATTGCTGGAGCTAGGAGACTGGTTCAGGCTTGGCTGACCTCAGAACCCTCATAGCCTTTGGCTCTCTGTGATGTTGTGTGTGCAAAGTCACACATCCTCACATTGTCACCTTCAGATGAGGGTGGCACCGAGTCCTGTCATCCTTATGAAAATGTCCTCATGACTTTCAAATGGTATCGGTCCAAAATCCAGATCCTGGTTTTGCAGCTCAAAGCTCTTCTCTATGCTGAGTTCTGGGTGACCCAGAGGATACACTGGGAAATCTAGTTAACTTGAAGTAGTAGGAGAATAAAGAAAGGGACAGGCTCTTGAGTGGAGGGTACTGTCAGCTGTGGGGCTGGAGCTTTGGGAGAGGTGATCATGGGTATTTATGGAGGGACCAGGGCTACTGGCTCCTCCTTCTGAGTATGTGTGTTCCTATGCACTCCATACAAGATCAATTTCCCAGGTGTGTCTGTTCCTGACACTTTACTGAAAGAAGTCTGTGGTGGTTTGAAAATGGACCTCACAGGCTCATAGATGTAAATGCTTAGTCTTTAGGTGATACTTGACAGGGATTAGGAGGTGTGGCCTTGGAGTGTGGTCTTGTTGGAGTGTGGTCTTGTCTTGTTGGAGTGTGGCCTTATTGGAGGAAGTGTGTCACTGGGGCTGGGCTTTGGGTTTCAGATGCTCAAGCCAGGCCCAGTGTCACTCTCTCTTCCTGCTCCTTGCTTATCTGGATGTAGAATCCTCAGCTACCTTTCCAGCACTGTGTCTCTCTGCATGCTGCCCTACCACCCGCCCATGATGACAATGGACTAAAACCTCAGAAACCGTAAGTCAGCTCCAATTAAATGTTTTCTTTTAAAAGAGTTGCTGTGATCATGGTGTCTCTTCACAACTTTAGAACATTAAGACAAAGTCTATTCCAGGAATTGTCTGCTACATATAAAACTATTTTCCTGTTGTGGTAAAAATAAAAAAAAGGGGTGGAACCGGTTCCTGCGCGTACCTTCTCTCTGCAGTTCTTGGCTCTGGCAGGCCGTTGAAACTAACACTAATTTATCTCCGTGGCTCCACGTGGCTCCCATCTACTTTCTGACCCGCTGTCTGAGAGCCATTCCAACGTGACACCCTGTCAGGCTGCCCTATTCTCGCTCACAGCTCTCTTGGCTGGTTTCCACCACGCCAGGTCTACACATCCCAATTCCATGGCAGGCCTGGTGTATACTGCCACCATATACTCTCATGAACTCAATTAAGTCGCCACATGAAAGAATACATCACACAATATTCTCTGATCTAATTCATAAGATGCGATTTGCCCATCTAGACAATACCAAATCCTGTACACACCCATCCCTTAAGAATAGTCATAACAACCTGTATATGTACAGAGGGAAATCTTAACATCCGATGCCATGTTTTCTCAGCTCCCTTCCCCTCGCTTCCCCCTTGATTTGGCCTCCTCTGCTTCTCTAAAACTTTTATCCCGCCCATCCTTCCTTCTTGTCCAATGACAGGCCTCGTTCTCTCTTGTACTTGCCTTCACCTGCATAATGAACCTACATTTTCCCTTCAAGGGTCTCTTCTCTGCTGAACAACTTCAAGTTGTTATTACTAAGGGGCCGACACCCTCTGGGGGGGGACAGCCAGAGCCAGGATGAGTGAACTGGGCAGGGAAAGCATATTTAAAACACGTACCATCCACGTGTGCCCTAGGTTGCTTTCTGTTGCTGTGATTAAAGTCCTGGCCAGGAGCAGCATGAACAGAAAGGGGTTTGTTTGATTACACATCCCAACCATAGTCCATCATGAGGGAGAGCAGAGCAGGAACCTTAAGGTAGGAACAGAATTAGAGGTCGTGGGAGAAAGCTGCTATGTCTCTCTTCTCGTGGCTCACTGGGTTTGCTTTAAGTACAAAACAGGACCACCTGCCCGAGGCTGACACTGCCCACTGTGGGCTGGGATCTTCCATACCAATCATAAATCAAGAAAAATGTCCCCACAGAACAATATTATGAAAGCATTTGAGGTTCCCTCTCCCAGATGACTTTAGCCTGTGGTGGGTTGACAAACTAACACTTGGCCAGCTTTCTGTCCCTGCAGCCAATAGCCAAGATAAGATCATAAAGACAAGGGGTTATTCTGCACCTCGGTTCTGGGCTGTGACTGCAAGGTGGTATCATGGTAGGAACACGTTACAGAGCCAAACACACTCACCCAGCCACCAGCCAGGGAATAAAAAAGAAGAGGGGTTGGGCTACCTCCAAAGGAGAAGACGTGCCTAATTCCCAAAAGGTCCAGATTAGGGGTAAAAGCATGCACGTATTGGCCAGAACATACACATCCATGTGGCCAGGACTAATTCAAAGGGGGATGAGAAGTCTACATCTCAGACAGAGTCACACTTTTGTAAGATGACAAGATGGCTTGATGTTGTCCCACGCCTTGTCTCTAAGTAACAGCAGCTGGAAAAGTGAACGACTTTCCATGATTCAGTGTCAGATTGGGGAGTTTTGTGTTATTTTTCTGTGCCACCGCTCACGTGACAAAAGGGACAAGAGTGGCCCCGTTAGTGTAGACCTGATTTCCATTCCCCTCAGTGTTAGTCTCTCTGGTCCCTCAGGAAATGGTGCCCGAGGGGGAAAGACATCACTAAGAAAAACAATGGTGAACAAAAGCCAAAATGAACAAACAAAAATGATGTAGTATTGGGCTAAAGATGTGCTCAACTGGTATAATGCTTACTTAGCACGCACACAGCCCTGGGTTCGATCCCCAGCACTAAATAAATCCAGGATGTGCCTATGGTACATGAGCAGAGGGAGGGAAAGAGGGAGGGAGGGAGGGAGTACAGTCACAGTGTATTCAGTAGATAAGGAGAGTAGGGTGGAGAGAGGCCCCACAGTGTTACCCTCCCCATCCACCCACCCACCCCCCAACCCCGCCCCCCATCCTAAAAGCTAATTTAAAAATGTGAAGCTTGGGTCTGGTGGGGGCATTTATGAGTGGAGTGTTGAGATGGTCATAGTACCAAAGTTGACTTCCTCAGGCAAAGGGACAAAAATCCTTTAAAGAACAAATCTGCCACCACTCAGAAGGGGAAGCTGAAGTCCAGCGAGGGGCGGGCGAGTGGCAGGATGCTGGAGAATTACAGGACCTGTGAAGAGTCCAGGGCTTGCCTGGATCCTGTATGGAGCTGACTCAGGCAGAGTCCAAAGGAGCCCTCCTTGGCACTGCACCACCCCGGACTCAGTAGATGACTGTTTGACAGCCCCCCCCCCCCCCCCCGGGGAACAGATCGGAAGGGAAGCAGGGCTTCACTTGGACACAGGATGGGACCGTAGAATTTCAGTTTTTATTTATTTTGAGACAGGGCTTCGTGTAGCCCAAGCTGGCCTCGAATTTACTAAGTACTTGAGGACGACCTTGGATACACGATCTTTCCTCCTCTACCTAGTGCTGGGATGAGAAGCGTGCTTTTACCGTACTCAGATCGAACCCAGGGCTCAGTGCTAGCTAAGCAGGCACTCTACCGACTGAGCGACATCCCGTGCCTGGATCTTTTGTTTCATCCACCAAATCTGATTTTGAACTAGGTGGAAGACCCAAACAGGGGTCGGAAAGGGATATTTGCAGGCTATGGCGCAGCTGGAATCATTTCCCTTGGTTTCTCCACCGCAGTTCGCTACTACTGCAGCTACATCTGCGCCTCTTGCCACCGGCCTCTCGCTGAGTGGCGGACGGGGCGGGCCCTGCTTGGGAGCTCCAGCCGCAGCAGCCCGCAGACCTGCCCCGAGCGCCGCGCGGAATCACGGTCGTGGGCGGGGCGCCGGCGGTGGGCGCGGCGTCCGGGTGGCGCTCGCCACTCGGGCGGTGGCGCGGGCGCCCAGGGCAGACACTAGGATAATCCGGAGGCGCGGCCCTGGAATTGGGCAGACAGCGGGACTGAGACTGAAGCTGGGGCAGTGAGCACGCGGAGCCGCCGTCCCTTGGACTACGGCTTGTGGCGGCTGCGGGGCGCGCTGCCCTTCGCCATGTACACCTTCGTGGTGCGCGACGAGAATAGCAGCGTCTACGCCGAGGTCTCCCGGCTGCTGCTGGCCACCGGCTACTGGAAGAGGCTGCGGCGGGACAACCCCAGGTTCAACCTGATGCTGGGCGAGAGGAACCGACTGCCTTTCGGGAGACTAGGTAAGCCTTTCCCTCGTGGCCGCTGCGCGCATGAATCGGAGAGCCAGCGCTTTTGTTTTTTAAGGTCATTAATCTTCCCCAGGCGCGAGCTCGCCCTAGAAGATCTAAAACGGGTCCAGCAAGACCTAAACCGGTAGCTGGATTCGGAACGGAGTCTGGGTGCGGTTGCCCTATCTGCTGACAGTGACCTATCCCTGCACCCGGGGTGTCGGCCTGGTTCCTTGGGCCCACAGCAGTCATCTTGTAGCTTTCTGCCACCCAGGATTCCGCCCTGTGTGGTTTGGGCATGGAGGGGCAGTTGTTGAAACCACGGAGGCTTGTGTTACCTGGAGGCCCAGATGAACCGGCAAGGAATTTGGGGAAAATTCACTGACTTCCCCAAAGCAGGAGCTTCTAGGGAAGTTGGGGGGTGGGGAGCTGTTCCATTTCAGACCTTTCCTTTAGCTGCACCAAAAGTGTGCATTTGCAACTGTGCATCTAGTGATGTTTTCTTACATGATCTTGGGAGACTTTTGCTCTCCTCATCCACACGGCCAAAGCTGACTTGGTACCACTCTATCCACATACTTTCATGTAGGAAGGGACAGCAACTCCCCTTTAAATGATGTAATCTAGAAGTTGGCCTGATGGGTTCAAGGAGCATCCACACACTTAAACTTGGTCTCATGGTCCCTTCACTGCATAGTCATCTGGGGAGGGCCTGCCTTTCTCTGGGTGGCTTGTTCTTGTACAGAATTTCACTTGGGGGTAGGATCATTTGTATTCCAAGGACAGAAGGGGACAGGGGCATCTCTACCTTAGAGAACACCCAGAGAGTAATGTCCCATGTCCTGAAGAGGGGCGGTTTTTCAGAAATAGGTATGGTCAGAGATGGATGAGACTGCACTGAAAGCAGTTCGTTTGGAATTAACTGGCTATTTGGCGAGCTTACATAGTGCCTTTGGGTGACATTATAGTCATACCAAGATATGATGACTTAATTGGAATGCAGTATGTTAAGGCTTAATCTTACTGACATAGTTCAGGGACAACTTTTCATTATTACACAAGTTTATACTCTAACATGGTGGCTCCATGGAGTGGCGGTTGGAAGCCTCAGAAATCGCAGAATAGAAAATGTACTTGGAAACTGATGTCCTTGTGGTAGCCAGATTCCTCCAGAAGGACTCAGCATAGAAAGTCCCAGAAAACTAAGTTCCCCGAGAGGAGTGCAGGAGTGGCTGACGAGTTTCTCCTTACTTTATCGCTTCCCTTCCTGACTTTCTGACTCCTCTTGGCACTTGACAATCCCAGGTGGGAAGAACTTAGGTAGAACACACCAAAAGGCTCTGCTCAGCCTGGGGTGGGGATAGCTGGCCTTGTTGGTGTGCTGACAGGTAGAAACCTTAACAGGATCTCAGTCCTGAGAAGGCAACACGCAATTACAGATGACCGACAGACATTTTATTTTTATGGAAAAGGTGTATCCTCTAATTAAAATGGTTCTACCCCCTTGCTGTTGGGAGAGTTCTCCTTCTGTAAAGTGGGCTGCATAAAACCCAAGGAGAAAGTACCGAGAGTCAGGTTCAGGCACTGGAAGGCTGGGGCCAATGGGATGAGAAGGTACCAGGTCAACAGGGCCTTGGGCCTGTCTTCCCCAAGGAGATTGTGCAAACCAGATAATTAATTAATTATTGTTACTGTTGACATCCAACTCAAAGTCTCTTTTAAAAATCTTACTTTTTGTTGCAAAGCATTTTGTTAGGGGTTAAATTTATTTTAATAAAATGTATTGTATCATTTTATTTCTAATCATTTATTTGTATTTATTTCATTTTATCATTGTGGAGCTTGAACCAAGGTGGGGATTGAACCCAAGGCCCCCATATTTGCCGAGGATGCACAGTACTGCTAAGCTACACTCTAAGCATCCAGGATAGAAGGATAAAAGGATTTCTGTAGTAAGCACTATTAAAATGTCTCCTTGTGGGATACGTACAGAGAAGTTCTCAGGGCTTCTGATGGTCTTCCCACTACCTTCTCTCACTTCTTAGTGGCTTCTCGAAGCTCCTTGAAGTAGATAGGCCATACTCTGCTGCCTTCTTTGATATTTGCAGACCGTGAGGTCGGGGATAGATGTGTGGCTGTGTTCAAGTAGCCTTGCTCAACAGACTGCAAGCTTGTGTGTGTTAAGCCCAGAGAGGACTATGCTAAGGGCCAAGGAGATATGAGAAAGAGAACACCCAATGCCCTTCTAATAAGAAAAAGGGAGCCACCTCACAGCTGACCTGCAGGTCAGTATTCATGTTTCAGTATTGAGAGTAGATACTGAGTGGGGCCTTGGAACAGAGAAACACAAGTACTCCACGGTTGACAAGGAGCCTCAAGTGAGACACAGGGAAGCTGGTATGATATATCTGTCCTGTGCACTCTGCTACTGACACTGTCACTCCGCACCTGCTGTTTCCCTTCTGAGTCTCTTCTTTCCTTGTAGGTCACGAACCTGGGCTGGCACAGCTGGTGAACTACTACAGGGGGGCGGACAAACTGTGCCGCAAAGCTTCCTTAGTGAAGTAAGTGTTCCACAAGACCTCTGTTGTTGGTGTTTTGTATAAATGGTTTCATCCTGAAGCACATCCTTAAGCCAAGATAAGGCATTGTTGTAAAGAAAAAGAAAATCTTTACTGTTTTAAAACCAACAGATAGCGGGGCTGTGGCCTCCTCTAGGGTGCTTTGATTACAGTTTAAGGCGTTGCTGTGTATGTCCTAAAGCCCGGCTGCCTCCTAGGTGAGGCTCCCTAGAAGCAGAGCCTAGCTCTCAGGAAGGCAGTTCTAGTGTAAGTGATTTCTTGGAAGATTTTCAAGGCAAACCCATCTGTAGTCAAGGTGGGGGGGAGGGGGGAAGGCAAGTGAGGAGCCAAGCAAAGCAGTGGCTTTAGCTTTCCCTTGGTGTTCTGACATGGATGACAGACACCTCAGAGTTGTCACATCTTGAGACAGAGTGACTGAACATCTGCTACAGTGTCAGTCAGGTGCAGTTCTACTTTTTCTTGGCATTTGCTCATCTAGAAACTTTTCCACCCTCTCTAATTGTAGGGAAAGGGTGGGGTGTGGAATAAGTTGCCAGGCATTTCTGGTCTCCGTAGAAAAATGTGCAAGCCATCCTCAGAAGACTCTCAGGCAGCTAGGGATCCCTGAGATATTCAGACAGAGTGCAACATGGTCATCTCCACCACCCATCCCTGAGCCCATAGGGGTGTGGCTAGTATCACGAGGATGGTGCTCTAAGTTAGAACTGAGCAGTGTGTAGTGACTGAGATCCAGGGTCTGCAGCTTGGGGTTATCCTCAGCTCTTTGAAGAATCCTATTAACAGGCAAATCTTTTCATCCCTCTAAGCCTGAATACCTCCTTCGTAAAGCAATTATGAGATTTAAACCAGGTGACATGTAAGAGTGGATGCAGCACAAAGGCCTGGCACCTCGTGGGAGTTTGCGCTTTGACATCTTGGGTGTAATGGCAGTGACTACCTAGTCTCGTTGCTTTTATTATTGCCATTTTCAGGTGGACGCTCTCGGTCTTGTCCCCAAGATCAGGGCTATGGTAGGTCTCCTGGGCTCTTTCTCTGAAATTCAAAAGCATGTCTGAGTAGTCAAATAGCCTTCAGGTAAAGAGGCACTGGGAGATGGGATTCCATGCAAAATGCTCTTTTCTTGCTAATGTTCCTGTTGGACTTAAGAGGTTGGGTGGCTCTCCTGGCATTTCTGTTTTCTTGGGATGCGCTGGTTCTAGTATCTTCCTCATTTCTCTGGGATGGCTTTTCATGATTTAGCATCAACTCCTAAAACAGAGTAAAGCTTGCTGCAGTCTTTGTGTAATGTGTTCTTTTTGTGTTTAGAATGTAAAAGGCCAAGGCCGGAGAGATGGCTCAGTCGTTGAGAGGACATGTACTGTTCTGTCAAAGTACCTGTGTTGAGAGCCCAGCACACAGCTCACAATTATTCTGACTAACTCCAGGGCATCTGCAGCCTCATCTGGCCACTGTGGCCACCTACTCTCATTCGAATGTGAGCACGCCCACACAGACACATTAAAGACAAAAGTAGAATTCTGCTTTCATAAGTAGGAAGCAGAGGATGCTATAAAAATAATGGTGCTTTGCATATTTGCATATTCAACAGCTGTAATGAGTCAGAGGATGCAGGGCTAGAGTCATGACCAATTCTATTACCCTGGTCAGCACCACCCTGAATCCCAGTGTCCCATCTGGAAAATGGGTTTACGCAGTACCTACTCTGACCCACAGTCACATAGGAAATTATCTGTGATGGCATCTTGAAAAATGGTGATATGACCCGTGCTGGGTGACTGTTGTGACCGTTAGCAGCAACTTCCAGTGTTCTACAAGGTTCCATAGCAGCTCCTGGAGATGCTGGCTCCCTTTCGCAGTGTGTACCTCTGCCGTGATTGTATATGGGTTGAAGGGATGCTAGACAGTTAGAAGTGTGATCTCCCTCATTTTGCGGGCTAGAAGTGACAGAAAGAAAGAACAGGTTGTCGAAGGTACAGCATAGAACCCAGTGCAGGCACCAGGAAGCCCTCTCAGACATGCCTGGCCAGACTGTTCTGTTTGTACAGTTAGAGCTTTCTTTGCTCAGTATGAACTGCCATGGCCTCAGAGTGTATATTGTTTGAAAAACTTATGTCCACATTAACTGTTCCAACCATCTGTCCTCTCATTACCTTATTATTGGATTTAAAGGGGTATTGAACCTACCGAAAAGCAACTTTCAAATTTTTAGTTTGCTTAGCTAACGTTCACAACATCATTCCAAGAAAAATTTTCTGCATTTTGTTACATGATAAAAATATGTAAAATTCATGATTGTTAAGTGTTATGAAGTTGGATAATACATATTATCATACCTGTATGGGTAGATCATAAAGTCTTTTTTTCCTTCCTTGAGCTGTCAACTTAGCTCATATGTGTATAATATGAATTTATGTGAGTTTTTTTTTATAACTGCCATTTAAAAGACTAAAAAATATTGAATGAAATAATGGCTTGCTGAGTGAAAATACCGACTTGGCAAGTATCTTTAATTCAAGAAAATATTAGTTGGAGTTAGTACAGGAAAAAGCTTTCATCTCTCCATCAGAGCCCATCGTCAGAGAACATTCATTAAGTTCACTGTCTTCTGTTTGATTTTTTTTCCCCAATGGTTTCCTGAATTGGTGGTGATTCATCATGACATGACATTTGCAAGTGGGTCCTGAGCCATTCCAGCAGCTGCAGCCATGATACTTTTTATAGAGTGGGCCTCAGAAAGCTGAGAAAGGAAATGTTTCCAGTTTGTATAGTCAGGTGCAGGGAAGCAAATGTTTCCAGTAGGTACCATATGCTGCTATGCAGTTTAAAAGGAAACATTCACACCCCACAAATCCACATTTTAACCCAGCCTTGAAGTTCTGTCTGTTATGACAAAGTCATTTTTACATGTAGACGAAATTCTTTGCCAGATTCAAAATATTAAAAGATACCTACAGCACAAGTTCAACATTGTTTAGGCCAGTGGTTCTCAACCTGTGGGTCTCAACCCCTCTGAGGGCCAAATATCAGATAATGTTGCCGCATTAAGAAGGTTGAGAAACACTGGTTTAGGCTGAACTTTGACGATGTTTTTTTCTGTATAAGCAAAGTATTAATTTGTCTGCTTTTGTCATAACTTATCTAAGACTAAAGAAATATTTTAAGATTTTTTTCAGTTTGTTTTTGATGTTAGAGTTGTAGCCAACGGCTGCTTGGAGATTAACTCTAAAACTTGAGAAGTAACTTAGTTAGGATTACTATTGCTAGGATGAAACCCCATGACCTAAAGCAACTTGGGAAGGAAAGGGTTCATTTGGCTCATGGTTCCACTTTGTAGTAGATCATGGAAGGAAGCCAGGACAGGAACTCAACAGGACAGGGACCTGGAGGCAGGAGCTGAGGCAGAGGCTGTGGAGTGGGCCTGCTTACTGACTTGCTCCTTATGAGTTTCTAAGCCTGCTTTCTTAAATAACCTAGGACCACCAGCCCAGGGATGACCCCACCCACAGTAGGCTGGCCCTCCTACATCGGTCACTAACTAAACAAATGCCCTACAGCCAGATTTTACCACAGGGTCATTTTCTCAGTGGAGGCTCCTTCCCCTCAGATGACTCCAGCTTGTGACAAATTGACATAAAATTGGCTAGTACGCCATCTTTTCAAGTTTTTTTTTCCCCGTAAAGTAATTCATTTCATCATCCATCCATGTACAATGGTTTTCTCTTTGTGTAAAAATGATAGCTATTCTATGGCTGACTGAAGTTACAAGTTTAGGTCTTGTTAAAAAAAAAGTTGTTGGCAGGCCAAGGACTGTAGCTCAGTTGTACAAGGCTTTCCTGGATGTGGGAGTCCGTGGGTTCTGTCCTCAGCACTGCAAGGGGAAAATTGTCTAAGAATGTTTTTGTTCAAGGATTGGAGAGATGGTTCAGTGGTTAAGAGAACACACTGCCCATCCAGGACTAAAAGATTTGGTTGCCAGCACCCACAAGGGCAGGTCACGATCATCTCTAAGCTTCAGCTCCAGAGGATCCTACGTCTTCCACTGACACATACATTCATCTGTGTATAAGTGTGTGCACGCGCGCACACACACACACACACACACAGGTACCCACACACAGATACACACAGAGACACAGAGACACACACACAGAGATACACACACAGATACACACACAGACACACACACAGACACACACACAGAAAAACACACACAGACACACACACAGACACAGATACACAGACACACACAGACACACACACACAGAAAAACACACACAGACACACAGACACAGATACACACACATACAGACACACACACACACACACACACACACAGAAAAACACACAGACACACAGACAGACACAGATACACAGACACACACAGACACAGATACACAGACACACACACAGACACACACAGAGACACACACACAGACACACACACAGACATACACACATACACCACATATAGTAAAATAAAATATTCTTGAAAGAATGTTCTGGGTAGGTACTTAACGATCTCAAGCACTAACGTCATCAATTCTTTCTTGGCTGTGGAGGGAAAACCTCTCATTTGCTGCTTCTTCACAGAAAATGTTACCTTTACCAAACAGACCGCTCTTTCATTTCACTTCACCACAAGTGAGCAGGTGACACTGACTGGGAATTTGTATGACTGAGGGCCACACCTTTCCTCATTATTTCATTTACTTATTCATTTTTCCCTTTACTCTCCTAGGCATTCTCTTAGCTTCTCTGCCCCTCTTTCAATTTCTTAATAGTCCACCTTTTCTTTTATATTTTAAAATATTTGTTGTTATTATTTTTATGTGAATGAGTAAGTTTGGCATGCATGCATATGTATACCACATGCATGTAGCACCCAAGGAGGCCAAAAGAGAATGTTCCAGATGTTCCAGAATGTGGGTGCTGAGAACTGAACCCAGACCCTGTGACATTATGCCTACAAGCCAGTGCTCCTAACCACTGAGCCATCTCTCCAGCACCAATATTTATTTTTTAAACTAGAAAAATATTTCGTGCCTCTCATGGTGTGCATATCTAGCTGTGTTCACTGGGTAATACATACGTGACATTTCATCCATGGACAGAAAACAGGCACTGCTTGAGCTGAATTAATCTGTTGTTCCTTGATAGAACAGCAGTGCTTTTGTGTGTCCTCCTAGAAACAACACCAGGGTGTGACTTGAGGGTAGCAAAACAGTAATAATAAAGGGAATGCCATCGTGCTAAATCAATAAAGCTGAACTTGCTAGAAAAACATTATTACAGTGCATTGGTTTTCTGGTTAAATTTAGATACAGTTTATAGTTTACTTCCTGAGTCTTACTGGCCACTCTTCAAATGCTCAGTGGTTGCATGTGACCCATGATGACCTTAAGGGACAGTGGTACAGAGCTGAGCATGCCGGAAGCTAAAAGTGTGTTGATTTGTATTTCTTGTTCTCTTTGTGTTGAAGAAGCTTTCAAATTCTGTTTGCCATTCAAATGGTTTTATTTAAATGTGTGTGTGTGTGTGTGTGTGTGTGTGTGTGTGTGTGTGTGTGTGTGAGAGAGAGAGAGAGAGAGAGTGCAAACATGTTTGCGTATGTGCTGATGAACATGTATTGAGGCCAGAGACTAACCCTAACTCTTACTAACCTCAGTTGTCACTATTCACCTTTGAAAAAAAGGTTTTTGCCTGGTGTGGTGGCACACGCCTTCAACCCCAGCTCTTGGGAGGCAGAGGCAGGTAGATCTCTGAGTTCAAGGCCAGTCTGGTCGACAAAGTGAGTCCAGGACAGCCACAACTACACAGAGAAACTGTGTCTCGAAAATAAAAATCTTTGGGGCTGGGGATTTAGCTCAGTGGTAGAGCGCTTACCTAGGAAGCGCAAGGCCCTGGGTTCGGTCCCCAGCTCCGAAAAAAAGAACCAAAAAAAAAAAAAAAAAAAGAAAAAGAAAATAAAAATCTTTTTTTGAGACACTAGGCTAAGCTGACTGGCCAGCAAGTCCCAGGGATCTGTGTGTCTTCCACTTCCCCAGCTATGAGGAAGTGAACGCACCTCCCCACATGCTGCTTTGGTGGGCTTTGGAGAGCAATCCCTGATTCTCTGCCTGCACAGCAAGCATTTACCGACTGATTTACCAAAATCCCCAGCCATTTTTTTTAAATCTTAGTTTGGGGTATTCTTGTTTTCGCTATTTGCTCAGACTTGGCTTTGTAGATGAGTCTTGCTTTAGAACTCCCATGAGTAGTTCTGTTCTAGACATTAAGTGGGGATGAATAGCAGCTTCCGGGAGGCCTGAGCTTGTCCTGGCTAGACCCCAGTGCCTCCGATTCCTGGGGCTGGATTTAACATGACAGTTAGGACTTGGGAGTTTGGCCCTGTCTAGGCCTTGCACATTTGTGATATAGGAACTTTACACCTCTGTGACTCAGTTATGCATTTGTGAGGGTCTGGCAGTGATGGGAGAGCTGGTGTGCTGGGAATCCCTTGTGGTTATGTGCCATCCCCAGGGCCTGGTATTTATTATCTTCTGTGGTGTATGCCATTTTAGGAGCAGAAGGCATTTCCTTAGCTCTGCTCCTGTCCTGTGTCCCATTGGAAAGATTCTTTCTTTATCCTGTCAGGGTAAGAGTCTGGGCTAAAAATCAAGAAATAGAACACTTAAAAATAGTGTCTGGATGACTTAGGTTGAGTAGTGAATAGGCTAAGAAGTTACCCCTAGATTTTTCTCCAGCTAGACTAAGATGGTATTTATGCTAGTTATTCAAATATTTTCCTGTCTTTTCACTTTTTTCCCCTTATAGATCAGGCTAGTCTTGTACTCTAGAGATCTGCCTGCGTCTGCCTGGCAGTGCTGGGACTAAGGGTGTGCTGCTGTTTTTGTTTGGATGTAGCTGGTAATGCATTGGTTGAAAGGCGTCATTGCAGGGCTACACTGTAGCTAGTATAGCATTGGTTGAAAGGCGTCATTGTAGGGCTACACTGAGTTTTTAGAGAGATACATTTCTCGTGGGTTTTGTTGTTGTTTTGTTATTTCTTTGCTTGTTTTGAGCCAGGGTCTCTTGTCCTTTATGCTGATCTCCAGACCTTGAGCTTCTGACCCTACTACTTCTGTTCCCCTCAAATACCAAGATTATAGGCGTGCACTACCAAGTCTGGTTTACGTGGTGGTGAGAATTAAACCTTGGACCCTACACTCCCAGCCCACCCAGGACCTGGCTTTGGAACCACACCAGACAGTGTGATGCATTAGAGGCCTGTCCTTGGAGGCTCCTGACTGGGTCTTAGCTTCTGGGAAAGCTTTGCGGGGGAAGCATTGGCTTTTCTGAGCAAGGTGACAGTTCACTGAGAACAGACACTGACCCCGCTGTCATCTGCCAGGCTAGTCAAGACCAGTCCGGAACTGTCTGAGTCCTGCTCATGGTTCCCCGAGTCCTATGTGATTTATCCAACTAACCTCAAGACGCCAGTCGCTCCAGCGCAGAATGGCATCCAGCTTCCGGTCAGTAACTCCAGGACAGATGAGAGAGAATTCTTCTTGGCTTCTTATAACAGAAAGAAAGAGGACGGGGAAGGCAACGTTTGGATTGCAAAGTCATCAGCTGGTGCCAAAGGTAAGTTAGCAATACTGTGCTCTCTGTCACCCGCAGCATCTTCCTGGGTGCCGTTCGGTGGCACATTAGGTTTCAAAGCTGTTTCGTTTCTTTGCTTCGAGGGTGGGGTAGAGGTCAGAGCACATCCTTCTGGTGTCATTCTCTCCTTCCACCATGTGGGTCCCAGGGATTGAACTCAGATCTTTCGGCTTGGCAGCCAGGGCCCGGAACCCACCAAGCCATTTCACCAGTCCCTACTGATGTCCACACAGAATCATCACCGTCAGAAGACTGTGTCCAGTTTTTATTCTGAAAGAAGGATTTTTTTTTTTTTGAGATAGGTTTTCATACAGCCTAGGCCGGCTAGTGATGACCTGAAAACTCCCGACCCTGCCGTTTCCATCCGCCCGAGTGCTAGGGTTGCAAGCTTGCACTCCTGTGCTTGGTTTTATTGGGTTCTGGGAATGAGATCCAAGGCTTATGATGCAAGGCCAATCCTCTACCTACTGGACTTTAGTCCAGCCCTTTCAAGGCCGTGTGGAGCCTCCCAGTGTCTGTTGCCTGAGTCTTCACTTTAAGCTCTGCAGTCAGTGGGACACTCACTGTCTCTAAAGGGATTACAAGTGCAGAGTGTCTGGCACAGAGCTTTCCGCATTCTTTTCAGCTTGTGCACCCAGCCTGCTCCTCCACATTTCCCACTTGGGGAATGATCCCCCATTCACCCAGCCTTTGAAGTCTCAAATCTCAGATTCCTCCTCTTCTTTATAATCTATACCAAGTACATTAATGTCATGCCAGGGCTACCTTCAAAATATGTTTGGAATGAGGTTCTTATATTTCTAACACTCCCCTTCTGGGTCAAAGCCACCAGTCTCTGGCCAGTTGCTGCGATGTGGCCCTCAGCCAGCTCTCATCTTGCCAGACAGTAAGGATTTAAAAACGCAAATCTTATTATGTTGCTTCCTGATCCGTTTAGGATGGCTCTGGAGTCTTGATGGGAGCCTCCCCGCTCCACCCCTACCCCACCTCCCCTCACCCCGGCATTGGACACTTCCCAGTATCTCTGAAGCCATCTCCTGTTCTTGCCCTTGCTCACTGTGCCGTAGACACAAAAACTGCCTTGGATCCCTCAAAATAGATAAATTTGCCTCTATACCTGGGGTGTGTCTCCATCAGCAGACATTGCCTTGTGAGAGGAGGCTCTTCTGGTCTAAAATGGCCCCATGCCCGTTACTTTCTGTATCTTTAACCTGTGTTGTTAGCGTCTTCCCATGACTGTGTCACAAATCCTGGCCCTCCCCACCACACATTAGAAGCCCCACATGAACACAGACTCTGTCTCGTTTGCTTCTGTATCTTCCACACATGCACTTGATACATGTGTGGAATGGATGTCCAGAAAGGGATAAGGCTCATAATCAACTCAGGCTTAGGCTCAGGAGAAAGCTCCTAGTGTAATGACCAACGGTCTCCCCAGAACTACCATCATGCGCTCTTTTTAAAACCATTGCATCTTGAATCTATTTTTTATGATTTGACAGACCATCTGCCCTTGGTCAACTGTACCTCAACTTCTTTTCCACCAATCATAGGACAGGAAGGCATCGCTGGGAATCTCCCAAAAATGGGTGAAGTGAACTCTCGCCAGAAGCCAGGGGCCTCGCTTGCTTCTGGTTCTTTCTTGTAACTCCGTCTTAAGTACTATCTTTTAGTTTGGTTCTTGTCATAAACTGGGGACTTGGAGGAGAATCAGGTATCTATAGTATTCTAGACTGTGGTCCAAGAGCCGGGAGGCTGCTGGGAGGACTCATTGGTTCCTGGGCCCCACTGAGGCAGGACAGAGGGGACCCCACAGCAGGAAGTGGTGAACAGAGAATAACATTTTGAAGACTTTTGTTTTAAGGCTTGAGAAGATGAGTGGTGCATGTTAGCATTTAGCAGGGTGGGGACTAAACAATGAAATAAATAGAATGAACACATGGCCGTTATGTGTATTACTAATAACTCCAACAACACCAAGGCAACCATTCCCCCTTTTTGTCCAGTTAAAAGGCTCTTGTCTTCCAGATATAAATTGAACACAGCCATGCAAATTATTAAGTATAAGATACACTCAACACCGAGTCCGTCATGTGCATTTAGATAAAGCACTCTACCATCTATCTTAACTTAAAAAGCTACAGTTTTATACTTGAATTCTGTTCTTGTTTTAGCTTGTATTACCATCTGAGAACCATTCTCTCGAATCTGTATCATCTCTCTCAATGCGAAACAACTCGTGTTGACTCTGAGGCTATAACTAGTCTCCAACCCCGTCAGAATCTGAAAACTACTTAAATATACCTGAACATACAGGAAACACGAAACAACATAGCTTCACGTGAAATCACCTGAGTTTGTGATCTACTCCTCATCGGGACAGGCAGCCCCTCTTGAGGAAACAGAATTAACTTTAGAATACAGACAGCATCAGGGCAACCCATAACATATAGTGAGTGTAACAGACACAGCCAAGGAAAATAGAGGAGTTAACTCTCATCACGTGATTGCTTTTAGTTTTTATTGCCTTTCTCCATAAATGGGCAAGGCCTGCTTCATCCTCCGTGGTCCATTGGTCTTTCATACAAAGACACAAAGAAAGCAAAATTAAAACACAACCGCACTTGTCCTTCAGCCCAGTCAGTACGAGATGCTAAGGTGTAGGTGTGTAGGTTCAAGAGGCCAGAAGTGCTAGGAGGGTCAGGAACAAGGTCGGAGAGCCCCTGCAGAGTGAAGGCAGGCTGTGTCCGTGGGCTGTAGAACTCAGCGGAGGAAGGATGTCGGCTCACCTAAACTAGTCCGCAGGTTTACGGGGATCCCAGTTAAGAAAGCAGCAGGATTTTCCTATAAAGTTTCTCAAATCCACATGAAAAGACACAAGCCATAGAGCATGTTCAATGGTCTTGAAAAAGATGAAGAAGAATCACTCACTCTACTCATTAGGTGACGTTAAGACACACCGCGTCGCTGTAGTGACCAGGACACTGCAGTACGTTAGAGGGACAGAAGCATGGATCCACAAAGCAGGACTCAACACTCAAAAGTAGATCCCAACGTATCTGTCCACCTGATATTTGACAGGCGAAAGGCATTTGTCTTCATTTCTTTTCCTCCTGCTATGATGAAATGACCTGGCCGTACAGCGTAAGGGAGGAAGGGTTAAGTTCAGCTCACAGTTCAAGGCGCAGTTCCATTAGGCCAGGAAGTCAGGAGAGCAGGAGCTTGAAGCAGTTGGTCACGTTGCCTCTGCAGTCTGAAGAAGAGAGCAGGGTTGCATGCGTCTCCATCATCCCTTTCTATCCACACAGTGCAGAATCCCCTGCCCGGGATATGGTCGCACCCACAATTTAGTTGTGTCTTCTCCCGTCAGATAATGTATTCAAGATAATCTCCCTGCACTCGGTGCCCAGAGGCCTGTTTTCCCAGGTGATTCATTGACAACACTAGCAACTGTCAATAAAAGACAGGGCTGGCGAGGACAGCTCATTGGGTAAAGCACGTGCTGTGCAAACATGACGAGCAGAAGTCAGATCCCCAGAACCTATGTAAAAGCCAGGTGGGCAGTCCTCCTGCTATCTTGGTGCCTGGTGGCAAGGGCCCCCTGGACCTAGCTGGCTTGCTGGGCCAGCTGAAATGGCAAGCTCTGGTTTCAGCCAGAGACCCCATCTAAATTATATAAGGTCAAGAAGAGCAATTTGAGAAAGACACCCAGCATCAACCCCAAGCCCCTGCATACATGCACACACACGGTACATGTGTACTGACATGCACACGTGCACCCCCATACAGAAACATTCGTGCACACCTGCCTATCGCATACTTATACACATGCAAAAATAAACAGATAAACACGTCAACAAGTGGTCCATATACAATACACAGCCACAGAAAGAAACATGAACCCGTCCACCGGCATACATCAAGCCAAATCCACTTCGTAGTTCATGTAGGTGATAAAAGTAAAATCGGGCAAGAGGCTGGCAAAGAAACCTTAAACACGATACCAGTACGTGTTAATCCATAAGATCAAGGACTGAGAAATTAAACCTCGTCAAAATAAAGCTTGCTCTGTGAAGCCTCTTTTAAAAACTTGGTGCACCACGAAGACACCAGTGGCCTGTACCATGTGATGGAGTTCATAGGAATGTGAGGAAGAGACAGATCCATAGTTACAGCAGTTAGGAGTTGTGAGGAGCTGGGACGAGGAAGGAGAGATGGCTACAGGATTTTGAGTGGGGGATATGAAATGCTCTAACAATAGAGTCTAATGACAGTTGAGGGACTCTTAAGGATACTAAAAGCCATCGGTTTGAATGCTTCACAAGGCTGGACTTTCGAGTGTGTTGTATCTCAATTAAATTGTTTTAGGCCATGCCGCTTGTCCTAGTTGATGGGCTGTGTCCTTCAGTCTACCTGCTGCAGGGCATGCTGCTGCTTTATGGCCGTGCCTTCGCCCCGTTGCTCTGGTGTCCTTCCTTGCCTTCCTGGCATTTCCATAGGGCGTCATCTTAGAAGAGAATTTGGTGATCACAGACCATAATTCTTATTATAACTGGTACCTAGTGACAGTGATATCTTAACCCACCCAGAAACTGCATCTATAAAACTAAAATTTTGGGCCAGAGATATAGTTTAGCTATAAAGGTGCTTGCCGCCAAACCCGATGACCTGAGTTTAATTCCACAGAACCCACGTGGTGGAAGAAGAGAACCACTTCCTTCGGCCTCCACACAGGCAGCATGGCACATACACATACTCACGAAAAATAAATAAGCTTACTTAAAAACCTGACACTTCGGGGCTGGGGATTTAGCTCAGTGGTAGAGCGCTTACCTAGGAAGCGCAAAGCCCTGGGTTCGGTCCCCAGCTCCGAAAAAAAGAACAAAAAAAAAAAAAAAAAGCAAACCTGACACTTCGTAAGTTAGTATTATGAGAACACGCTATGGAGAAGTTAATGGGATGACCCTGGAGAGGGTGGGAGATGGCAGGCGGGAGGGAGGGAGGTCGGGCAGTTGGTTGGAGGAACAGGCCATTGAAGCCCTCTGTGCATTTGTCTGGCTTTGGTCAGGAGCTGTCCCTCTTGGAAGGAGCTGGGCTAGTGTCCATGTTGCTTTTGTTTGCAGGCGAAGGCATCCTCATCTCCTCAGAGGCGTCAGAGCTTCTGGATTTTATAGACAACCAGGGCCAAGTGCACGTGATCCAGAAATACCTCGAGCACCCTCTGCTCCTCGAGCCCGGTCACCGCAAGTTTGACATTCGGTAATGTTCAGAGTCCCAGCGGCCATTTCCGTCATCTTTTCAGGGTGGTAGGGTGTCGTGAGGTGATCTGACTGGGAAGGAGCATTTGCCACGTGAGAGTGGCGAGCCCCTCAGCCTTGCTGCTGCTTCTTTCAGTTCTCCTGTCCAGAAAACTTTACTTAGATTATGGTGCTGGTCAAGATACCAGAAGGCAAGCATGGCAAGTGGAGTTATCATTTATTAACCTCAGACACATCCATAGCCTTCAAAAGTGCCTGTTTTTACAAGGAACACAAGTCTCTCTTTTATGGGGAAATACTTCATTGGCCTCTTCCTGGTGCTAAGCCATTATTTTGGCTAACTTATGACTTGCCGTATATAACTTTAGAACCTTCTCCTTTTCTATACCGTACTGTGCCTACAAATAGTCAAGGTGTGTGTCAGGTGGTCGCACACATTTGATCCTGGCACAGGAGGTAGAGGCAGGCAGATATCTTCAAAGGAAGTCTCTAACCCAGCCAGGGCCTCACAGTAGGACTTAAAGATAGATAGATAGATAGATAGATAGATAGATAGATAGATAGATAGATAGATAGATAGATAGATAGATAGATAATACATAGATAGATAGATAGATAGATAGATAGATAGATAGATAGATGATAGATAGTAGATAGATAGATAGATAGATAGATAGATAGATAGATAGATAGATAGATAGATAGATAGATAGATAGATAAAGGTGTGGAGGTGATGTCTAAAATCCAGGTATCTGAATAAGCTGTCTGTTGGCTTGCAGAAGCTGGGTCCTGGTTGACCACCAGTATAACATCTACCTCTACAGAGAGGGTGTGCTTCGAACTGCTTCAGAACCATATCATGTTGATAACTTCCAAGATAAGACCTGCCATCTGACCAATCACTGCATTCAGAAAGAGTACTCAAAGAACTATGGGAAATACGAAGAAGGGAACGAAATGTTCTTCGAAGAGTTCAATCAGTACCTAACAAGCGCTCTGAACATTACCCTAGAAAATAGCATCTTGCTGCAAATCAAACACATAATAAGGTAGGTTCATTGTAACCTTCCTGGTTTATGTTTCTTCTTGAAGGAACTTGGGGTGTCTGTGCCTTTTAGGGAATTGTCTTTCTTTTTTTTTTTCCTTTTTCTTTTCTTTCCGGAGCTGGGGACCGAACCCAGGGCCTTGTGCTTGCTAGGCAAGCGCTCTACTACTGAGCTAAATCCCCAACCCCGGGAATTGTCCTCCTTAGGTTGCCTAATTTATGGGCCGAGAGCATTTGTAATTATGACCTGTAGAATTAATCTGGGAACGTCACGTCATTTCTCCTAGGTTTTGATAATTCACATCTTGTCTCTAGTTTACTTGGATAGATTAAATCATTTTAAAAAAAAATCAACTTTGGCTCTTATTAACCATCTTCTTTATTTATCTTTGTTATCTTCTCCCGTCTGTTCTTTAAGACATTTAATTTGTCTTCTACTAGTTACTTAAGGTGAAAGGGTAGATAACTGATTTGAGGCTAACACAAAATTATAGACTTATTTAAAAGTAAAAAAAGAAAGACATACACAACAACAAACCATTCAATATCTCATTTTTTCCTCTGCTTTCCACAGATTATATGAAGTTACATTTATATTTTTATCATATCAAAATCTTTTTATTTTCCTTAATGCTTACATCCTGTCAGTGTGTGATCTAAAACATTTTGCTTATTAACTACGTGTTGGTAGATTTTTTTTTTCCTAATTCCATTATGGCCATAAGGACATTGCGTGGTTTCACTTTTATTTCTATTTATTTTTTCAGGAGTGGATATGTGTGGTGTGTGTGTTTGCATATGTGCTCAGACATGTATGTGTAGGTGCCTGTGCACATGTGTGAGTTCACATGTGTGCTTGAATGGGTGGAGCCCAGCCTGCACCTTATATACTGGGGTCTCCCACTCGAACGCAGAGCATACTAATTCATCTGCTCTAGCAAGACAGCTGGCCACAGGGACCCTGTATGCATATCTTATATTTAATAGTCTTGTGTTTGTTTTTACCTGCTCCTGACTTAGAGTTCATTTCTAGTGTCTTTTTTTTCTCTCTTGTTTCATTTCTCAGTATAGCTAGGAGTGGCGCTTTTACTTCAGTACTCTTTATGGTAGGTTACAAAATCTCATCATTTTAAACGATGAAGCATAACGCTCTGAAGTGTGGCTCAGTGAGTCGAAGGTTATGTTCATACTCACCTAACCATGAAACAAACTGTGATATAAGGTATTTATAGTAGGAAAACTCCTTTTAGCCCAGTATCTGGTAGGCTAAAGCAACAGGGGTTTGGGGCTTCAGCTAGGCTGGGCTATAGGATGAGACCATGCCCCCCAAATAAGGAAGTAAATAAATAAATCCAGCATCCCCAGAGCATCCTTTTAGCTCCCTTAAGATTCCTTGACAGAGGTAGCCTTTCCTTCCCATCTTTATGGCTAGAGTCATGGGTGCTCATTTTAAACGGTGTAGATGGAATTGCACTGTGGCTCCTGTTTTAAGCTTAGCTCCTGTTGACATCGTATTGCTGTATTTATCTACAAAGCAGTAGGTTTTTTTCTTTATTACTATGTATTATTCCATGGTGCGACAAAAATGTGCCTTCTGCAGTTGCCAGACATCTGGGTTTTATGCCTTGTATTTTATTTTTGTTCATCTTTCGTTTTGTTTTGTTTTTTTCTTCTTGTTTCTTATGTTTCAGACCCATACTTTGCCTGGTAGTTATAGGATGGTTAGAATTCCTACACCAAGAAAATAAAGTCCTCAGAAGGAATCTCCACTCCAGGAGCCTTTCCTTGGGCTCTTCCGCGCCCCCTGCTGGCTGCTCCCTGCAGTGCAGGGGTGCTGCTCCTGACTGTTGCTCACAGATATTAGGTTATCTTTTCCCCAGGCAGCCTCCTGCTGACGCCCACTGTAGTCAAAAAAGGGTGCACTGCCTGCAGCTTCAAATAATGAAAACCCTTTACTGTAGTTATTCATCCTAACCTCCTAGCAGATAAAAAGTGTAATTTTGTGTGTCAGATTGCAACGTTTATCTTATCCTTTTCTCTTGTCTCCCCTTTCACTAAATTTCTGACTTTTAAAAATTATCATATTTTAGAGGTTGGAGAGATGGCTCATCAGTTAAAAGCACTGGCTGCTCTTCCAGAGGTTCTGAGTTCAATTCCCAGCAACCACATGGTGGCTCACAACCATCTGTAATGGGATCCAGTGCCCTCTTCTGGCGGGTCAGAAGGCAGCGACAGTGCGCTCACATACATAAAATAAATAATAAATAATTCCTTTAAAAATTTTCCTATTTTACCTAGCAAGCGCAAGGCCCTGGGTTCAGTCCTCAGCTCCAAAAAAAAAAAAAAATATCATATTTTAAATATACTTTAATCAAAACACTTTTAAATGAGCCAGGCATAGTGGTGTGTTTGCCGATCTTGAGGCACCAGAAACAGGGAGAATGGAGTGGACAGGTCTTGGCGGACAAGACTTAGTGTCTCATGCAACAGTCATCTCTGTTCAGCGAATCAGACAATATCTGAGAGGCGGGAGGAGTCTCCTGGATAGTGTACAATCACAAGGAAAGCCACACAAGAGAAAAACGTGTCTCCCATAGAGGCACATAAACAAGTAACAATGGCCAGATGTATTGTATAATCTAAATAAGCTCACTCCCATCCGCTGCAGATGAATCTCTGAGTTCGAGGCCAGCCTTGTCTATATAGAGAATCCCAGGCAACCAGGGACACAGTGGCACTCTGTATCTAAAACAGTGACAAAAAACAGAAACAAAAAACCTAACAAAGTATTTCTTTGTAGAGAAAATGCTTTAAAATGTTGGATAGAATACCTTTTCTTCCCTCCCCCTCCCTGGTTTTATTTGTGAGTTTTTGTTTGTTTATTTATTTATCTGTTTGTCTGTCTGTTTATTTATTTATTTGACAGGGTTTGTCTGTGCTGTCCTGGCTGACTTGGAACTCACTCTGTAGACCAAGCTGGCCTTGAACTCAGAGATCCACCTGCCTCTGTCTCCCTGGGTGCTGTTAGGTTTTTGTTTTGTTTTCTTTTTTAAGATTTTTTATTTGTCTGTGTATGCCATGTGTGTTGAGTTACTGGCTAAGGCCAGGGCAGGGCACCGAATCTCTTGGAGCCGGAGTTACAGGTGGTTGTAAACCGCCCCAACATGAGTGCTAGGAACTGTACCTGGGTCCTCTGGAGGAACAGCGCCTACTCTTACCCACTGAGCCATCTCTCCAGCCCATTGTTTGTTTTGAGATGAAAACTTACACAATCCAGACTGTCCTTGAGTCCTAGATCTTCCTGCCTCAGTGTCTCCAGTGCCAGGATCACAGCTGTGCCATAGACATGGGTTATTAGCAGGTATTGTTGGTATAAAATGAAACTGTGGTGGCACTTTCATACATGCTTTTAACATACTATGGTCATGCCCCATCCCCATTTTCCCATCTTACTAATTTTTTTAACTCCTAAGTAACACATGTTTATTGGCATCAATGGTAAAGAATCAGTGACAGCTAGTTCATTAGAGCAATGTTTATTACATTTATTAAATGATGCCTAGACCTGGTTGTGGTGGTATACTCTAGATTTGCTGAAGGCGGCACTGGCAGGAGGGTCACGAGTTCAAGACCAGCCTGGGCTACACATTTAGCTGGTGACATAGACCTTTAACCCCGGCACTTGGGAGTCAGAGGCCAGAGGATCTCTGTGAGTTCAAAGCTAGCCTGGTCTACATGTGAGTTCCAGCACAGTCAGGACTACCTAGAGGCCATGTTGAATATCTTATATAATCATCTCTATGAACAGTCTGAAGGCTAGGCAGGAGCAGGTACTGTTTCTCCTACTCAGTAGGGAAGGAAACTACACATTTGAAAGTGCAGTTGTGTACCTCTATAAGCCTCAGGAGTCAGCTGAGGCTTGCCACTAAGTGCAAGGGAAACCTGCTGAGCTCTAGGCCAGCCTGGGCTACATAGCCAGACCCTACCTCAAAAACAACTGTGTCTGAGATTGTGGCCCGTTTTTAGACAAGACTGGGCATGTTCAGGGTAGTATGGCAGTAGACCTGGCCTGTCTTTACACCTCCTCTGTTTCTTCAGTATGTTTGAAGTCTCAATGTTCACTTCTTGCTGTTATTAAAAATCTTCTAATTAAAAAAAAAATGGTGGTTGGTGCTAAAAGGTGATAGATTTCAGTATTTAGTTTGAATACTTGTAATCTTAAATGTTCCATTAGCAGTAGGTGGCAGCAAATCTGGAGCTAGCAAGAGAAACCAATGCTGCCCAGAATTCTTTGAAGAGTTTTTCTATGTATGTGAGTATACTTGTAGCTGTCTTCAGATACACCAGAAGAGGGCATCAGATCTCATTACAGATGGTTGTGAACCACCATGTGGTTGCTGGGAATTGAACTCAGGACCTCTGGAAGAGCAGTCAGTGCTCTTCACCACTGAGCCATCTCTCCAGTCCCCATGCCTAGCATTCTTCTGTAACTCCTGCGTTACCAAGTGCCAGTCCACTCTTCACGAGGCAAAGTACAAGGATGTGGCCTGGGGTGCTGGCTCAGCTAATAACATCACTGCTGGGTAAACATGAGGTCCCAGGTTCATCCCCAGCTTCCATGTCTAATAGAGCCTTGGGTGATGGCTTGGCACCCCAGCCCTGGGGAGGCAGAGGCAGGCAGATGTCTGGGGCTCACTGGCCATCTGGTAATTCTCATAGACGGCGGCGGCGGCAGCATCTGCACTGATGGGGATTCACAGTGACCTGGTGCTGAGCTGCCAGTGGTGGGGCCTAAGCGAGCAGCTTTGACTTGGAAGAACAGGGATGATCGCGTGTGTCCCTAACAAGTCACTTGATAAGTAGCCTTCTCTTGAATAATCTGTTGGTAAAGTCATCCATTTTAAAAGACAATTAAGTTGAAACTGATTCCTATGCACACATGGGATGGGGTCTCGGCATAGTCTCACGTGTCCTTCCTCCTTCCTCCTCACAGGAGCTGCCTCATGAGCGTGGAGCCCGCCATCAGCACCAAGCACCTCCCTTACCAGAGCTTCCAGCTCCTTGGCTTTGACTTCATGGTGGATGAGGAGCTGAAAGTCTGGCTCATTGAGGTCAACGGTGCCCCTGCGTGTGCCCAGTAAGCCCAATCCTGCCTGTGTTGATAACCAGAAGTTGGGTGTGCACCTTGGGTAGTCTGACAGGTTCGAGCATGGACCCTTTGATGGCTGTTGGGAAAGCACTGTCACAGTGAGAGGAGTCCTTTGGGAGACATGATCAATGTACCAGCCCTGCCTGGTAGGAGCGCTTAGCTGAGCCATCTCCCTGTGGTTTTATGATACTGGGGATTCAAATAAACCTAAGCTGGGTATGGTAGGTTAGACCTGTAATCTCAGCACTAGAGAGGCTGAGGCAGGAGGATTGCTGTGGGTTCAAAGCCATCCTGGGTTTATACAGTAAGGCCTGTGCCCAGGATGTATGAATGAGATCATGCCTCTAAAACAACAAAAACGGAAACACCTCCTAACACACACACACACTCGCACACACATGCACACACACACACACGCACACTCACACGCACATGTTCATGCACACACACTCACACACATACGCACACGCACTCATACATGCACTCACACACGCACACTCACACACACTCACACACTCATTCACACTCACATACACTTACACACACATTCACACACACTTACACACACGCGTGCACACACTCACACACACTCACACATGCACTCACACACGCACACTCACACACGCACACTCACACACACACTCACATACACTTACACACATTCACACACACTTACACACACACACGCGTGCGCACACACACTCACACACACTCACACACACACCCTAAACCATCAGAGAAGCCCTGGCACTGTCATGTTCACGAGACTAATTGAGTAAGCTGGCCTGTGAGTGAGAGACTGTGACGTCCAAGGGCTTCTCAGGCAGGTGGTAGCACAGTCGGGTCTGAGCTAGGATGTAAGGCTCGGTCTCCCCAAAGACAATGGGGAGACTGCTCAGGGGACACAGGGACCTTGCTTTGTGCTGCATTGTTTCCTCTTGCCCCTTCTATCAAAGACTCATGGCTCCAGGGTGCTCTGCTCCATCCTTCCCTCCTGATGTCTGCCCACCCTCTTCAAGCCCCATGCCTCCTCCCCACATGGCTGTGGGGCACACACACACACACACACACACACACACACACACACACCCTGCACCCTTCATGAACCAGCCCCTTGGACTGCAGGGCTGTCCTATCTTCCTCCGGGAAGCATTCTTAGAAACGATGACTCTCCCAGCTTTACGTCCTCACTTCCTTGTGGCAGCTTTGGAGGAGACCACCTCCCTCTTCAGAATCTTCCTTCTGTTTGGCTTCAGGCCCTTGAAGACCAGACGGGGCTGACTAGGGAATTTTTTGAGCAAGCTGGAGTCTCTCTTCCTCACCAAGGATCTCAGGTTCTGGTGCTGGGTGGCCTTGGGCCTTTTCTGGTCTACTTCCCCTGTATGTGTTCTTGTTAAACTTCATAATAAAGCCACCAAATTAGTGCAGCTTCTGAATCTAGACCCTTGTGTGCACCTGCCTTCCCCGGGTCCTGTGAGGATGCCTGTGAGTCTATGGGGAACACCCACCCCTCTCCCTCCTCTGCAGACCCTTCCATGGCTAGGGAAATGGAGGGGCTGCCATCTCCCTCCACGGGAACCCTCAGCTCAGCACATGGGTCCCGTAGACTCTGCCTCTGGCCTCCTTGGTCTTCTGTCCCTCTGTGTCCGATTCCTTCCATCACTGGGGGAACTTTTGCAAAGAGCCTCCTCACTGGGTTTCTGCTTCTGCGCCACCCCCATAAAATCCTTCCTTCCCAGAGCAGCCTGAGAGAGAAAATAGAAACCACACCCCCTTCCCCGTGACAATGCTGCCACCTCGCCTCTCCCACCCACCAAAGACGCTATTCCTTATGACAGCTCTTATCCGCTGTAGGTCTTTGTGCTTCTGTGGCCTTCCTGTGGAGTCCCTGTCCCCTCACTCAGGCCTTCCCTGAAGGAGCTCCATGTCGTCTATCCAGAGCGTTAGGATTTCTTTCATCGCATCAGCTGGGCTTTGTGTCTCCATGGAACGTTCACACCATGGTGTCTCCAGCTTTGCTTTGGTTGGGTTGGGTTGAGTTCGTTTGTTTGTTTGTTTGGTGGCTTTTGAATCTTTGAGCTTGGCTCTGTGCCTGCCACACAGTTCTCTGTACATTTTCTCTGAATGAGCAAACAGTGTTTGCTCTTCCTGGCTAACAGTGTTTTCCGCTCACCTGATCCTTTTCTTTTTTTTTTTTTTTTGGTTCTTTTTTTTTTTTTTCCGGAGCTGGGGACCGAACCCAGGACCTTGCGCTTCCTAGGTAAGCGCTCTACCACTGAGCCAAATCCCCAGCCCCTTTTCTTTATTATTATTATTGTGTGTATAGGAGCACATGTGTCTTAGCATGTGCGTGATGTCAAGAGGGTAACTTCGTGGAGTCAGTTCTCTCCTTCCGCCTTCACATGGACGCTAGGGACTGAACTCAGGCGGCCACACTTAAGCTGGCTGCACTGCGCCTTTGCCTACTGGGCCGTCCCACCAGCTCAGCACTCACCTGATTGACAGTGACGTGGGTTTTAATTAAGTAGAGATATCTTTAAATTGTCTCTGTTAGGTGGTAATACAATGCTGAGATGCGAAAGATTTCTTTATATTAGGTCCAGCTTTATGCTGACCCTGATTCTTCTGGTGGCGTGGTTTTATTTGTGGATCCAGCGATGTGGGCCTGGTGGTGTGGGACACCCGTGCCATCCTGAGTCTTCCTGTGTCACCAGTGTTTAAGAGGCGAGTTGGGCTGGCCCTGAGTATCATCTCCTGGCTCCAGCTCTCCTCATGAGCAATGCTCACAACAGTGATTTATGTGCACAGCACATTTTTATAGCCATGGTTCTTGGTGAACTAACATCTTCACTGAAGGGCTCCCATGTCTCTGTCCCTTCAGCCATAGGAGCTAGAGTAATTTGGCTACCAGACTGTTGGAAACGGGACTACATTGTGTAAATGGGAGTGGCGGGGGAGTTGGGGAGCGGAGAGAGGGTCGAGCAGGACTGATGACGATCAGCCAGCAGTTAGGACTTCCTAAGAGAGAAAGTGGAAACATGGCTTCCCAGAGGCCTTCTAACAGGATAACCTGGCAGCCTAGGAGACAGGGGTGGGAGAGAGGAAGTTCTTTGATGGGGGAGACTGCTGGGTGGACATGGCATTGGGCCACAGGGATAAGAATGGCTTAAGAGGAACTTTTAGCCGGTAGAGTCGCCACACAGTGACCTCTGGGGATGAGAATAGTTAAAGCTGTGGGCCTAGGCAGGCTGGTCTGCATTCCTATCCTTGGATCTGGCTCCTTGGATTCCCGATGCCTCCTGATCAAGCTGCAGGCTTACCAGATACGTTTCCTCACGTCTCTGGCTTCTGCCTATGCTAAGGGTCAGTCCCAAGCAGTTGGCTCTGGGGACCCATGCCACCCGTGGAGTCCCACAAGGGAACCTCCCCACACACTGTTCTGAAGAGACAACAGGTTCCCTCCTCTTTGTCCTGTTTGCAGCCTGGGGTGTTTGTTGGAGGTCAGCAACACTGGGGTGAAACCTCCCGTGTGCTGATTGGAACCACAGGAAGAAATCTAAGATGAAGGGGTTTTGTTGCCCCTGGGGGAAGTTAAGCCCACTGAGCCACACTGCCTTGGGCCTTGGATAGTCTACAACACGATGCTCCACATTCAGGTCCCATTTCTCCCGCGTGTCCTGAGTTCTGTCTTATTGGTATAGGTTAGCGCTCCCTTCGTGCTCCCCCCACATGCACATTTACACAGCCCCCTTCCCTTCTCCAGACCCTCCATCCCTTCCCTCTCCTTTCTCTGCTTCTCTACACCATCATAACTCTTTGTCTGACCACTCTCTACTTCCTGGGTCCCCTCTCAACTGTCAGTTCCACAAGTGGTTAGTGTCCCTTTTCTCTTGGAAGGTGTTGATTTTCCTGGATGATGCCTACCTGTCCGAGTACTGCTCACAGACAGGTGAGCTAGGCTCATGACACCGCTGAGATTACCTTCTCTGGGTCCATTGTTCCCGCTGGGACCCTCTAAGAAACACTTACTTCTGCCTTACATGTTTTATTTGTGTGCAGAGGCACTTGTGGGTACTTGGTTCACAGAGACGAGTTTTTCAAAGGTGGAATTTCTAGTACAGATCATCACTGAAATCACACACACGCACACACACGCGCGCGCGCGCACACACACACGCACCATGCCCAGCTTTGATTTTTCTCTTGTACCTTGATGAGTACCCTCAGTGACATCTTTTAAACACTTATTTCAGGAAGCTCTATGCAGAACTGTGTCAGGGCATCGTGGACATAGCCATATCCAGCGTCTTCCCACCCCCAGACACGGAGCAGGTGCCGCAGCAGCCGGCTGCGTTCATGAAGCTGTGAAGGACTGGAAGGCACAGAGCCACCTTGGGAAATGTATGGGGTCCTGCTCCAGAGGAACGTGAGATGGCTGGACTGCTCCTGACCAAGGCATGCTGGGGAACAGATGTGCAGGAAGAACAGAAGAGCAGCCGGGCTGCCCACAGTGCTGTGGAGACCTTAGGAAGCTGACAGAAGTAACTGAGAGGGAGAGCCAGACGCTTTTCTAAAAGGCTGGAACCAGGGATTTGTTATGGTGCGATCTGATCCCTTGAGCGGTTTCTGGTCTTGGGTGGTTCTGGGAACAGCTCCTCCTCCCTGGGATGCAGCTCGGGGCCTCTGAGGGGTGTCTCCCCACCTGCTGCAGCTTTAGTGCCTTAGTCTGTGCCCGGTGCAGCCTCACTGGACACAGACTGGACCTTAGAGCATTTTAGAGGTTGCCACATGTTCCCTGCACATTCCTTCCGTGATGCTGTCCTGCCGAACTCTGGACAAGCATAGAGCACAGTCCATGCTGCGCCCTGGCCTGTCAGTGAAGGCCTCTTGCTTGTCACCATCCTGGTGGGCTATGAGTGAGCGCCTGCCAGGGGTCCTGTGGACACCAAACAGTGTATGCTGCTCACTGCATGTTTTAGAAACAAAAGCAGCAGGCCTGACAAATCTGCAAGCATCAAATAAGCATGAGAGAGAGAAAAACAAAACCATGATATCTTACTTTACTTAAAGGGAAGGGCGGGTGGGTGGGAGTCTCTGAAGTGTGAGTCTCAGTTATCTTTGGTTTAACCAGAATTCTGAATGCAACTTTGCAAGTTTTCTTTCCTTTACTCCCCACCCCCATCCCCCAATCTTTGAACCTTTGTAGCAATCCTTTCTGGGAGTCAGGGAAGGTAGAATCCTTTTCCTCACACTCCACCTCATAGCTCTCCCCATACCGGTCCTCCTTGGCACCAAGGGCCTTCTGCAGGAGCTGGAGGGCCAGGTTCCATTCCAGAAAGAGCCCTGTCTGCTTATGCATGTAGGTGACAGGAGAGACGCCCTCTCAATGAGGGTGTGCCTGCCTGAGTGAGAAAGAATTTTGGGAGCTCTGCACAGCTTGTAAGTGTCAACAAAAGTGTACCATGAAATGTTGTTTCTGGGTCTTGGGTCCATTCATATTTTATAGGCTTCTTGGGAGCTTGCTTCCGTGGTGGTGGTGTTGGTGGGACAAGTCACGAATATTCAGGGTGAGCATGTAAACAGGCTCTTCTGAAGAGTGTCCTGGAACCACAGCAGACACGGCAAAGCTGCCCTCCTCCCCAGAGAGCTGTGTGCTTCCCATGTGCTTCTTCACTCACACCTACTTGGTACATTCTACAGTCAAGGGAGCCATACATAACAGCCGCTGAAGCACCTCTTCCTCAGATAGAGCGAGGTGTGGGAACTTGTGGTGAGGAAAGGGAGGATGAGACTGTTTATTATGTGCACCAGCGGGTGGCAGGATGTGACAGTGTTTCCTGAAGCAAGGAAGTCCCAGCTCATGGGAGCCTGGAGTTAGAGGGCAAAGGTGCCGGGGTTACCTGGAATATGGGGAACAAGAGTCAGCAGCAAAAGCAAAGTAAAACATCCAATATGAAATCAGTTCTTCAAAGTAAAACATCCAATATGAAATCAGTTCTTGAGGCCCAGCAGAGCCGACAGGCGAGTGCTGGGGACCTTCTGAGAAGGCAGTGTGCACATTCAGAGAGTGGTGGTGGCGGTGCTGGGTCCTTGACTAGACCAGGTTAGATGGTAATGGAGAAAGCAGGGAGGTCTGTGTGTGTTCTTGGAGCCAAATCACAGGGACATTCAGGAGTGTTTAGCTGTCGTGGTGACAGGGCTGAGAAAGCAGATGTCAGTAAATCTTTATGAGTCCTGACAGGTGTTGTAATAAACCTCAACAAATCCATACCCTCTGTATAAAGGAAGTGAGGTCTTACAAAATGGGGAGGGTCGAGGTCATTCCTCACATAGCTTCAACCATTATTATGCGTTTTCTTCCCACCAAGTTAGGAAGATCGGCTCTGAGCGGTATCGTACCGGTCCATGGTGTCCCTGGCACAGACGGTCATGCCTGGCCTCCCAGTCAGTCTTCATGGTCAGTTGGTGTAAGTGCTGCCCACCGCCAGGAAAGGAGGGGTTGTTTGGAGACGCCATTTCCACACATGGCTCTGTCTTTAGACTGCACAGTGTCACACAAGCCAAATAACCTCGCTGTGCCTTAGTGTCTCGTGGAGGAGACATTACCTGACCCAGGGACTACCTCAGGGGAGTTTTGTGAGAGGAAAAGAGAGTAAAGTGGGAAGACTCAAGGGCCTTTGGTACCAAGGTTCTCGGTGCCGACTACTACGTGCTACACTCTCCAGGAAGTTAAAAGGGAGTCGATGACCCTTCCCACCTGTGGCCAATTGAATCAGAACCTCAGGTAACGAGATGCCTTGAGGTGCCTTGAAACATTACTTCGGTAAGGAGAACAAACACATTATTATCTTGGAAGAATCACTTAAGGATTAGGCTAAAAAAAATACTCTTTGAAGCAAGCGGTTCTGTAAGAACAATCAGATGTTGATACGTGTATTCATATATAAGTATTATCCGAGCAGTCTCTCAGTTTGCTTCTCATCCAAGCATCTGGAAAAAAAATCAAACATGCTTTCATTTACCTGAGCAGCGTATCAAGTCCTTGATAGCAAATGTACACAGACACGAATCTATAAATCTAATAATATATACTAGAGTTATTCGTTAATTATGGGAGAAATGCCCCTCCCCTCACACTTGACTTCAATGGCAATTACTATAAAGTCCATTTTGCCAAGAATATATAAGTGCCTCTGTGTTGTGAGGTAGCATGGAGCTGGCGTGCACACCAGCTGGCAGTGTGTTTCGGTGGCTCTGCGGGATGACACATGCACAGGACACTGGGGAGTGGGGGAGATGGCCCGTGATCCACAGCGCCAGCCCGGGGCAGTGATGCTATGAGGTGTTCTTATGAACAGCTGCGGTTGTGTTCATGGGCAAACTCAGTCCTGTCGTGACTGTGGCAGGGAGGAGGGGATCCGTGAACAAAATGACAGGGTGCCAAAGTGGGCTGCATGTGGGATGTGGGTGCTGTCGTGAGGACTCGGTGGTTGATGTATGTGCCTCCAGCCCTGGACACGGAGCCTGCACCTAAGAGGAAATTTCTGAAAGAAGGCAACTATATGAATGTTTTAAATGCTTGGAGCATTAAAGATATTTCAAATGTTCTTGTGTCCTTGTGTTTGGTCATCTTATTGTGGGAGTTGACTAGCCTTTGTCTATCACTGGTAATTTCAGTCTGTGATACCACCCGTAGGAAAACAGGATTTTCCTAGAAACAGCAAGAAATATCTTTGCCTCTTATGAGCCATCCGGGGTCTATATTGCTTATCCCATATTAATCCCTAAACTCTGAAAATGGAGACATAATTCTAAACTCACCTACCATCCAGAGCCAAGTCAGATATGACCATAGTTCCCTAACCAAATGATATATATTGCAGAAGTCAGCAGACGGCAGTTTCAGCTGCAGACCCCAAGCTATCCCTTCTCAGTGTCTTGGGCACCCATCTGAATCATGACACGATGGTCAAGTGGACCAGTGTTCGTGCAGGAAAGCTGTGTGTGCTTTCAGCGTAAGGTAGAGATTACTTGCTGAGAGCTCCTTGCTAATCATCTGACTGACGTTAAGTGTTAGATACCTAAAACTCTCCTTGTGTGTACAAACAGCCCCACAAGGTCATTTCTTGGGCCATGAGGTTGTTTGCTTTGAACTCCCGTATAGCTGGCCTGCCTTTCTGTACCCCATTTCTGTGACTCACAATAGCTTCACCGTGTTTTTCTGGCTGTTGGTTTCTAGGACTCCCATGAAGCAGGGAAGGCAGGGATGGAAGCAGGACAAGTTAAAGCATCAGGAAGCTCACGGTTGTGATTTTTTTCTGGGTGACCAAGAGCATCAACTTAACATCTAGACCAAGTTCCTGGTGTTCTTAGTGGTTTTGTGGCACAGAGGATTTTCAGGGGTTCTACCTCTGCCCTTCAGAGAGAGAAGAGCAGGCCTAGGGTTAGTGTGCTGCCATAGGAGGTTGAAGCAAGAAGAGCAAGACTTCAAGGCTGGGCCAGTGATGACCCCGCAGGCTGGGGTGCTTGCATGCAGGCCTGCTGACAGAGCAGTCTGAGCCCCGAACCTCATCGCTTGGAAGGGGACAGCCGATCCACTCTCTTCCCTTCACACAGGCTTCTACAGCCACATGTCTGTGCACACACACACACACACACACACACACACACACACACACACACACACGACTCTGAAGCCAGAGATCCATAGAAGACCCTGTCTACAAAGGGAATTGGAAGAGGGAGGAACAGGGAGAGAAACAGTGAAGGAATCTATAGTATTTTGTGTCCCAAACTATTCAATTACATTAAGAGATACTGGTTTTTGGTACTAATTAGGGCTCATGCAAAGAAAAAAGATACAGTCTGGACTAATATGGAAAGTTGGAAAGAGACATATATTGTATAGTGTGAAGAATAGAAAGAAAAAAGAACAGCGTTTCTGAGACCTACCAGATGCCATTAAGCATACCAACATATGCACAGTAGGAGTCCCCAAAGAAGGAGACAGGTCAAAAGCCAAGAGCAAGATGGCAGGTGTACTGGCTGGTTTTGTGTGTCAACTTGACACAAGCTGGAGTTATCATAGAAAAGGGAGCCTCCGTTGAGGAAATGCCTCCCTGAGATCCAGCTGTAAGGCATTTTCCCAATTAGGGATCAAGGTGGGAAGGACCCAGCCTATTGTGAGTGGTGCCGTCCCTGAGTTGGTGGTCTTTGGTTCTATAAGAGAGCAAGCTGAGCAAGACAGGGGAAGAAGTTGGTAAGAAACATCCCTCGATGACCTCTGCATCAGCTCCTGCTTCCTGACCTGCTTGAGTTCCAGTGCTGACTTCCTTTGGTGATGAACAGCAATGTGGAAGTGTAAGCTGAATAAACCCTTTCCTCCCCAACTTGCTTCTTGGTCATGATGTTTGTGCAGGAGTAGAAACCCTGACTAAGACAGCAAGTAAACCCTACTATATCAGTAATTTCACTAAATGCAAATACATCAAACACACCCAATCAAAAGGCAAAAATTGGCAAAATGGATTATAAAGAAAAGAAGACTATATACTATCTATAGGAGGCATGTTTTAGATTAAAGGCATAAATAAGTTGAGAATATAAGGATGTAAAAAGACACACTGTGTAAATAGTAACTCAAAGAGAGCTGAAATGGCTATACTAATATTAGACAAAGTCTACTGTAAGAATGTTATGACCAAGAAGGACATCTTATCACGGTAAAGGACCAGTTCATCAGGAAGATGCAACGGTTATAAACATGCACACCTAGAAAGAGAGCCTAAAACCCTAGCAAAATTTAATGGAAAAGACAATTCAATAAGATTTGGGACCCTTGAATATTCCACTTTTGGCAGTGGATGGGACAGCTATAGAGAAGAGCATGAACAGAACAGGAAACATTCTAAATCAATGGGAATCAACAATTACCCACCATATATTCCACCCAGATACTCTAATAATATACATCCTCCTCAAGTGCATCTGGCCCATACTGTGCTAAGCTATCAAACAAGCCACAGTAGATCTAAGGCAGTGGGAGTCCTTCCTAATGCTGTGGCCCTTTAATACAGTTCCTCGTGTTATGATAACCCCCAACCATAAAGCTGTTTCCATTGATACTTTATAACTGTAACGTGGCCGCTGTTCTGAGTGATAAATATCCGCTGTGCAGGAAATCTGCTAAGGGAGCCTGTGAAAGGGGTAAGACTCAGGGGGGGAAACACTGTTCTACACAGCAGCATTATCCAAAAGGAAGAACGGACATCCAGGTTGGAGCACAGTGTAAGTCTCTTTGCAGATGATGAGCATAGAGAAAACCTTTAGCAAGAGTCCTGGGGACAATATCAACAAAAAAAACCCAATTGCATTTCCAAACACCACAAATAAACAATTTGAAATGAAATCGGAAGGCAGTTCCACTTTTATCAACACCAAAAACAATGACTTAGGAATTAACACGGGTTGTTGTTGTTGTTGTTGTTGTTGTTGTTGTTGTTGTTGTTGTTAGACAGGGTCTCTCTATTTTAGAGCTTTGGCTGTCCTGGAACTCACTCTATAGACCAGGCTGGCCTTGAACTCATGGAGATCAGCCTGCCTCCACCTCCCTCCCCAGTGCACAGATTCATTATACAAAACAATTTCTTTTTCTTTTTCTTTTGAGGCAGGGTCTTTCTATGTAGTCCTGGCTGTCCTGGAACTCATATGTAGACCGGGTTGGCCTGGAATTTACAGAGATTTGTCTGCCTGTCTCCCAGGTGCTGGGATTAAAGTCACATGCCACTACACCCAGCTACAGAAATATTTTTAAAAGAGGGAGAAGGAGAAGGAAACGGGGGAGAGAGGAGGAGTTTGTCCTGGAGTGAGACAAAGGACTGCCTCTGGATAGGGAGGAGACAGATGTGGCACATAGAAAAACAGTGGTTTATAAAGGTACAGAGGGAAGCCTGTGTTAGGATGAGGTGTTCGGTTTTAACTGGGTATGTTAATGTGAGCCAAAGGGGGCTTTTGATTGCTGGACTTCAATACTTTGATAGCTTTGGTAGTCAGCCTTAGAGGGAGAAATTGGCCAAATAAGGGAATAGCCTTTGGGGTCTAGCTTTAGGGATGTAATTAGATTACATTGCTAATGGTTTTTAGCAAGGCAAAGGGAATCTGGGAGAAGGGCAAGGCCTGCCAAAGCCACCCTTGCCAAGCTCAAGCTGGCCAGAGTCCCTTCACATTTTCCAGAGAAAATATACCATCAACCAATAAACTCATGAAATGATATTTGATGCTATTATCCTCTAGGCCATAGTCTAGGGAGAAATGCTAATCAAAACCCACAAACAGATACTGTTGTGCAAATAATAAGATTGCTGTAATCAGAAGATAGGATCTAGTACTGGTAATGATGTTGCTAGGGGGAAAAATGAAATTGTCCAGCTCACTTTAACAGTTTCACAGAACTAAAGAAAATTAAATATTGTTAATATGACACAGAAATGGGGTTCTTATCTCTGATACCTAAGGGAATTGAAAACACACAAATATAAAAATTGATATTCGTAAAAGCCAAACAGTGGAAACAATACAAATTCTCACTGACACTATCCAACCCCCTTGATTTCTATCCAGAAGCAGGCTGGGGTTGCTTCTTTTCTTTTGGGTAGCATGGCCTGATTACTGCTGGCTGTCCTAGTGATCAACATTCAGAGTTGAGTAGAGTAGACCATAAGTGCACAGCCCACAGAATCAAATAACCAGGGCTCGTCGAGGTTCACAGAGACTGCATCAACAATCATGGAGCCTGTATGGGTCTGAGCTAGGTCCTCTGCATGTATTGATGTATAGCTTGGTATTCTTGGGGGACTTCTGACAGTGGGAGCAGGGGCCGTCTCTGACTCTCTTGCCTGCTCTTGGGATACTTTTCTTCTACTGATTTGCTTTGTCCAGACTTGATATGAGGGTTTGTGTCTAGGCTTATTGTAACTTGTTATGCCATTTTCAGTTGATATAACTGGAAGGCCTGCTCTTTTCTGAAGGGAAATGGAGGAGGAGTGGATTTAGAGGAGAACGGTGGTAGGGGGGAAGATTGGGAGGAGGGAATGGAGGGGAAACTGAGGCCAGAATGCAATGTATGCGAAAAAACTAAACTAAAAAAATAAAAAGAGTTGAGAAAGAGACAGAGCCATGGGTGGTGGCACATGCTTTTAACCCAGCACTCAGGCAGAGACAGATGGAGTGCCAGGCCAGCCTGGTCTACAAAGCAAGTTCTAGGACAGCCAGGAGTACATAGAGAGACCCTGACTCAAAAAACAAAGAAACAACAATAAATAAATAATTATTATTATAATAAACCAAGAGTTGAGTAGAGAGGACAGGTTGGTGCCCCAAATCTGCATTTCAGTAGAAGCCAAGACTTCAGAGTCTCCTAAAGTCTGCATCAGGATGTAAGAGGCAAGCTGTGAAAAGAGACAGAAGGGAACCGTTAAAGATACTTCTATCGGGTCCTAATTGACTAATTAAGCTAATATGGGTCACAGAGGTCACACACTAAAGTGGAAAGGGATTTAGTACGGTTTGTAGGATACAAAACATCGAAGTTTAGAGGAAGAGGCAGATCTGCCTGTCTATGTAGTGTTCTCTCTCTCCCTCCCTCCCTTCCCCCTCTCTCCCTCCCTCCCTCCCCCTCTCTCCCTCCCTCCCTCCCTCTCTCGGTGTTTCAAGACACCTCTGTGTTATTGCCCTAAGATGTCCTAGCACTCGCTTTTTAGACCAAACTGGTCTCGAATCCACAGAGATTCCCCTGCCTCCCGATTGCTGGAATTAAAGGTGTCTTGTGTGTAGTTTTAACAGGTCCAACCACGCCATGGTTTAAGTTTCCAGTCGACCGTGAGAAATGGAAGGACCAAAGGTGGGGCGGGCAGAACAAGAGGAACTACATTTCCCAGCAGGCCACGGGGTAGGGTGGCTGTAGGGTTGCTCCGGCCATTCCTGCGGTCCACGAGTGGAGTCGTAGCTCCGGTTTCCCGTCCGGGGCTCGCAGAAGCATGGATGTCGACAGCCGGTGGCGGAACCTGCCCAGCGGGCCCAGCCTAAAGCATTTAACCGACCCCTCGTACGCGGTTCCTCCGGAGCAGCAAAAGGCGGCGTTGCAGGACCTGACGCGGGCGCACGTGGACTCCTTCAACTACGCAGTGCTGGAGGGGCTGAGCCACGCGGTGCAGGTGAGTGGAGCGCACTCTCTGCTCCGGAGCCCTAACCCTCGGCCGGAGGGTCCCTGAGGTTGGAGGAGGTGGCCGGGAGGCCACAGTATGACCTCAAATAGTGATGCAAGCTCACCCTACAGTTCTTTGGGATAGTTCAGAGAGAAAACAACTTATAGCCTAGTGATGGAGGGAAACATGTATTTGTGATTTCTGGATTTATATGTGGGTACGAGCCCTGGTTTTGGGTACTGTGAAAGGAGAGTGAGGAAGTGATCTATTTGAGACTGTTTTCCGCCCATTGACAGCGCTCACGCCTTTTCACACCTGGAGTCTTACGTTCTAAAACTACCTCAGAAGGTTCCAAGCTGATTCAGACAGGCTGCAGCAGAGCACATCCTTCAGTTTGCTTCCCTTAGAGTTTCCTTTGGGGGCCAGGAGAGCGGGAACGGTTCGAGACAGGGTTTCGGTAGCGTTTGCTGTCCAGGAACTCCGTAGACCAAGGCTGGCCTCGGACTCACAGACATCTGCCTGCCTCTGCCTTCAAGTACTGGGATTAAAGGTGTGTACCACCACCCAGCTTCTTTTAAGAATTTGCAAGAGGGCTGGAGAGATGGCTCAGTGGTTAAGAGCACTGATTGCTCTTCCAGAAGTCCTGAGTTCAAATCCCAGCAACCACATGGTGGCTCACAACCATCTGTATGAGATCTGATGCCCTCTTCTAGGGTGTCTGAAGACAGCTACAGTGTACTTATATATAATAAATAAATCTTTAAAAAAAAAAAGAATTTGCAAGAGAAAAACTTGCCACCTCTTCTGAGTTGGGCCTGTTGAGGAAGATTAAAAAAAAAAAAAAAAAAAGCCCAGGGGATCATTGTAACCATGGTAGCAGAGTTCAGGAAAGGACGATAAGGCAAGGTCTCTTTTTGTTAGCATCTGTAGTCCTGGCACTACGCTCTGAGAGTAAGACACCTCTCAGGTTTAAGTGTACCTCACCCTTGTTGGTTGTGTAGGGGTAGCAGGCACCTACAAGCAGTCAATGGCATTCTCTTGAGAACTGCTCTAAGATGTAGAGCTTTTTTAGTCAGGAGCACCATGGAAGTGCAACTATTCCAGGTGTTTAGAAAGGTCTACATTAGATAAGGTTAAGAGAAGAAGATGGTGCGTTCCCTCTGGAGGGAGTAGGTTCGGGGAGGGACATATGTAGTAGACGGTACCCTGAGGTTTTGTTGTCAAACAACTGTATTGTGAGAATTAGGGATGGAGAGATGTGGGAGAGCTTTGACTGTCTGACTGATACTTGGAAATACAGAAGCCATTTACAATTCTTTGAATTGCCAGGCTTCAGTCTGAGGGAATAAAATATACAGAGCTGAACATTTAGATCATCATGTACTTGCCGGTAAAAAAAGCAGTTCTCCTTGTCTTCCTATGCGCAGAGAAGGTGGACTCTTGGCTTAGCGTTTTCTGTGTCTGTAGCACCTACTGCAGAATCAGATACACAGCGCACCATTAAAAAAGCCCTTGGTAAACACATTATAATTAAAGAGTTGGCGAAGTAACCAGTTAGGTATAGCTTTAGTCCCTTTTAGATTTGCTGCGTGGTAGATGTCAGTGAGTGTAGACCATGGTGATTTCAGAGACTCTTAGTGAAGAGTGTGTTAAAAAATGTAAGTGACTTAGCAGGGTGAATTGTCTTTCAGGCCATACCTCCCTTCGAATTTGCTTTCAAAGATGAGCGCATATCTCTTACTATTGTGGACGCTGCCATCAGTCCACCCGCAGTGCCCAAAGGGACCATCTGCAAAGAGCTCAACATTTATCCAGCTGAGTGCCGTGGCCGGAGGAGCACGTACCGAGGGAAGCTGACGGTGAGCATCAGTGGTGGCAGGCAGCCGTCCCTGCACACTTGAGACTAGGGCTGGGGCCTAAAAAGGTTATAGGAAAGGCCTGCTTCCTTAGCGTTGCCACTGAAATGATCGTGTCTTCCTCTAAAGGGATCGAGTGTCATCTGAAACATGAAGTCAGTTCCTCCTTTTAATATATGAGATGTCTCAGTGGTTAGGAGCACTGCCTTTTCTTCTAGAGGACCAGGGTTTGGTTCCCGGCACCATGGAGGCTCACAGCTGCCAGGAACTCCAGTTCCAGCAGGTCTAAGCCCCTCTTCTGGCCTCCACTGGCACCAGACACACATCTGGTACACAGACGTACATGCAGGCAAAACATTCATATGCAAAATAAAAACAAATACATCTAAATTTTTATTTAAATATTTATTCTGTCATCTCAAGATAATTTCATTTTTTTTTTCTTTTACTTGCCTACAGGCTGATATCAGCTGGGCCGTGAATGGAGTCCCCAAAGGCATCATTAAACAATTTCTTGGCTATGTTCCCATCATGGTGAAGTCCAAGCTTTGCAACTTATACAACCTTCCTCCTCAAGTCCTCATTGAGCACCACGAGGAGGCAGAGGTGAGTGCAGGGATCTAGGCTGCAGGGCAGCAGCAGAGGCTGGGGTTGGAGGTGAGGAACAGGAAGCTGGACCACTGATGCGGGTCTGTGCTGTGCCTGACTCTTACCACAGTCTGTTGAGGCCGCGTGAACGCGGTCATACGTTAAGAGTGTTGTTTTGAGCAATGTAATAGGAAAAGGTCTTTTCCTTCTCCCTTTTCCTCCCCCTTATCCCTTTCTCTCTTCCTCCTTCTTCCTGAGCATTGAACCCAGGGCCTTTGCATGTGTGAAACTTACACTCCCCACCCAAATTCTCTTTTATTGCCTTCCTTTCTTTCTTTTTATTTTGGTAGTGGAAGGGTCTTGCTGTGTGTCCTTGGCTGGCCTGAACGTCACTGTGTTCATCAGTCATGCTGCCCTTCATGTCACCTTAAATGCACCCCCACCCCACCCCGGGATTAAAGGTGTATCATCAAGCCTGGCTATATAGTTATTGTGGTCAGGGCAAGGGAAGTGAGGGGTCGCTTTAGTCACATGGTATCCTCCACACATATGTAGAGGTCAGAGGATCAGAGGACACGTCAGGTGTTGGTTAGGGCTTGAACTCAGGTCTTTAGACTCTACAGCAAATTCCTTTACCTGCTGAGCCATGATTCTGGTCCTGGGTTTCCGAATCATGCATATGTACATGAGTACTGAACCACAGAAGTATGGTAGGAACGGCCTGTAAAGTTCCCTGAGCTTACTGAGCGATTCGTAGCCTTTCCTTTGTTTCTTCAGCTGTGTAAGGTGGCTCTGGGCTGTTGAGTTGAAGTAAAGAGGATGTGCAGACTGCCTGTTCCTGAGACTGTGAGGCCTTGGGAAGGTGTGGGTGTCAAATCAGGAGGTGACACTCAGCCACTCTGTTCATCAGTGTAGGGCTTGGGAGAATTTAAGTCACCCCAACCTCATTTTCTCTCGTGAGGAGGGCATATCTATCATTAGGAGAACGGTGTGCTCCATTCACAGAGCCGCAGCGGTGGGCCTGCTTGGTAGCAGATTAGTAAAGTCTCTTTTTATCGCTAAACGTATTTTCCTGTATTTTCTAGTCTAGATTTCTAGTTAGCAGAACTCTCACATAGCCTCTTTCTTTGTCATTTTTCCTTAACTTACCCAGGAGCCTGTTTGGAAACAAAAGTGCTTAGTATTTTTATCTTTAGATTTTGGAGCAAGTTTTGTTTGTTTAAATGGTACTGGAAATTGAAATAATTTGGGACAGAATGAAAAGTTTGACTGAGCCTGTCTAGTTAGAAGGGATGGATGGCCCTGTTTTCCTGACTCTGTTCTCTCTGTCTGTTGGACCACACTCATGTATTTGACAAAGCTTCCTCTGGAGCTTGTACTGTTTCTAGAGACCAGTGTGTCCCTTTCACCAGTGTGTGCCTCTTCTGAAGATTGCACTTCATGTAGCTAGAAATAACTTTGTGTCCAGTTGTTTGACAGACTACCCATGTCTTTGGCAGGAAATGGGCGGTTATTTTATAATCAACGGCATTGAGAAAGTCATCCGCATGTTGATTATGCCTCGGAGAAATTTTCCCATCGCAATGATAAGACCGAAATGGAAAAGCAGAGGGCTCGGCTACACTCAGTTCGGTGAGTCCTAGTGTACATCGGAATGTCGCTTTAGACAACCTGAAAACCACTAACAACTGTATAAAGTATTTATTGTGTTCCTCTTATATTATTTTTGTTTTTCCATTTAGCATTTCTGTAAGATTCAGGGTGGAGGTTAGCGAGAAATGTTGATCAAAATGTAGACTTTAAGTTACAGGCTAAGTATGGGGCTGGGAAATGGTTCAGTGGGAAAACACTGGGGATTTAGTTTGGGTCCCTAATCATCCTCATTTAAAAACAACAGGGGGAGGGGTTGGGGATTTAGCTCAGTGGTAGAGCGCTAAGGCCCTGGGTTCGGTCCCCAGCTCCGGAAAAAAAAAGAAAAGAAAAGAAAAAAAAAACAAAAACAAAAACAAACAGGGCTGGAGAGATGACTTAGCGGTTAAGAGCACTGACTACTCTTCCAGAGGTCCTGAGTTCAATTCCCAGCAACCACATGGTGGCTTACAACCATCTGTAAAGAGATCTGGTGCCCTCTTCTGGTGTATCTGAAGACAGCTACAGTGTACTCATATATAATAAATAAATAAATCTTTAAAAAAAAAAAAACAGGGGGAGGGGGTATGGCAGGGCACATATCTGATCCTAGCACTTGGAGGGGAGAGGACAGGAGCCCCATGCAGGAGCTACAGCTAGTTTAGCCAAGGTAGAAAGTTCCAAAGAAAAGCAAAGTGGAGAAGTGAGTAAGGAAGACGCCTGGATGCCAGTCTCTGGTCTCTGCCTGTGCCTGTGTGGAAGAGTAACACACATGCACACGCATGCACAGGCACACATGCACACACATACTACCTGTGCCTGCGTGGGAGAGCAGTGCCCCCCACATATGAACACACAGACAGACTTGAATACAATCTAGTGCTAGTGTTCAGCACTGTGACTGTAGTTAATAATACTGTTTTTGCTTATTTGAAATTTTAAAATGGAGGCTAGAGTGATGACCCAGAGGTTAAGAGCACTGATTGCTCTTCCGAAGGTCCTAAGTTCAATTCCCAGCAACCCCATGGCGGCTCACAACCATCTGTAATGGAATCCGATGCCCTCTTGTGGTGCATCTAAAGATAGCTACAGTGTACCCATACATAAAATAAACAAATCTTTTTAAAAAAATTAAAAGTGGAGGAGATTTTTAAGTGTCTTGATCCCACTGTACATCATGCACAGTTGGCAACTGTATGTGGCAATTGATGTTTTAATCAATTTGATTATGGTATTTGCTGTGGATGTTTCTCAACTAGTAGGGTTCTGTCCTAATAAACCTGTAGTAAATTGAAAGTATTATGCATTAAAAATGCACTTAAAGGGGCTGGAGGGATAGCAGTTGAAGAGCTTGTTTTAATCTTCAGAGAACCTGAGTTCAGTTCACAGCAGCCATGTTGTGCAGTGCTTGTGCTATCCATCCATCCATCCATCCATCTATCTATCTATATATATATATATTTTTTTTTTTTGTATTTATTTTTTTTTAAATGCACTTAGATCCAGGCATGGTGGTGTATGCCTTTAGTCCCAGCCCTGGGGAAGCAGAGGCAGATGGAGCTCTGAGTTCAAGACCAGCCTGGTCTACATTGTCAGTTCAAGGACAGAACTATCAATAGACCCTGTCTCCGAGAGAGAGAGAGAGAGAGAGAGAGAGAGAGAGACAGAGAGAGAGAGAGAGAGACAGAGACAGACAGACAGACAGAAGTCCTTAGAGGCAGGGACTGGTTTGGTAGAGAGCTTGTCTGACCTCAGAAGTTTCTGGGCTCATCCTTGACACTGCACACATAATAATGCTCTCAATGCACTAATCTGCACACATAGTAGCTTAGCTTGCCAAGCCTAAATGTGCTCAGACAGTTATTAATACAGTAGCATACACTTTGGAAAAATCACCTAAAACAAAGCCTGTTTTTATGAGCAAGTGTTGATCAACTTGTGCTCACACACAGATTGTGAAAACACTGTTCAAAAACATTGGCAACCCTGGACACTGAAGAGTATCAGTTTTTCCTTTTGATCTCTGGGCTGGTTGGGAGCTGTGGCTCACTGCTGCTATCCAGCTTCCTGAGAAAATACACAGCACTGTTAGCCTAGGAGTGGGTCTCATTTCATGTATATCCATCAAATCGCATTACTATGTATGGGATTTACTAAGAGAACTTAAGATATACCCAGAAAGTGATTTCATAATGAAAACCCTTTGTATATTTTTAATCTGGAAGACTTCATCTATTTCCGGTATCGTTTCTGAAAATGGAGGCTAGCCTGACTGAGAACTTGTGACCAAAGGCTTCAGAGGCCCCCTGGTTCAGGCTGCCTGGCACACCCTCGGGGGACAGGGCGTGGTTAGTCTGTGTTCTTATGCTGCCTGTGACTGTGCCTGGCATCATAAGCTAGCATATGGCATTCTCTATTAAACTTTTACATTTTATGTACATTTACATTACATAATGTCTTTATAGTTGAGATAAAACATCCTGTAAATGTTACCATAGATACAACACCTAGGAGAACAGCATCTCAGCACATCAAAACATGTATCCATTGGTCCTTTTTTTTTTTTTTTTTTTTTTTTTTTTTTTTTTTTTTTTTGGGTTCTTTTTTTTGGAGCTGGGGACCGAACCCAGGGCCTTGCGCTTCCTAGGCAAGCGCTCTACCACTGAGCTAAATCCCCAACCCCCCATTGGTCCTTTTTTGTAGTGTCTATAAACCTGAAGTCTGAGTTCTGCTGTTCTCCATCAGGATGTTGGATAAGCAACCATGTCTGGACCAGTCCCGCAGGGCAGTGAGGATAGGAAGTGCACTTTGCAGGGTAATCCAAATAAAAGGTGCTACAGGACGTGGGCCACAGCTGGTGGGAAATTTGAAAGTTTGACCAAATTCATAGCTTCATTTATTTCACAGAGTAACCCTGAAAATATTTGGCAGTGGTCTACAGACATTTTTGATTGCCATCCTTGGTTAATTTAATCTCTGGTCGCTCTTGTGTTTTGTTTCGTTTGAAATAGGTTCTCTCTAGGTAGTCCTGGCTGTCCTAGAACTCATTATGTAGACCAAACTGGCCTCAAACTTACAGAGATCTGTCTGCATCTGCCTCCCAAGTGCTGGGACCAGTGTGTGCTACCACTCACTCTGGGCCTTGGCTCATCTTAACAAGTGGTTTGCCATTGATTATGGTAGGAGTCAGAAGGAAAATGAACTCTGCCCATGATTCCTTGCTGTTTCTTTGAACAGGGGTTTCCATTCACTGTGTGAGAGAGGAGCACTCTGCTGTCAATATGAACCTTCACTATGTGGAGAACGGCACGGTCATGTTAAACTTTATTTACCGCAAAGAGCTGTTTTTCCTTCCTTTGGGATTTGCACTTAAGGTGAGATGACATGGATGTCTGTCTTTGCTATGAATAGACGCATTGGAAGCTGTGTCCTGCACACGGGGTGGCGGGGTGGTTTCTCTTTATTAAAACATACATGTGCATGCATGTTATCCAAGCATTTTGGTAATCTGAGACTGGAGGTTGCAAGTTCTAGGCCAGCTAGAGCAACATACCAAGTCTTTGTCTCCTCCAGCCTCCCCAACCCCCAACTAAAAACCAAACCAAACCATACATGCTGTATTAATTAGCCCCTCGTCCAGTCTTAAAATCAGTAGCTTGAAATACCAATGAACATTTTTTCTCTCAGTTTCTGGGGTTGTAGAATTTGGGAGGAGCCTGACTCCATAGGCTACATTGAAGTGTTTGAGGTGTTGTGAGCTGGCGAGATGGCTCCCTGGGGAAAAGCACCTGCTACGCAAGTCTGACAGCCTGAATTCAGCCCCCAGAATCCACGGCGGCAGGAGAGGCCTGACTCCCTAGAGCTTGTCCTCCTTCACCTCCGTATGTGTGTTTACTCAGGCACCCCCTTCTCTCTCCCTCAAAGAATTAAACTGTATAATAGGTGAAGTGGTGCGATCGAGTGGTTGCCCAGGCTGGCCTGATGGCTGTTGGCAGGAGGTTGAGGCAGTCTGCTTATGACCTAACCTGGGAATCTGGCGTCTCCCTTTTCTGTTGTGTTTTTCCTGGTGATGTAGGACAGCCCTAATTCATAATGGGAGGAGATGATTCCAGTTTTGAATACCCAGTAGTAGATCACTGGGGTTTGCTGTTTGGCTGATATAAAAAGAAAGCTTTATTTTGGAGGGCCGGTTCTGCTTGGGCGTTAAAAACGATGAGAAGATTAGTGCAGCGTGTGTGTTTGGTTTGGTTTTGGTGGGGAGCGGGGATGAGCAGTAGCTCAGTGAAATAAATGTTTGGTTGTTGTTAAAAAGAAAGATCTACTTTAAAAAATGTATTTTCTGTTTCAGGCACTTGTGAGCTTTTCTGACTATCAGATTTTCCAGGAGCTCATCAAAGGCAAAGAGGAGGACTCTTTCTTTAAGAATTCTGTTTCTCAGATGCTGAGGATTGTAATGGAGGAGGGTTGTCACACACAGAAGCAGGTCCTCGACTATCTGGGCGAACGCTTCAGAGTAAAGCTCAGTCTTCCCGATTGGTACCCTAATGCGGAAGCTGCCGAGTTCCTGTTTAAGTATGTGTGCTTTCGGGGTGAAAGGGGTGGAAGGGGTTCGTGCCTAGGAAGTGAGCCTGGTGGGAAGGTGGTCCTATCCAGGAAGGAGGCTCTCTTGTGTTCTGCAATAATTCCAGATCGGCACCAGTGTCCATGTAAGACAATAGTCACTAGTGCTGATATTTTGTTACGGTTACAATGCTCACTTTGTCTCTACATCCATGCACATTTCCTCTCTGTACCTTTGAAAGTTGTGGGGCCATATTTCCTTGTGACAATGGCTTTGTATTATATAAACACTGTATTAAAGGAGCATGGTTCCAGACCACCATGGTGGGAGCCAAGCAATTGAGATGCGGCCATTGTTGCTGAGAAAATTAAGTCTTACTTTGAACTGAACCAGAGTAGCTATGTGTGGTTACTTGCTCCCTGCCATACTGGTGAGCATAGCTCCTGACTTTGGCACTATTCCGTTAGAGTTGCAAGTGAAGGTAAAAAGCAGTTTGGGGAATAAGAAATGTCACCTAAACAAGAACCAGGCCCCTGGTTGTAGGAAATGGAGTGGGAGAAAGCAGACCTGCTCTACCTGGTGTTTCTTTCTCAGCCAGTGCATCTGCATCCACTTGAAATCCAACACTGACAAGTTTTACCTGCTCTGTCTCATGACCCGGAAGCTCTTTGCTTTAGCCAGAGGAGAGTGCATGGAGGACAATCCTGACAGTTTAGTGAATCAAGAAGTCCTTACCCCTGGGCAGCTCTTCCTGATGTTTCTGAAGGTGAGTGCCTGCTGCTGTGCTTGAGCCACTGTGCCCTGGGGTGATTGGATGCAGTTTTCTGTGTGTTGATAATTCCTAGTGTGAGCATTTTACATCCTCTCTTCTTTGTTTAGCAGTGAGGGACTTACTCAAAACTCTGGCTTATACCAGGCCTAGATATCTGTGTGTCATCTGTATGTATGTAATTTTGTTTCCGTGTAAAATCTGGGGTTCCCAAATATGAGGGGTTTCCTGAGAGCGACCTGGCTCCCTCCTTCCCTTTCTCCCTTCCTCTTTTTCTTTGGTTTTCAAGACAAGGTTTCTTATAGACCAGGCTGTTCTCTGCCTCGAAAGCTCTGGGATTAGGGGTGAGTACCACCACTACCTGACTGACTCAGTTAAAGGATTTCTTCAGTTGAATCCATTTTTTTCCCAACAATAGAATTTCATTCCTCACAGCTAGAAACCCTTCTATTATGAATACTTACAGCATATTTCCCTTATCCACTCCTCAGTTCTTAGACACCTAGGCTTAGCTGTTCATAGCTTAGCTGTTGTAATTAGTGCCTCGGTAACGTGGATGCGCAAGAATCTTTGACACATTGATTGACACCCTTCAGAACCACTCGGAGTGTGGGCCTGTTTTGAGGAACCCTCTGCTGACATCCATGCCAGCATCAGTGGCTCAGGACTCCCTTTTGTCTGCATCTTCTCTGTCGGGATACTTATTTTCTTGATGACTGCCATTCTGATGGGTTGAGATGGAATGCCTTGTTCTATTTGCATTTCCCTGTGACTGGTTTTGTTGAACATTTCTTTATATGTTTATTGCCCACTTGTACTTCATTGTCTGAGAACTGTCCCTTCATTTCTTTAGCTCATTTCTTTTGGGTTGTTTGAATTTTTCTGTGTGTTTGGGGGTGGGGGGATGGTTATGAGTCCGTACCTGTTCTTGTGTGTGTCCAGGTATTGGGGCACTTTTTTTAAGATAGGGTCTCAGTGAACCCGGAGCTCACTGATTTGGTTGGGCTGGGTGGCCGCCAAGCTCCAGGGACCTGCCTGTTTCCGTCTCACCAGCGCTGGGCCTAGGTGTGTGCCCGCTGGCAGCTGTGCTGTGCTTTGTAAGTGGGCGCTAGGATCCAGACTCAGTTCCCTATGCTTGCAAGGCCAGCATGCCACCAACCAAGCCATCTCCTCTGTTTCATTTCTCGTTTTCCAGTGTTTGGACAGCGTGTCTCTTTACCAGCTCAGGCTGGCCTCTGACATAAAGCCTCCTCCTGTCCTGAGCCCTTCTTCACATATGGAGATTATAGCCCTGCCTGTTTCCTTCCATATATATATATATAGTCTAACGGAAACACCAAATCTTGGTTGTAGCGCTGACGACCAAGCAATTACTGTATGGAAATCCTTGGGTACAGTCATAGTCTTTGCGTTTCGTTTCATGCCTTTAAGTTCATGTGCTTGCTAACATTTATTTGCAATACTTTAATAAGGAGTGTGTGTGTGTGTGTGTGTGTGTGTGTGTGTGTGTGTGTGTGTGTGTGTGTGTGTGTGTGGTTTTGACAAAATGCCTGACCAAAGCTAGCATGTGGCAGAGAGAGTTTATTTGTTGCGCTCGTGGTTTTAGGGAATATAATTTGTCACAGTAGAAAGGGGGTTCTGGATGTAGTGTGGGAAGGTGAAGGGAGGAGCAGAGCCAGCTCTGGGGGCCAGGTCCACTAGCCAGATTCCATTTTCCAGAGGACATGGATGTTGGAAACTGATTTTGTGGCCTCTGCAAGAGCAGTGTATGCTCTTGACCACTGAGCAGTCTCTCCAGCCCCTGACCTGGACTTCCTGTCTGTCTTTAGAAGTGCCTGAGCGTCACTTGTACACTGAAGGACTGGCTTTCAGGGGTGCCCTGTAGATGTGTTCTTTGTCACTGTGTAACAGTAGGCCTTTGCTGGACCCTGTCTGTAGAGTATGGGGGTAGATACAGCTTTTGAGATAATTAAAGCGTGTGCTACTTTAAATTTAACATTTTTATCTCTTAGGAAAAGATGGAGAATTGGCTACTGTCTATTAAAATAGCTTTAGATAAAAGGGCTCAGAAGACCAATGTTTCCATAAACAATGAAAATTTGATGAAGATTTTTAGTATGGGAACAGAGCTAACAAGACCATTTGAATATCTTCTTGCTACTGGAAATCTGCGTTCTAAAACAGGTAAAATTAAACAGGTAGGCCATATTTTTTTCAAATTTTCATTATTATATTAATTAAAATATGCTGCTGAGGAATTTCAGAGTAAGCTCGCCCTCACTAATGTCAGATTTCATGTTATGGTAAATTTTGTCAGATGCCTGCCACCCTGAAGGGTTCAGTGAGGTGTCAGTCGGGTAAATCTAGTGCTAGCTAACAGACATGTTCCCGGGACTCCTAGAAAGTGATGACGGTTATGTCTGGAGCAGGATTACTGATTGCAGTCTTGAAGGTTTTGATACATCCCCGCCCTGAAACAGTGGTGTTGGAATGAATTGGGAAAATAAAAAGGACAGTTGGGATCCAGAAATCTGCTTTTGTTTTTCTGACAGACACTCCTGATGCCACTTCTCTCGTGACCGGGTCAGCAAGTGCTTGTTTAGCTCCAGGGCTCTCAGATCAGTCTAACTGGGTTCTTTCCATTCACCTGATCTAATACTGCATATGTTGCAGTAACCTGCTTTTGTGTTTAGTGGAGAACTGGGAATTGAACGCAGGGCCACTTGGGTATTAGGCTAATGCTCTTAGCACTGAGCTACATCCCCAGCCCCTGAAGTTTTATCATTTTATCACAACGAAACTATTTAGGGTTTCTAAACAAGAGTTTGCCCTGTTTTGAGTGACTTTGTTTTTTGTTTTTTGTTTTTTGTTTTTTGTTTTTTTTTTTTTTTTTAACTCAGGTCTTGGCTTCATGCAGGATTCTGGCCTGTGTGTTGTGGCTGACAAGCTGAACTTCATTCGCTATCTCTCCCATTTCCGCTGTGTGCACAGAGGGGCTGACTTTGCCAAGATGAGGACCACCACCGTGCGCAAGCTGCTGCCAGAATCCTGGGGCTTCCTCTGCCCTGTGCACACCCCAGACGGGGCACCGTGTGGGCTGCTGAACCACCTGACTGCTGTGTGTGAGGTTGTTACCAAGTTTGTGTACACAGCATCTATTCCAGCCTTGCTCTGTGGCTTAGGTAGGAACAGTGAACAGCCTTGCTGTGTTTCACCACTTTGAACAGCGTCAGGCCATGAAGTTACTCTTGGGACTCAGCAAAGGCATTTCTTCACTCCTCCGAGCATGAGTTGGGCTATGTTCTGAGCTTCTCTCTCGGGCGGTCTTTGGAGCTGAAATAAGTTCAATGTCCTCAGTATTGTCCCTTTTTGATAAAATGAGATGATAGAAAGATATGGGATGGGACAGCAGTTAGTATCCAAGTTTAGATGCCGTTGTGTAAATTTAGGGTCTCTCTCCTTTGTCCCTAGTGGACCTTTGCATTTCTCAGTAGAAAGCGGTGGTGGTTTGAGGGAATTCCATTAAAAAGGAGCTTATCCTGTTCCTGTATCGCTGATGCCATTGGTCAACGATCTTTGCTCCTGGTACCTTGCAGCTGCTATCTCTGCTTTCAAGGAAACTCAGCCATATTCTTCTAGGCTTGGTAGTTGAGTATTTTATACCATTTAGTCCTGGGCTTTTCCAGTCGAAGTATAAAACCATAGTACTGTGCTTTTATCGGGGGGGGGGGGGGGGGGTAGCGTGCAGTCTCTAGTGGATTGAGGTTTATGAAATGCAACTTAGAACTCATAAGGGTCAGGTGATGGGGGCTTCAGGTAACCAGAAGGATAATGAGTCAAAAGTCAAGACTTTGTGTAAAATAGTTCACCCAGCTGGAAAGTAACCATTGAAAGGGGTCTTCAGAGAAAGAGATAAATCTTAGTCAAGAGTCAGGAGATAGAAATGGAGTAATCTGTCCATTTGTTGACTACAAGGCAAAGAATAGTTTTGTTCTATCACTGATTAAAATCAAACCAGGTATAGTGGCACCCACCTATAACCCCAGCACTTGGGTGGTGGAGGCAGGAGGATGAGAAGTTCAAGCTACATAGGAAGTGTGAGGTCTGCTTGGGTTACATGCCTGTCTCAGTCCAGAAGGAAGCAGAGAGAAAAGGTTAAAGTAGAGAGGTAGATAGTATATCCCGCCATGGAGGAAGAGACAGGGAGTCATTTGCTCTGGCTCTGAGGAATAGGGCAGAATAAAAGGCTATCCTTGGAGGGCTGGTGTGGGCAACACATGAAGTCCTGAGTGGGAACCTTTGACACTTGGGAAAATGCTGGCTGCTTTCACATGGCATTTCTGTGTGCAAGCGTCCTTTTCCCTTAACTACAGTTGGTTCTCATTTGCAGCCCTGTATTGTATTAAATTCACTGCCAGTGCTGTCAGCCCATACTGAACCATTACTTCTGGGGAACTGGAGGGCTCAGCACTCTCAAGTCTAACCTTGAACTCTGAGCCAGCAGCCCCAAGCTTATCTGACTTTCTCTGAGGCCTGTGACAGCCACGATGTACTTAGGAACACTAGGCTTCCCCCAGCACTAAGGGTTTTCATGGCCTTGAACAGACATGGAAAGGCTTTCCTGCAGTTTGATCAGAGACAAGATGGCCAGGTATGTGCAGCAGGAAACTCACATTTCTGCCATGTGACCTCAAAAGAATTATAATTTTGTGCTTACAAATAAAATGTGTATGCAGGTGTATGTCCCAAGTAAGGGAACTGCAGATAAGGAGGGTCAGCAATAGTTGGAGATTTCTAGGGAGAGGGGATTAAGTGAGCAGGCTTTAGGCATCGGCGTGTGAAAAAGCAGACCTTGCAAACCTTCCCTGCACCCAGCCATCTTCTCACGGGAGAGGTTACTAGATGCTTGTGTGTCCTTGGTGAAGCAGTTTACAGACATGCAGATATGAGAGCGTCTGTGTTGTACAGTTAGGGCAGTTGGACAGCTAAACTGAGAAAGCCGTTGTTGACTGCCCTTGATTGCTCTGCTTGTCCCTCCCAGGAGTCACTCCTGTTGATGCAGCACCATGTCGACCGTATAGTGACTGCTACCCTGTCCTGCTGGATGGCGTCATGGTGGGCTGGGTGGATAAGGAGCTGGCTCCTGAAGTGGCAGACACTCTCCGTCGATTTAAGGTACTCATCTGTGGGTTGTCTTACTTATCTGTGGGTCTGGTTTTTAGCCCTTCCCTAGTTGGTGAGGTGTCCCAGCGACGGGTCTGCAGTGGCCAAGCAGACCGCAAGTGGAAGCTAATTCCAGAAGTACCTCGCTCTTCCCCTGGTGGTGTCTTGCCTTGTGTGAGGGGTCATGACAGATACGTGACCTATAAGCATGCATTGGTCATTTTATTTACTGCCTGTGTGACCAGTTAGACTTCGTAGGAATGCCAGCAGTTGGCTACTGTGGCTGCCCCCAGTTGTCTGCCCTGGGGGGCGTTAATCTGACCCTCTTCGCCTGGGCACGGTGCAGTAAGTTCTTCAGGGGTAGCTTGTGGACCTGCTGAGTTCCCATTACTCCCTCGGTCGTCCTGTGCTGGTTTGCTCATCGCTGTGGACATTGTCTGTGCTCACTTAGTCCACACAGGCCTTGGCCATCTTCCTACTCAGTTTCCCAGGAAGCTAGGGTTACAAGCCTAGACCCCCAACCAGTCAAGAGTTCTTTATTTCTACTCTTCCTAAGTTTGCTGCCTCTGCTGAGGTCTGTGTTAGTGAGCTAAATATTTTTATCTTGGTTTTATGATTTTAACATCTTTCTTTCTGTAGTTTGGCTTTCTTTTTTCTCTTTTTTCTTCATTATTAACTCTTGCGTTAATTTGGACTAGTGAAATGGCACAGTGGGCACAGGCACACACTCAGACCTAGTGATCTGCGCTTGATCCCCAGATCAGACAAGGTCACAAAAGAGCTGACTTCCGAGACTCCTCTGCTGCACACTCACGCTCACGGGCCTGTACCCGTGCGTACGATGAATCCATTAGAACTCGAGGATTGGAGAGATTGCTCAGTGGTTAGGAGCACCGGCTGCTCCTCCACGGTTCCCAGCACCCATGTGGTGGTCCACGGCTGCCTACAGCTCCGGTTTCAGGGGGTCCCACTCCTTCCTTTGAGCTCCATGGGCACCAGGCACAACATGGCACATATATACATATGCAGGCAAACTGCTCATACATGCAAAGTGAAATAATTAAATCTGAAACAGTTAACAAGAGAATTCAGTTTGGTCCAGGCATCCAAGCCAATGAAAGGCTGAGATGGGGATGGCTGTAATAACCCGTTTGTCTTTCATTCTTTTCTCCCTTTCTTGGGCCTCTTTTGGTATCTGTGTGGTGAGCTTTACCCACTTCACAGACATCAAAGATGTGATATGGCTGTGCTAGCTGAGATTGAAGACAGCACGGCCAGTTTCTAGCTCAGTACTGCCAGGGTTGGACTGTCATCTTTTAATGTCATTTCCTGGGTCCTCCCTCTACACAGTCTCCATTCGTCTTTATTGATAATGTGCTCAGCTGTGGATCCCTTAAACATATGTAGCATTTAGAATCTTTTTTCAAATTACTGTAGTTTGGATTTGTATTTCTCCCTTTTCTTAGGAATTTTAATTTATTTTTTATGCATGCATGCAGTGCCTGTGAAGGCCAGAGGAGGGCGCTGGATCCCTGGGAGTGGAGCTCTTGGCAGTTATAAGCTACCTGACTTGGGTGTTGGGAACTGAACCCTGGTCCTCTGTGAGACCAGTAAGTGCTCTTAACCACTGAGCCATTTCTCCAGCCCTGTTTTGGGGTTGTCATTGTTGTGTGTGGCATGTTTTATGATTTTAAAAATGTGTGTGTGTGTGTGTGTGTGTGTGTGTGTGTGTGTGTGTGTGTGTGTGTTTGGGTATACACACATGAATATAGTGCCTATTGTATGTACTCTTTGTAGCCATCTCTGCAACCCTGTTTTGTTTGTTTTTAATTTCCAAATGGAGGACCCTTTTCCTGTAATTGTTGGACAGGAGAGGAAATTCACTAATGCATATTTCAAACAGAGGAGAATAAGCCTGCCTTTTAAACACTCCTTTGCCATTTCTCGTGGCCAGAGTGCGGGGTGAGACCGGGATGGACAGCTGTGGCTCCAGTCTACTAGGTTTATTAGAGGATGACATCATTCTTAGATGCTGCTTCTCTCCTGCTCTGCCTGGCTCCCCGTAGCAGGGCGGCTGGGATAAGACATTTACTCTTCACTCAACCCTGTTTTGTTAAAACAGGTGTTGAGAGAAAGGAGAGTTCCTCCCTGGATGGAGGTGGCCCTGATTCCCATGACAGGAAAGCCAAGCCTGTACCCAGGGCTGTTCCTCTTCACCACTCCCTGCAGGCTGGTGAGGCCTGTGCAGAACCTGGAGCTGGGCAAAGAAGAGCTCGTTGGAACTATGGAGCAGGTAGGTACCCGCTGCAGTGCTGCTTCTGTAGAACGCAGCGTGCAGAGCCTCAGCCATCGCTTTCTAAAGTATTTGATAGGAGTCAAGCTGACGCTCTGGCTCTCTTTGCCCAGTGCTGCTGTCTTGCCACGCTTCCAGGAACCTGGGGGAGGGAGGCTTGGTGCTCACATGACTACCCTTCGTGCTGTCCAGCATTCAGTTCCTTTACACTTGGCTCTGTCCCAGTTGCTAAGACCAAGGCATCCTGTTGACTCGTCTCGGTCATCACCTACGTCTTTGCCATTGACAAATAGATTTGTGCCTACTTTAGAAAACTGAAGCTGGGTGTTGTGGTGCACAGTACCCAGCCTTGGGGAGGCAGAGGTAGGCAGATCTGAATTCAAGGACAGCCAGGGCTACACAGAGAAACCCTGTCCAAAATAAATGAACATTTGTCTTCCTTTCTGGCCCTCCACAGTTGGACAGGGTAGATACAGGATGACTATCTCAGGGAAAGCATTAGGGAGGTCCTTCAGTGGCGGAAAGCTTGGCATGAAGACTCTAGGTCCTAACTCTAGCACCTTAATAGCAGGGAGTAGGACATCTGTCTGGAAGCGGTCCGTGCTTCTGGCAGAGCTCATAAGTGATTTGGGTGATACAAGCACTTGGCAGCCCCAGCACCAGCCCCTGGGAAGCAGCACGACCGCCACAGGATTTCATGCCTCTGCCTTCCTGCCCTCCCTCTGCTCCAGCTCTTCATGAACATTGCCATCTTCGAGGACGAGGTTTTTGGTGGAGTTTCCACACACCAGGAGCTCTTCCCTCACAGCCTGCTGAGCGTGATAGCCAACTTCATCCCCTTCTCTGATCACAACCAGAGTCCTCGGAACATGTACCAGTGCCAGATGGGTAAGGTGGGTGGGGAGGGTTGGGGGTGAGCACAGCACAAAAAGCATTTGTAAATTAAGTTGAAATGATCAAACTTACAGTGAGTTTCAAGAATAGTATGAAGAATGCCCACAGATGAGTCATCTGTTGTGTCCCCAGTTTGCCCAGTTTGCTTTTTCAAGCATAATGGTGCCTTCCCCCACACATCAGTAAATGTCTGCAAGAGCAGTACGCACTCCATATTTTAGTCCTCATTCTCTTTGAAGGGAGGTGGGGAAGCAAAGGCCTGTGTCCAGTTCTCTTGTGTCCCATTAGTGTGTGTGTTTGTCTTCCGTGGTGCAGAAGAACTCTGTTTTGCATTTTCAAAGATGGCTTCTCTGCTGAGGTCCTGTGACTTGCACCGTTACCATCAGGTGCTTCCTTACTGCTTTCAGTACTCCTCATGTCTGTCTGAGTCACGCTCTCAGCATTCGTCATTTCTTTACCCCCCACTCCCACCCCCACCCCCAGCCTTCCTTAGGCTGGTCTTGAACTCTGTATCCTCCAGCCTCTGTCATCCCACACCACACTTGGATCCTTGTGGCATATTGTTGTTCACTTAATACAGAGCCTCTTGTGGTCATTATTCCGAAATTTCTTTTTCATGCTCACCTGAAGGACATCTTCACTGACTATATAATCCTGAGTGGACATGTCCTTTTATTTCACTGTGTCTGTTACTTCTAACTAGAAGGCAGGGCTTGCAAATTATAGTTTTCCTGCTTAGTGTACTGTTTTCCCTCTCTTTAAGATTTGTTCTGAAGCTGGACAAGATGGCGTACATACCTTTAATCCCAGCTCTCAGGGGGCAGAGGCAGGCAGATCTCTTGAGATTGCAGCCAGCCTGGTCTACAGAGCAAGTTCCAGGACAGTCAGGGCTACACAGAAAAACCCTGACTTGAAAATACAAAACAAAAGGACTTGTTCTTTATTTTTGTTTTCAGGAGATTAGCTGTATGTCTAGATGTGACTCTCTTTGTGTTCTGATAGCATTTACTGGTCTTTATAAGAAAAAAACTGATCAACTTTGGAACATTTTCAAGGGTTTCAAAACTTATTTCTTCCTCTTTATTGCTTCTCCTCTTTCAAGACTTAGCCATGCGTTTCATAAATAACCCTGTGGTTATTCACCTTGCTGTGTGTGCAGGTTATGTGTGTGGGTGTGCACATTGCAGCATGAGTGTGGAGGTCAGAGGACAGGGCAGCATGAGGGTGAAGGCCAGAGGGCAGGGCAACATGAGGGTGAGGTCAGAGGGCAGGGCAACATGAGGGTGAGGTCAGAGGACAGGGCAGCATGAGGGTAGAAGTCAGAGGACGGCATGAGGGTGGAGGTCAGAGGGCAGCTTTGTGGAATAGTCTCTCTTCTTGCCTTTATGCTGGTTCTAGGAGTTGAACTCCAGTTGTCTTTCGGTCTAGACCTGTTGTGTTGGGGTGTTTGTTCTTGTTACCAGTTTGTTTTCTGGGGATTTGTTCCCTCTTCACTATGGGCTTGTTTTCCTGTGTATGTTGAGCCTGATTAGTGGATGCTGTAAAGTTACTGTTCCAATGTTGGGGTGGTCCCAGGACTGCTGTCCACTGACTGTAGTTTTTCTTGAGTGTGAGTTATGTTTACTGTTTACACTATGTTATAGTGTTTCAGTAATCTCTGTGTCAGCTAACGTCACTGGTAGCCCTTTAAGCTAGGCCCCTGATAGGCCTCTCTGAAGGTGCGGTCAGCCGCCAGTCTTTTTTTTTTTTTTTTTTTTTTTTTTTTTTTTTTTTTTTGGTTCTTTTTTTTCGGAGCTGGGGACCGAACCCAGGGCCTTGCGCTTCCTAGGCAAGCTCTCTACCACTGAGCTAAATCCCCAACCCCCAGCCGCCAGTCTTGACTGATGTTTAACTGGGTTCTTAGTCTCAGTTAAGCTACTTGGCTCAGTCTCATGCAGTTCTCACCAAAGGTTTACACTCAACATATGTGCAGAGAGTAAAGGCTCTTCCTCTGTTAGCCACATTTAAAAAAGGGGGGGGGGGGGTTGGGGGATTTAGCTCAGTGGTAGAGCACTTGCCTAGCAAGCACAAGGCCCTGGGTTAGGTCCCCAGCTCCGGGAAAAAAAAAAAAAAAGAAAAACAAACAAACAAACAAAAAAATACCTCTTACTTTCCAGCAGCTGCCATGCTATGAATTCTTTTCCTTGATTTTTCTAAACATTAAATAATTAAAAACTTATTTTATTATTTTTATTTTTGAAATCTCAAAGCCCATCCTCAATGACACACATTTCCTCCAACAAGGCCACACCTACCCCAGCAGGCCACACCTACCCTAGCAGGCCACACCTGCCCCAGCAAGGCCACACCTACCCCAGCAAGGCCACACTTACCCCAGCAAGGCCACACCTACCCCAGCAAGGCTACTAATCCCTCTCTAGCTGTGCCACTTCTGATGCCTGAGCATTCAGACATAGGAGCTTGTTTGGGTTTACTGTACCAGGTAGTGCAGTCTGTCGAGGCAAGAGGTGCAGGGTCAGCCGGCCACACAGCATGGGGAGCGGGAGCAGTGACTCTTTGCGCTCAGTTTGCTTTCTCCTTTAGATCCAGTCTGGGAGCTGAGCTCTAAGTTTAAGGCCTGTCTCCTACCTCGGTTCACCTCACCTAGATAATCCCATGTAGACACATCCAGAGATTTGTTTCTATGTAATTTCTACATCTAGTCAAGCTGACAGTCCAGTAGCCATCATTTCTGTATACATATTTGGTTTTAAAATCGTCCTGCTCTGAAAGGATTTCTTGTAAAGGAATGCACAGATGCACCCCTTACCTGTGCCCAGAATTTACAAACACTGTCACAAATTACAAATTACAAATTCTGTGTGTGTATCCACAGGGGTCCTATACTTGTCAGTGTCCTCTGCAGCTCGCAGTGTTCCCATTATATTGCAAATGATAGCATCTGCTGTGTGTCACAAGCGTCTGTAAATAGTGTGTACATTAAACGCAGTTCTGAACTCTAGGCCTGCGTTATTTCAGTCCAGGCGGTGCTGATATTCTTGGTTCTCAAAGCTGATGTTAGTCTCATAAGCAGAGCCACCATGCTTGCCTTACTCATTCTGTGGTGTGTGTTTAGCTCTTTGCAGTTTTGGGAAGCGCTCTGAGAGTTGAGGATTGAAAACAAAGCCTTTTTTTTTCTTCTGTAGGTAAGCAGACCATGGGCTTCCCGCTGCTCACCTACCAAGACCGATCAGATAATAAACTCTATCGTCTCCAGACACCCCAGAGCCCTCTAGTGAGACCGTGCATGTATGATCATTATGACATGGACAACTATCCCATCGGGACAAACGCCATTGTGGCTGTGATCTCCTACACTGGCTATGATATGGAGGACGCCATGGTGAGTGTTCGAGTTCTACCTCTGTAATCCTTGTTCTTAACTGTAAACATCCTCACTGTGAGGTTACTGACACAGTGTTTGTGTGCCCTCAAGGCCATAAAAGTAAATGCATTTGTTCTTGAAATGGTTAATTCCTGGTCTGCGATGAATGGAGGGAGACATTGAAAGATACTCAGTGTGTGTATACCTTCCATATCTGCAGACACACTGTGAGTAAAGGTTGATGTGAGGTTGCTATATTCACCCTTTACCTTGGATTATGTCTTAAGCCATATCTGGGGCTTGATAGTGTTAGAACTTTGGAAATGTGGTTTCAAAATCAAATGCCGGTTACCTTAAACCAAATATTAGTACAGCCTTAACTGGTTATATTTTGAAAGAATTGGTTTGCTCTCAGTCTCATAAATTAATTGGATTCTTTGACTCCACAGATTGTAAACAAGGCCTCCTGGGAACGAGGCTTTGCTCATGGAAGTGTCTACAAGTCTGAGTTCATAGACCTCTCTGAGAAATTTAAGCAAGGGGATGATAGTCTGGTATTTGGGGTCAAACCTGGTGACCCACGGGTTATGCAGAAGCTGGACAATGATGGCTTGCCATTCATAGGAGCAAAGCTGGAGTTTGGTGATCCTTACTACGGCTACCTAAACCTTAACACCGGAGAAGGCTTCGTGGTTTACTATAAGTAAGTGTGGGGACATGTTGGACTACTGGTTGGTTAGTGAGTGGAAAAGTGTGCCACTGGGAGCCTGATTGGTCTGGAGGACACTGTACTGACCAACCTGGCCCAGATGTGATGAGTGATCCCTCTGCCTCTTAAGTGATGGGATTATAGGCCTATGTTGCCACATTTGGCTTATGGGCTGTTTCTTAGTGAAATTACTGGAGGTCAATTAAGTTGTCTTCTAACAGAAGAAACAACTTTAGGTAATAAGCTAGTTATTGTTTTAAATCTCTGCTGTGCTAACAAATAGATAAGACTGGGAAATGAAAGAAATTCTCTCTGTTCTGTGGGCTAGGGCGTTCAGGGTTAAAGGTGAATCCTCATGATGGCCCTGTCTTAGAGTCCTCACACGGGGATGGAAAGGCAAATATAGTGAACAGCTCAGAGCCCTTCCGTGAAACCCCTATCTATCAGGGAGACTCTCTCCTCAGGACCTAAATCTGTCCTGAAGGCCTGACTTCTGACACCACAGCAGGAGAGGTGGTGGCGTGACCTAGCGGTGAACACACGTGGTTGATGTTATTCATGGTCACTGCAGAAATGAGCACTGTGCTGTGTTTGGTGTCTTACTTTTGTGGTAACTTTCTATGGTCATTTCCTTAAACATGGCATTAGGGGTGAATCCTAGCCAAAATACTGGGTTCTTAGGCCTCTTTATAAAGATGAATAATTATCTTAGCTGATTTTTTTTTTTTCTCTTTTGGAGCTGGGGACCAAACCCAGGGCCTTGCGCTTGTTAGGCAAGCGCTCTACCACTGAGCTAAATCCCCAACCCCCATCTTAGCTGATTTATAATGACAGCTTCAGTGGACTTGCCTAGAAGATTTTCATTTGCTAATATTCTCTCAGATAAACACAATTAGTAATCCTAGTCATGAATATCATCTAACATCTATTTACATTGTGAGCAGATGGGGAGCATTATATATATATATATATATTCTGAAACATTAATCATGTCCACAGGGTTTAAATATTTTTAAGTTCAAACCAAGCTTGACTAGGCTCTTTGTCACATGCCTGTTCCTAGCACATGGGAGACAGAGACAGGGAGATCACTGCAAGTTCTAGGTCAGCCAGGGCTAGACACTCACAAACAGAACAAGCTGCTTGACTTCTTATTTCATGCATTTTCTTTAGGAGTAAAGAAAACTGTGTTGTGGACAACATCAAAGTGTGCAGTAATGACACAGGAAGTGGGAAGTTCAAGTGCGTCTGCGTCACCGTCCGAGTCCCCCGGAACCCAACTATTGGAGATAAGTTTGCCAGCCGCCACGGACAGAAGGGCATTTTGAGCAGATTGTGGCCAGCTGAGGACATGCCTTTCACAGAGAGTGGGATGATGCCGGACATTCTGTTTAATCCTCATGGGTTTCCCTCCCGTATGACCATAGGTATGTTAATCGAGAGTATGGCTGGGAAGTCAGCAGCTTTGCATGGTCTCTGCCATGATGCAACACCCTTCATCTTCTCCGAGGAGAACTCTGCCCTAGAGTACTTTGGTGAGATGTTAAAGGCTGCCGGCTACAACTTCTATGGCACGGAGAGATTGTACAGCGGCATCAGCGGGATGGAGCTGGAGGCTGACATTTTCATTGGTGTGGTTTATTACCAGCGCCTACGACACATGGTGTCAGACAAATTTCAAGTCAGAACAACTGGAGCCAGGGACAAAGTCACCAACCAGCCCATCGGAGGCAGGAACGTCCAGGGTGGGATCCGATTTGGGGAGATGGAGCGGGATGCTCTGTTGGCGCACGGCACATCTTTCCTTCTGCATGACCGCCTCTTCAACTGCTCCGACCGCTCTGTGGCCCACGTATGCGTGAAGTGTGGCAGTTTGCTTTCTCCGCTGCTCGAGAAGCCTCCCCCATCTTGGTCTGCGATGCGTAACAGAAAATACAACTGCACCGTCTGCGGCCGCAGTGACTCCATCGACACTGTCTCTGTGCCGTATGTTTTCCGGTACTTTGTAGCTGAGCTGGCTGCCATGAACATCAAAGTGAAACTGGACGTCATTTAACTTGATCACGGCCATCTGCGCTAGGAGAAGAGAACAAAAGGTGTCTTTAATCCAGTGAGGATACTATGGGTCTGCTCTGGGTCTATATAAGAATTTCAGTACGGAAATGTCTCAGTAACCTACTGAAGTTGGTTTTGGTACATTCATTTTTAAAAAAAAAATTATGTGCCTTCTTTAAAAAATGACTTAATTGATAATAGGTCATGCAGGGCCCTTCTGGGCCCAGGTTCACTCGCTGTTCCCTGCTTTGAGTAGTAGAGTGTGTCCGCCATCTAGAGCAGGGCAGTACAATAAACAGAAAATGGAAGCCATATGGTAATATTTATTTTTTCTAAAGATTTATTTATTTTATTTATATGAGTACACTGTAGCTGTCTTCAGACACACCAGAAGAGGGCATCAGATCCCATTACAGATGGATGTAAGCCACCATATGGTTGCTGGGATTTGAACTCAGGACCTATGGAAAAGCAGTCAGTGCTCTTAACCACTGAGCCATCTCTCCAGCCCGTAATATTTATTTTTATATACATATAAACTAAAGCTATTTTGTATATATAATTTGCTGGGTGGATTGGAATGTAGGTGTGGTCCGTGTTGTCATTATCACAGTCAAGGGGACTGACTAGATGTATTGATCAATGTTGGTCATGGGTGCCACAGTAGAGAGAAGCCCACCAAGGTGCTAATGATTTCCATAGGAGCAAAGGGCTTCAGCCTTCTTGAAAAGACTGACCCCAACTAGCACATTTCAGTTACTTTTATTCAGTCATTACACAAATTAATTGGGTCTGGGAAAGGTTCCAACTGCCAAAGTTATCTTGCTTGCCCTTGCTGCCTGAGAAAGCATAAAACCCATACAAATCCCCTTTGACCGTGCCTAGCCAGAATCAAAAGTAAGAACTCTAGGATTGCCAGGAGTGTCTCGGTACCAAGGAAGGTCTGTGCGACTGAAAACTCATGTAGCAGCAAGTACACTTCGAGGGAGGCAGCATTTCTTGAAGGTTCAACAGTCTCAAAAAGGTTTTCTTAGCCTCTACTTACTCACCCAACATAGCAGAGACTTTGTTGCACAATTTCACGCAGACCAGACACAAAGACTTCCTGTACATTGCACTACACAGATCTGTCATCTCCAGTTTCCTTGTGCACCTTTGAGTGGTGTGTGTGTGTGTGTGTGTGTGTGTGTGTGTGTGTGTGTATGTGTGGTGTAAGTTGAGATGACCTTTTCAGAGTTACAAGTGAGTGTGTATAAGTTGAGATGTCGTCTTCACAGTTCCAAATGCAGCACAGGTATCAGCTACAAGTGCTGGCCTGTCAGTTTGGCTTTCCTTCTAACTCAGAGTGGGATCATGCAGCACCTGTCCTGTGTGATTGCCATGTTTCACATAGCATGACACCCCCCCCCCCACTGTCAGCCATTTTTTAAAATGGTGGGACTTCCTCCTTTAAAGCTGGATATATCTGATTAGTGAGTAACTATGTTTATTTGGGTTTTTTTCCTTAATCTTTGTATGTGTTTCTCAGTGCTTGTTAGGATTCTGTGTGTATGCTTCTGTATAACATACTGTTCCCTGTTAATGGGCGTTTGAGTTTTTCCATAAGGAAAACACCTTGTATTGTTGATACTTCTCCCTTGTTATTAATAGCTCAGCTTTAGACCCAGACACACCCTATTCTCTATCTCTCCATGATCCTATACCTGGGGTTACGGTGTAGATCTAGTGTCGAAAATATTTGTGTTTTAAGGGTTTTGAGGGTAGGATTCATTATGAAGCCAAAATTGCTTAGCCATCTCCTTGCTCCAGCCTCCAGAGTGTGAGAATTATCAACATATCCCACAATACCCCGTTAAATTTTTTAAAATTAACTTTGATCTCAAGTTGTAGATTCTTGACTAAGAAATTGCGTGACATTACGACAATCCAAGAGCTCACTCAGCTTTGGACAGTGATGTGTGTTGTGTGGACTGTTTCCCTCTGTGTAAATTGCTCTTACACACAGGACATATTGCCACACACACAGCTTGTTCTGTGCATTCTGTCCTTATCTCTAATCCTTCAACATGTTCTCTGTAATTTCAAGAAATACATATAAAGAGAATCATAACATCATATTCTGAAATAGGCTTTTCTTTTTTTAACTTTAAAGGGTTTCCTTTAAGTCTGCACAAGTTCATGTAAGTATTCATGCCTTTGTATGGCTGTATAGTACTCCCAAGTATGGGCAGACTACTTTTACCATCCACTTTGAAGGACATTTTGATCGTTTCCAGTTTGGGGCATTAGAGATGAAGCTTCTCTGGACACATACACATTTGTGTCTTGAGTCTGAGACAAATGTTCAAGAAGCAGTTGTTGAGAGTCATAAGATAGTTACCTGCTTTATAAGAAATAAACTGGGGGATGGCTAAGTAGAGTGCCTTCCAAGCAAGCACGAAGGCCTGAATTTTGGACCTCAGCACCTGCATAAAAGGTATGGTAGGACCCACTAGCAATCCCAGTGCTAGGGTGAGGAGTCAGGATCCCAGGTGCTCACTGACCGGCCAGTTCAAGCTCACTGGTGGGCTTCGAGGTTCAGTGACACCCTGTCTCCAAAACACTTGAGGTTCAGTGACACCCTGTCTCCAAAACACTTGAGGTTCAGTGACACCCTGTCTCCAAAACACTTGAGGTTCAGTGACACCCTGTCTCCAAAACACTTGAGGTTCAGTGACACCCTGTCTCCAAAACACTTGAGGTTCAGTGACACCCTGTCTCCAAAACACTTGAGGTTCAGTGACACCCTGTCTCCAAAACACTTGAGGTTCAGTGACACCCTGTCTCCAAAACACTTGAGGTTCAGTGACACCCTGTCTCCAAAACACTTGAGGCGTAAAGCAATAGAGGAAGGCACCTGCCGCTGACCTCTGGCCTGCACACACCATACTCTTGCTCCCCAGTTTCCTTTTACCTGCTCCCTCTTCGCCGCTGGTGCTGATGTTTACAACTTGCCTGTTCTGGTATTTTCTCTCAGACTGATAACATTGCCCTTGAACATCTTTAATGAGTACATTTAAACATTTTTTCGTTAATGAGTTCCCAGAGAGGGAACCCCAGTAACGGAATCACTCTTGAGATCTTCACTTCAAACCTTAAGGTGATTTAGTTATCTCCATTTGATTCTCAAAGACTCTTGACAGCGCCACCAGACAAAAGGCAACTACATGTGTGGAGGTGTGAGTGTCATGTTTCCCAAAAATAAAAGTATGAAGGAGGCCACAGCAGTCATCCTCGTTTTACAACTGCATGCTAAGGTAATTGCCGTTCATTTTCTCTAGCCTTAGACCTCTCCATACTAGGTGACATTTAGGAATATTTATCCTTACAGGGAAGTAAACTTCCAGGTCTAGCCTTATAATCTGAAGGCAAATATGGAGGTTGCAAACACCACCAAAGGAAATTACAAAGAAAGTAATTTGTCCACGATTGCAAGGAGCAAGCAATAAAACGCACTCTCATCCTGCCTTTACCACCTATGCCAAGGAAAGGGCATGTCTGAGTGAATAATCGGGTGGGAGGTCATTCTTTCCCATCAAGTTGAAACTAAAGTCAGGAGGCGAGTATGCACCGGCGTAAAGCCTATGGCAGCACAGTCTGAGAGGTTAATCCTCGTGTTCCTAAACTCAGCAGCAGCGTGTGCAGAGCCGTAGTCACGTGGGCCGGCGGCAGCGCGAGCAGCTGTAGATTTGACAGACAGGGAACTAGCTCAGGTCCCCAGCTGCAGAATCACTGCCGAAGTCCTACTTCCGGTGATCTCTAAGGGCCTGCACCACAAGCCGGAAGTAAATAAACCAAAATAGCTGACGGACCGGAAGTAGTTACAGGGGCCGCCTCCCGGATAGGCAGTGAGCCGGAAGGCAACGCAGGACACAGCTATGAAGGTTGAGCCTATGTGGGTTGAATGGCGGGAACTCTCGGCGACCGGAAGAGTAAGCCAGGAGGTCTGGCTTGGGCGCCGCCATGACAACCTAATACCGGAAAAGGCGGGTCTCTTCTCCCTGACTGATCGGCGCCTGAATTCGCCTGGAGATGTGAGTTTACAACTCCCTATAACTCTAGATCATGCTTGTCAGGTTGCATGATCCCCACCGGGAAATGACTGCACTCAAGATTCTTGGGAGATACTCCAGGCCTGCCTCACAATAGCCAGACTTTGTTTTAGGACTTCCACTATCCCCCGGGAAATCCTACCTTGTTCCACAACGATCAGGGATCGGCGCTTATTTCTGCCCCTCATTGGTTGTCCCTATAACAGTACCTTAAAAATTCCCAAATCCAGACTGGATCCCTAGTCCAATCACATACCAAAATCAGAACTCTTTCTTGCCTACTCTTGCGACTATCTTCGCTTACCCTATCCCACAGGCAGGCGGCCCTGGAAGTCACTGCTCGATACTGCAGCCGGGAGCTGGATCAGTATGGCCAATGTGTGGCAGCCAAGCCAGAGTCGTGGCATCGAGATTGTCACTACCTTAAGATGAGCATCGCTCGCTGCACGTCTTCCCAGTGAGTGTAAAACTGGGGGCTAGAGGTTGCCAGGCAGTGGCATTTGAATGCTTCAGGTTCTAAAATACCCTACTCCCACAGCCCCATCATCCGGCAGATCCGACAGGCCTGTGCTGTGCCGTTTGAAGCCTTTGAGGAGTGTCTTCGCTTGAATGAGGCAGCAGTTGGCAACTGTGCTGAACACATGCGGCGCTTCCTGCAGTGCGCTGAGCAGGTGCAGCCACCAAGTTCACCCACGACTGGAGAGGTAAAGGAGGCTCACTCGATCATGCCTTTTCCCCTTCATAACTCCCTTCGTTTTCTAATTTAAACACTTTCAAGAACTAGCCACAGCCCCATTCCTATACATGGCCTTGGCTATGCATCCAGAATCCAAAAAAAACCATGGTTCTCTGTCCCCAAGTCGCATCCTCTGCTTTACCCCACCCTTCACACTCCACCTCCGCCAGGGCACCTGCCCCAGCCTTTCCCTGGCTTGCCTCACCCTCTTGCTTTCATATAATGACCTGAATTCTGGTCATGATAAGCCCTTGCTTAAAACTCTCTGGTGGCTTTCGATTCACACTGGAACAAAGTCCCTGATTCTTACTGGATCCCTTGTGTTCTGTCCCTCTGCCATTGTGTCCCTTCACTGTTTTCCAGCTCTGCTGGTTGTGGTGATGGAGTGAGGTGGAGGGATACAAGATGTCTGAGATAATAAAATGTTATTGACAGGGCCATTAGAAAAAAGTCTTAAAATGCTCTGGAATTGGCAGAAATGGAAGAAAGAGTGAGAAACCCTCCATTAGATGTGTCTTGCTGCTCTTGCTGGACCACTCCAAAGGGAAAATTCAAGCCTTTATTGGCCCTCATCTGAGCATACCTCTCCGTGTCTCTTTCTTTCCCTGCAGCTCTGCCTTTTCTTTTTCTCCTTCTTCTGGCCTTCGGTGTCCGTTCATCCTGTCCTGTCCAGTTCTTCTGGTGATGGTCCCAGAATGGGCTCAGAGGAAATCTTAGCATGTTGACTTCTGCATAGAAAGCTCTCTGTGGTTTCAGTTCTGCCAGACCAGCTCACCCCCAGTGCAGCCTGGACCCTGGGTGACCTAGTCCCACCTCTCCACTCTCCACCTTTAGCTCTGTGCTCCATTTGCAATGGACAGATGTGCAGATCCCTGCCTTCCCTCCCCCGGCCACCTCACTCTGCATGAGCTGTCCTCTCAAGCCCATCTCTGTCTGATTCTTATCCTGTGTACATGATCTGTCTCCAAAACCCTTCCTCTGTTCCCCATTCCTATTCCCTGGCTTTTTAAGCCCCACCAGCCCCCTGCATCCCAGGTCACAGCCTACCGTCTCCCTTGGATCTCATGACTCAGGAGAGTTCTTGGCTAAGGGTTAACCTCTCCTTATGTCTGATAGTCATTGTTTCTTTGTATAGAACAGGGGCAGATGAAAGATTTAGTTTATAAGAGCAAAAACTGCCCAGAAGGAAATGCCCCCGCAGGAAATGCTCAGGGATGGTTGCATATTGTCTATATTAATTACCTAATTAATTTTTTCCTGCATGTATGTGGGCTGTGTGTGTAACGTCCGTGGAGGTCGGGAGAGGGCTTCAGATCCCCTAGGATCCCCGGAGTTAGAGTCACTGTGGGTGGTTGTGAGCCACCATCCGGGTGCCGGAGACTGAACCCAGGTTCTCTTCAAAAGGAGCGAGTGCTGAGCCATCTCTCGAGCCCCTCTTCCTTCAAGGTTTGCTGTTCTTCCTAGAAGAGGCTATCCTCTTCTCAGTCCACTGTGACCCACAGTTCCTTTCCCCTACAACTAAAGAACTTTTAAAAATGGAAATTAGGGCAGGGAGGTGGCTTGGCAGGTAGAGACATTTGCTGCCAAGTTTGGTAACCTGAGTTCTATCACCGACTCCTGCAAATTGCCCTCTGCTGTGCGTGCACATCTGTACACAAACATCCCCCAACATAAATTAGTGAGCGTAAGGGTTAAAAACAAAGTGGAAATGAGGTCACCTGTCCCCCCTCCTGGTTTGAGGCCTAGTGCACTAGGAAGGGCCAACACCAATTCCTGCACTGCCCTGCTCCACTGTGCCTCTGGCATCACAATGTTGACTTTTCCTAGTTAGGCCTCCTCTGTTCTCTGATCTTCACGTGAAAATGCCCTCATCATGTCGAGGGAGAGCTTGTGTCCTGTGGCCGACAGTCTGGAAGCTCCCTGTTCCCACACAGACTTCCGCCTTTCTTTCACCCTGATGCATAGGAATTCCTACCAGCTGAGTAGTTTTCTCCTTTGCATGTCTCCCTCCCCTTTTGAAAGGAAGTTCCTAGAGTGAGAGATGTTTGCCCACTGGGTCCCCAGCACCTCTGACAATGCTGGCACATGCCTGTAATCCTAGCACTTGGAGGCCAAGCTAGGAAGATTGCCGTGAGTTCAAGCTAGCCAGAGTTCCATAAGTGAGTTGTAGATCAGCCGGGGCTACTGGTGAGTTCTAAGCTACCCTGGGCTAGAGTAAGACCCCTGTCTCTTGTTCTCCTCCAAAAAAAATTAAAAAACAGAATAGTACCCTCCAGCTCCATGCTTTGGCTTATCCTGGTCAACCTGTTCTCACGGCAAGTGGCCAAGGTCACCCCTTGTGTGACCTTCCTTCCAGACACCTGCTGTGTCTACCTCATTTGCCCATCCGAGGTCTCAAGGCCAGTAAATGCCAGTATGTTTTCTCCACAGGCACAACCCCTGCCTGCCTCCTGACAACCCCTTGGACTTTGAGAAAATGGACATGAGTGACTATCCCACTTGATGTCCTCATCTAGAAGAGTGACAAGACTTTTGGAATCTTGAGGGCCCTGCTGTGGGTCTGGCTCTCTTGGACATCAGGACGATATATAAATAAAGACTGAGTACTGGGCTTTGATTCCAGCCTTCAGTATTGAAAGGGGGAAGAAGAAAGATGGGGGAAACTTGCTCATCCATCCCTGGCATTACTTGGTCTGCCAAGTAAGCACTCAGAGGGGCCAGGGTGCTCTTGTTGTAGGCTTGGGAGTAAGACTGTTAAGTCTCGGCAGCCCTGAAGCTCATGATGTAGACCTAACTGGATTCAGACTCAGCAGCAGTCTCCCCGAGTGCCAGGGTTCTAGGCATGAGCCCCCTGACCAGCTCTCATCCCTTCAGAGCTAGAGATGGAGACAGCCCGTGACCGCAC